>NC_091185.1:22493002-22608002 GCF_040958095.1 Procambarus clarkii
ATGATAGAGGTGTACAAGTGATGAATGGACATAACAAAGAAGATTTTAATAGGGTATTAAAAGTATCAACACAAGACAGAACACGAAACAATAGGTATAAAATGGGCAAGTTTAGATTTAGGAAAGACCTGGGAAAATAATGGGTCGGTAACAGGGTTGTTCATATGTAGAACCAATTAGCGCATAACGTGGTGGAGGTGGAGTCCCTTGATTGTTTCAAGAGTGGGTTGGACATGTATATGAGTGGGATTGGGTGGTTAGAAGCTGCCTCGTATGGGCCAGTTGGCCTTCTGCGGTTACATTTATTCTTATGTTCTAAAGTCCTCATGAACAATAATGCTCGTTAATATACCCATTAAACCCTCAGTTATAAACGAAAAAAATACTCCACTTGATTCACAACTGTTGACGTCCCAATTTTTCCTCAATGTTTCGCTCCCATTTGGCTATTCGAATTGCAGCATTTAAAAACCTCCTTTCACATACTACAAATTAAAATAATTGACAACATAACCTGAACACCTAACAATGCTTCTTCTAGGCCTAACTGTACGCAAAATACAATTGTTTAAAAAAATGAACAATAAATTGAATTAAACAATCACTAAAACATACCAATGCGTCTTTGTGAGGGGGGGAGGTAGGACAAACGTAGCCTGAGGATGTGTTGGTGAGCGGCGGGTAGAGAGTTTCCGATCATAAACAAAAGGTTGGGGTCGGTGCGTTACAGAGCACGTGGCCAGTGTTGACGTCGGCGGCGGCGGCGGCTGACGTACAGTGTGCGCAGCTCTGGAAGTATCAGGTAATTAGTGATGCAAAGTTTGGAGAAAAGTTACTCAATGGGTACTGGGGTAGCCCAATGTGTCAGCTGGGTGTGCCTCAGTAATCCAGTGTCACCTGGGAAGACTACAGTAACCAAGCGTCACCTTGCGGTACTATAGTAATCTAGTGCTTCACCTGGTTGTATTATAGTAACACATTGTGTCATAGGGGCCTACTATAGTAACTCATTCTATCACTCGTGTGTACTATATTAATCTAGTGCTTAACCTAGTTGTCGTACAGTAATCTAGTGTGTCACATGGCTGCAGTACAGTAACACTGCGTCACCTGGCTGTAGTACAGTAATCCTGCGTCACCTGGCAGTAGTACAGTAACCCTGCGTCACATGGCTGTAGTACAGTAACCCTGCGTCACATGGCTGTAGTACAGTAACACTGCGTCACCTGGCTGTAGTACAGTAACCCTGCGTCACCTGGCTGTAGTACAGTAACACTGCGTCACCTGGCTGTAGTACAGTAATCCTGCGTCACCTGGCTGTAGTACAGTAACCCTGCGTCACCTGGCTGTAGTACAGTAACCCTGCGTCACCTGGCTGTAGTACAGTAACCCTGCGTCACCTGGCTGTAGTACAGTAACCCTGCGTCACCTGGCTGTAGTACAGTAACCCTGCGTCACATGGCTGTAGTACAGTAACCCTGCGTCACCTGGCTGTAGTACAGTAATCCTGCGTCACCTGGCTGTAGTACAGTAACCCTGCGTCACCTGGCTGTAGTACAGTAACCCTGCGTCACCTGGCTGTAGTACAGTAACACTGCGTCACCTGGCTGTAGTACAGTAATCCTGCGTCACCTGGCTGTAGTACAGTAACCCTGCGTCACCTGGCTGTAGTACAGTAACCCTGCGTCATCTGGCTGTAGTACAGTAACCCTGCGTCACCTGGCTGTAGTACAGTAACCCTGCGTCACCTGGCAGTAGTACAGTAACCCTGCGTCACATGGCTGTAGTACAGTAACCCTGCGTCACCTGGCTGTAGTACAGTAACCCTGCGTCACATGGCTGTAGTACAGTAACCCTGCGTCACCTGGCTGTAGTACAGTAACCCTGCGTCACCTGGCTGTAGTACAGTAACCCTGCGTCACCTGGCAGTAGTACAGTAACCCTGCGTCACCTGGCAGTAGTACAGTAATCCTGCGTCACCTGGCTGTAGTACAGTAACCCTGCGTCACCTGGCTGTAGTACAGTAACCCTGCGTCACATGGCAGTAGTACAGTAACCCTGCGTCACCTGGCTGTAGTACAGTAACCCTGCGTCACCTGGCAGTAGTACAGTAACCCTGCGTCACATGGCTGTAGTACAGTAACCCTGCGTCACCTGGCTGTAGTACAGTAACCCTGCGTCACCTGGCTGTAGTACAGTAACCCTGCGTCACATGGCTGTAGTACAGTAACACTGCGTCACCTGAGTATACTATAATAACCCAGTGTTCCAACTGGGAGTATAAGAGTTAATCAGCTCTCAGTATGCTGGTACTGTAGAAGCTCTCAGTATACTGGTACTATAGCAGCTTTGAGTATACTGGTACTGTAGCAGCTCTGAGTATACTGGTACTGCAGCAGCTAGTAGTTTACTGGTACTGTAGCAGCTTTCAGTATACTGATATTGTAGCAGCTCTCAGTATATTGGTATTGGAGCAGCTCTCAGTATATTGGTATTGTAGCAGCTCTCAGTATATTGGTATTGGAGCAGCTCTCAGTATATTGGTATTGTAGCAGCTCTCAGTATATTGGTATTGGAGCAGCTCTCAGTATATTGGTATTGGAGCAGCTCTCAGTATATTGGTATTGTAGCAGCTCTCAGTATATTGGTATTGGAGCAGCTCTCGGTGTACTGGAGTAGTTGAAAAGGAACCTACTGGGCGCAATTTATTTTTTTTCGACTGCACCCCGTAGTCTTCAGTCACTTGGTGACTGGACCCCGTAGTCTTCAGTCACTTGGTGACTGGACACCGTAGTCTCCTTCACTTGGTGACTGGACCCCGTAGTCTCCTTCACTTGGTGACTGGACACCATAGTCTCCTTCACTTGGTGACTGGACACCGTAGTCTCCTTCACTTGGTGACTGGACACCATAGTCTCCTTCACTTGGTGACTGGACACCATAGTCTCCTTCACTTGGTGACTGGACACCATAGTCTCCTTCACTTGGTGACTGGACACCATAGTCTCCTTCACTTGGTGACTGGACACCATAGTCTCCTTCACTTGGTGACTGGACACCATAGTCTCCTTCACTTGGTGACTGGACACCGTAGTCTCCTTCACTTGGTGACTGGACACCGTAGTCTCCTTCACTTGGTGACTGGACACCGTAGTCTCCTTCACTTGGTGACTGGACACCATAGTCTCCTTCACTTGGTGACTGGACACCGTAGTCTCCTTCACTTGGTGACTGGACACCATAGTCTCCTTCACTTGGTGACTGGACACCATAGTCTCCTTCACTTGGTGACTGGACACCGTAGTCTCCTTCACTTGGTGACTGGACACCGTAGTCTCCTTCACTTGGTGACTGGACACCATAGTCTCCTTCACTTGGTGACTGGACACCGTAGTCTCCTTCACTTGGTGACTGGACACCGTAGTCTCCTTAACTTGGTGACTGGACACCGTAGTCTCCTTCACTTGGTGACTGGACACCGTAGTCTCCTTCACTTGGTGACTGCACCCCCGTTGTCTCCTTATATTTTCATATAATTTTTGGCTGCTCCGTTCTGTCATGTATACTTTTCTAAACGTTTTTAATTAAGTGGCTATCTTCCGTCTCCTACTTCCCCCCCCCCCCCCCCCAAGAAGATTGAACGGTCCCCTCCCGTCATTCCTAATTTTAGGTACCTGGGCGACCCCACGGATCCAGCCAACCATATTTTCTAATGACGTCCAGGCGGGTGCCTGAGGCAAAATTAGGGATAGCCAGCCAGTCTTCATCTTCCCTCATTAAGTCCATTTCCATATATGCATATTTAATCCAATTTTCAATGATTTAATATTAAATCCCATTTTCAAAGATTTTAAATTTTTAAATTTTGCCACGAGGGGCAAGTTTATTGGGCAGCGCCACTCATCTTGTGATTGGACCAACCGCCATAGCAGCATATTCGACACTCCCCAATAGGAAGAAAACCCGCTGGGTTGTTCATCCTATCATTGGTACCCCAGACACAGCTGGGACTTGCTTAACTGTCTCAAGTAAACAGCTCCTCAAACAAGAAGATTAACATCTGTCAACCCATAAAAGCTTATGTTATCTTGCAGGTGAAAAATGGGGGAATCTTTTAATTTAAGAACAGTTTTGAAAGATTATTTCCGCTTAAAAGAGTGTATGTTAAACATAAGAATGAGACTGCAGAAAGCCTTTTAAGAACATACAGTATCTTGTTTATTTACACCCATGTTGATCCAATCATTAACAACTACTATGAAATGGAATAAAAGCTGCAGAAGGTCTATACATATGAAGCAAGGAAAAAGCGCAATGTTCACACGTGTATTTACCCATATGATTTCCAAAATAAATTATATACTTATATATTGCTTAAATATACCCTAATGTTATCACCTTTTTATACCCGCTTGTCCACTTGCCTCCTTCAATCATGTCACCTAAATAAAACTGCAGAAGATACCTTTTATGTCCATTCATTCTCTATTCGCCTAAATATAGAATGACTTGTTTGTTCAACTTCTTTTAGTAAAGACCAATTAAATTGTAAGAAAGATTGTTAGTGCCCTCAGCCAAAGGTTGTTTATTCATACCGACTATTTTTAGTGTATAGCCAAAGATGGCTTATTGAGCAGAGGGATGAATGAAACAGCCTACCTCCTATTCATATTAAACAAAGGAGATAACACAGAGTCTGTGTTATCAGAGTCTGTGACACCGACAAGTGTCTCAATTGTTTCACCATTAATATCTTCAAGACCCCAACGCAAGATCATGACATAATATGCGTTGAAATTTCCAGAACTAAACTAACAACATACAAATATTTTCAACGTATACAATTCTCAAAAACAACAAACCGTTCAGTAACGTTCAGTAACACCTGTGGGATATCTGGAGCTTGACTCAATTATTTAATTATTTAATTTAATAACGAAGGACCACCCACTTTTGAGAAAAGAGGGAAACTAATAAAAAGTGATCATTAGAAATACAAGGAAGAACCAGTGTCTATGGATAAATATTAGAAAGAATAATCACTTAAATAAATAATGGACTGTATGATTAATTAACTAAAGTCAGAGCCTCAAACACCTACATTGGGGGGGTATTGCTAGAACTTCATATACGTCTAGGAACTAGTGTGGTTCGTCACCAGTTCATTGTTTAGTAAAGAATATTATGACCAAAAATATTATAGAATCAATAGAAATATTATAGAATCAATAGATAAATTCAAATAGAGAATATTAATGATTGTTAGAATTAAAGAGCAATCATCTAAGTAAACACACCAATCTCCAAATTCATATAGTAAGTACTCGATATGATAATATTATGGATATGTATAATAAATTGGAATAATTAAATGTGTACAAAAAGTCTTAGCTTTAAGACGATTTCTATGACATCGTTCGTGCTTCGTCCTCGTGATCTCAGGATCTCCACATAGAAGCCATTAGAGGTGAATAACACGAATGTAGTTAACGACTCGTTGACTCCTCACATACGAGCTGTAATTTAAAGGATATTACGTAACATTGAACTAGGCTACTTAAATCTCAAAATTTATGAAAATAGAAAATGAATATTAATGCGGTACTAACATTGGATTTGTTGTCGTCCCGCTATGTAACGACAGACTACCCATGAAATATACAATCTCTAATGATGCATCAAGAAAGAAAATATACTTAGCACGAGCGTAGTATATGCTGAAGTCTGCCGATATCGCGTCTCGGTCTCAAACTTCCACGATGTTGTACACGTGATTGAGAGTTTGGCTTGATTCTCGACGCGTCATTGTTTGACCGAGCACTATGGAGCACGTGGAAGAATAATTATTCATTATAAGTTGAGTATCAGTGTAATTCTTGCTGATAATCCCAACGTCACGTGTCTCAGACTCTGACGCCACGACTTTCCTCTGTCCAAGTACGCACGCTGGCTGCTCACTCCGCAACACCAGCCTCAAAAATGGCGTCTCTTTCCTCTCCAACCCGCGTCCCACATTCACCACAGAAATTATTTATCACAAATAATACTATTTCGCGCAATTGTGGTTGAAATACTTTAATAAGAACTGGGTTGTGATTCTAGAGATTTAAATATTATTGCTTTCTCGTCTTATGGTGGTAAACGAGAAATGGAGAAGATTATAGCTTTCTCCATGGCATTCACGCGTGACAAAAAAACTATTACTTGATAACAATTGTAACTAAAAACTCTCGATTTATAATTATTTGGGAGTTATGTTATCCGTAAATAATTATCACACAGAATACTGATGATTTTAGAGAACCACATTCAATTCTCTAGCACATTGTCAATAAATGTGTTTAACTAGATATAATCTGACGCAATATTGGTGCTTGATTTCGTAAGAATTCTAGCATTAATACGCAGATATAATGGTTAGTTTATGTTATTATTACTGTTAGTAAATTTAGTGACTACTGTAGTTAGTATAAAATAGTAATGATTTATTATAATACAATAGTATTGTATTAGTGTTGGAAATTTCCAACATAACTCCGGGGAAAGATTTCTCGGGTCGCAGTGCAATGTTGAGTACTGACATACCTATCCCGAAGTTAGTAATAATGTTAGTATGTTAGTACACACATAACGGATGTCCCGTAATTGTCAAGGACATACAAGAAATTTGAGTCTTGTAAAGAAATTCATGTTGAATGGAACATGTTATTGGGAATCATCTAAAGTTAATGACTAATAAAGCCTACAATAAACTCTGTGACTGGTGTCGCTATGACATGTAATGTTTATGTTACTAAGTCTTAAAGTCTTGCAAACTCTTAGATACTCTAGACGAAAAAATGTTATTATTAATAGCCTATACAACAAATTAAGAATTAAATCATACAATTTAAAGTAACTGAGAATCCACTGTGATGAGAATGTTCTGGGTCATTGTGACTTTTAACGATTTGTTACTTGACATCACAGCACAGTATCATCATGATTACTCAAATTGGATGGGAAATTATTTGCTCTTAGTCAGAGTTATAATAGGCTTGTAGTTTCCGTTTGCATTGTTGAGAAGCAGCTCTAGTGGGGCGGTTGATCGGTGGATCAGAATTGTTGTCCTCGGAAACTGTTGGTGAAGCTGGTTCTGATAAACACTCTCGTTCTGCTAATTCGAGAAGTACCAACTTCTCTAAGGTGAAGACTCGCCGCTCTGCTACCGGAGGGCGCTGACGTTCGGCCCGGGCTGTCAGTGTTGACCTGTACCTGCTGCGTGGTGGTCGTCTTGTTGACGGTGTGGTGCGGCCATTGGCCGGGGCCTGGCGGGTGTCATGGCGTCGACTAGTGGTGGCCGTGTTCGCCGGGTCGACACCGCCCGGCTTGATTTCTCGGCCCCCATTGACTGGCCCTTGGTGGAGGTTGCCCTTATGGATGTCATGCGTGTTGAGTACCAAGATCTCTACGGTGTTGAGAAACTTTCCCCTACCCGGGTGGCGGTGACATTCTCCTCGGCGCAGGTGTATCAGCTGTTTGTGCGTCGATGGGGTACACGGACGCATGTACTTCCAGGTTCTGCTGTGACGGTGGAGGTCTCCGATCCGTGGGGCCCCCTGACGTATGTGAGCATTCATGGTGCGCCGGTGCAGTTTCCTGAGGAGGAGCTGTCCGCCGCGTTCCGTCGGTATGGTGAGGTGGTGGGGCAGCGTCATGCCTGTCTGCTTAGTGGGCGCCTGAAGGGGCTCCGTATGGGTGCCCGTACTTTGCGCATGCGGCTCTCTGGGGCTATTCCCTCTTGGGTGGCTGTGTGTGGGTTTTATGTGCGTGTGTTCTACCAGGGGCAGACTCGCTCCTGTTTCCGGTGTGGTGAGGTAGGCCATTTCGCTGCAGCTTGCCGTGCCCCTCGCCCGGTGGACCCATCGGTTTTCCATGCGGATGATTTTCCACTTCTGCCGGAGGCTGGGGCGCCCCCAGCTGTCCCTACCTCTCCATCTGCTGCTGGGTCCTCTGCTCTGTCTGTTGACTCTGATGCTCTCGCGGCTCCTGCTTCGGGTGCGCCTATGCTGGTGGCGGCGGAGGTACATCGCGACCCGAGTGTCTCCTTGAAATCTGACGTGTGTGGTGTAGTGCCGGAGGGCGACCCGTGTGCAGTGGCCAGTGTGCTTCCCGAGGCCAGGGGCGGTGTTGATACTGTGTCTCCTGACGGCCAGCCTAGCGGTGTTCCTGATGCTGGTGCCGTGGCGCAGCCGCCTGCTGTCGCTTGTGCTGTGCCTCCTGTGGTTGCATTGGGCTCTTCTGTTCCTCGACGAAAGCGCGCTCCGAGGGATCGGTCGCGCAGCAGGGGCCCCCCTGGGAAGAGGATCGAGGCTTCGGGTGGTGTGCCTTTGGCTGGTGCTCCTCCCTCCGCTTCTCCAGTGGTTCCTCCTCCCCCTTCGGAAGCGGGATCTGGGGATGAGCGGGGCATTGAGCGTGGTGTCGGGCTCGGGGCAGCGGAGGAAGTGGAAAAACTGTGGATGGTGTCCTCGACGCCTGGGGCGCCCTCTTCGCATGGTGTATCTCCTGTGATTTTGAAGGCGGTTCCTGGCCGGTCGTCTTCCAGGGTGCGGCAGGGGGTTGAGCCTGGTGGAGTGGATGTGGCTCCCGCTGCGGGTGCGGTTGTGTCCCCTGGGGGACGCGTTGGGTTGGGGGTGTCCTGAGGTTCTCCCGATGGCGCCCTCTGTTGTCTGTGCGTCTTTGAATGTTCGTGGTTTGAATGATCTTGGGGTCCAGTTGGGCCTGTTGGATGTTCTGCAGGAGCAGCGTGTGGATGTGGCTCTGATCCAGGAGCATAATGTTCGTGAGGTGTCTGTGCTGCAGTGTTTAAGTGCGCATTTTCATGTTGTGCTCAACCCGCCGAGGACGTCCTTCGGGGGGACGCTTATGTTGTTTTCTAGGAGGGCTTCCTTCTCCGTGCTTCACACGGAGATGGATGGAGATGGGCGGGTTTTGTTTGTGAGGGTTGAGTTTTTGGGGGTCGTTCTTCCGTTCCTGACGGTGTACGCCCCCTCGGGGGTGGCTCGCCGTCGGGAACGGGAGGAGTTTTTTCGGGTGGGGCTTCTCCCTTTCCTGCGTCATGATATGCGGAGTATGGTTTTTGGTGGTGATTTTAACTGTGTGACGAGTGCGCGGGACTGTAGTAGCGCCCGCCCGCAGAATGTCTCGGGTGCGCTGCTGGAGGTGGTGCGTTCTTGCGGTTTCAAGGATGCTGCTGTGCTCTATGGGGGCGAGTTGTCCTTTACTTTTGCTGCGCATGGGGCGCGTTCGCGGATTGATCGCGTGTATGTTACTGGCGGGGGGTGTTCTGTGTTTGCTTTCCACACTGTCCCGGTTGCTTTCTCGGACCATAGTCTCGTGGTGGTCCGGGTTGGTGTGCCCAGTCAGGTACGGGTCGGCGCGGGGTGGTGGAAGCTGAATTGTGGGTTGTTGCGTTCTCCGAGGGTTTGTGGGCAGTTTCGGGTTTGGTGGGTCGGGGTTCTCGCCCGGCGGTGTGATTTTCCTTCTGTTTTAGATTGGTGGGAGTGGTGTAAGGAGCAATGTCGGTTGTTTTTTCGGGTGGCTGCCAAACGTGAGGCTGCTGGAAGGTTTGGGTTGCTGCGGTTGTTCCAGGCGAGGCTTTCGCGGTTGTCTGTGCGGTACAATGCTGGGATTGACTGTTTTGGGGAGATTGCGGAGTGTAAGGAGCGTATTTGTGGTTTGCGGAATGAGTGGGCCGAGGGTGTTCGTGTGCGTGCTCATGTGAGTGAACGTGTTGACGGGGAACGGCTCTCTCCTTATCTTTTAGGGAAGGTGAAGGCTGCGCGGGACGGTGTTCTTTTTACGGCTCTGCAAAGGCCGGATGGGTCTGTTGTTTCGGACACCGGTGGTGTGTTGCATTATGTGCGGCAAGAGTTGGTTGCGCTCTATGGGGAGGTGGTAGGGGACGACGCGATTGCGGAAGGTTTTTTGGGTGGTTGTGCTCCGGGGTTGTCTGCTGCTGATTGTGTTGGTTTGGAGGAAGATGTTTCGTTGGGGGAGCTTTTCGGTGGGGTGAGGTCATTTCGTTCCGGGAAGGTGCCGGGCTCGGATGGTCTTCCTGTCGAGTTTTATGTTGCCTTTTGGGATGTGTTGGGTGATGTTCTTTTGGAGGTGGTCCGGACTTGCCTCCGGGGGTGCGTTCTGCCTGTATCTCAGTGCGTTGGGATTGTGCGGCTGCTCCCGAAGCCGGGCGATTTGCGGTTCTTCTCGAACTGGAGACCCATTACTTTGTTGAATGTGGACTATAAGATCCTGTCCAAGATTTTAGCTGGTCGGTGTCGCCGTGTGGTTGCGTCTGTGGTTTCCGTGGAACAGTTTTGTGGTGTTCCAGGTCGCTCGTTACTGCAGTGCAATGCGTTATTTCGGGATGTGCTTCTGTACGTGTCGGGCTCTCGCTTGTCTGCAGCGATGCTTTGCCTGGATTGGTCTAAGGCTTTTGACCGTGTTTCGTTAGCTTTTGTTTTTCGTGTGTTAGAGAGGCTTGGTTTTCCGCCTTTGTTTGTTCGTTGGGTGCGTATGTTGTACGCTCAGTGTTGCAGTCGGGTTTGCATCAATGGGTTCTTGAGTGCTCCTTTCCCTGTCCGCCGTTCGGTGAGGCAGGGTTGTCCGCTTTCCATGCTCCTTTATGTGCTCTTTCAGGAGCCTTTTTTTCGGGCGGTCAAGGCTTGTGCATTGATCCGTCCCCCCCGGCTGCCTTCTGATCTTCGGTTACCCATCTGCGGTTATGCGGATGATACCATCCTGTTCGTGGCCTCTGCTGGTTCTGTTCGGGCTGTCCAGGTCGTGGTTGAGAGGTTTGAGTTGGCCACTGGGGCCCAGGTCAATCGTGCCAAATCAGGTCTTATGGGTATCGGTGGGTGGTCCTCTCGCCTTGTGTGGGAGGGGTCTTGGTTTCCGGTGGTATCCTCTCTGCGAGTTCTGGGGATCACCTGGTTCGCTTCTTACGAGAGATCTTTGGAATTTAATTGGGGTGCGGTTTCTCGTAGTGTTGGTGTTGCGGTTGGGTTGTTGGCTGCGCGCCCGTTAACAATTTATCAGCGGGCGTTGCTTGTTACTTGTAAAGTTCTGTCACGTGTCTGGTTCGTGGCTCGGTGTTTCCCCCTAGATCGCCGGCTGGCTCTGGGGTTGGAACGTCAGGTTTATAGGTACGTGTGGTGTGGTCGTTACCACCCGGTTCGTCGCTCGACGTTGGTGTTAGCGGTGCGGGAAGGTGGGGTTGGTATTCCTGATGTGTTTACCAGGGCTCGGGCGCTGTTCTGGGTCTCGTTGCGTCAGGGTTTAGCGTTGGGTGGGGGGCTCAATGCTTTGTGTATTTTTTATTGTTCGGTCCGGTTTAGTTTTTTGGTGGATTGCGGTGTTTGTCGGGAGGTGGCCTTTTGTACCCCTCCTGTTTACTCCTGGGCGGTAGACATTCTTCGGGCAGTCTGTCGTTGTCCGGGTTATATGTCTCTCTCAGTGAAGGCGATTTATGGGGTTCTATTTTGTCGTGTTCAGCCGCGGGTGGAGTCTTTATTCCCGTGTTGGGATTGGGGGGAGGTGTGGGCGGCGTTAGGGGCGCGGTTTTTGGCGCCGCAGCAGCGGGAGTTGTTGTTTCGCATGTTGCATTTGTCGTTGGCGACAAATGACCGGTTGTGCATGCTGGGTTTGCGTGCCTCTGACGCATGTGTCCACTGTGGTTTGCCTGAAACTCAGTTACATGTTTTCTATTTTTGTGAGAGGCTGAGTGGTTTGCTTGCTTGGTTTCGTGCTGTGTTAGCCGTGGTTTGTGGGCCGGGATGTCGGGGTGGTTTTTTGCCGTTTTTGTTTTTGTCTTTTCCGCGGGGCTCTCGACGGGTGCGTAATACGCTCTGTCTTCTTGTCGCTGACTATGTGTATTGTGTGTGGGTTGGCCGGAGGGAGGGTTATGGGGTTGATAGGGTTTTGGGGTTTTTGAGAGGGCGCTTACGGTTCACCTGGTGGTGGCTGCAGCGTGCTTTTCCGGATGATTTTTCTGGTTGGTTTACTGGTGCGTATGTTCGTGGGGCTGCTTTTGAGTGATTGGTCGTGGGTTGGGCTCGTGGATGTTGGCTGTGGGTTGGTTGGGTGGGTCTTGTTCCGGTTTGTTTTCGGTCCCCGGTCCTCCGATGGGCCTCCTCGGCGGGGGTTGGGCGGGGTGTGTGTGTGTGTGTGTGTGTGGTTGTTTTGTTCTGTTGTGGTTGCTCCTGTGGGTGTGTGTTTCGTTTGGGTGTGCTTGTGTGTGGGTGTGATTTTTATGTTTTCCCTGGCTCCTGCGTGGGCCTTTTTGTTTGCCTTGTATGGGTTTTATGTTTTGTGCATTTTTGTTCTTTATGGTATGTATGCTTATGTGCTCCTCTGTCTTTGGAGCGTGCCTCTTCTGTCTTTTGTGATTTTCTGTGTGGGGGGGTTGGGGTGCCCGGGTTATGTTTTGTCTTCCCCCCTCCCCCCCCTTTTCATGTACTACTGTTCCTGTGTTATGAGTGTTTTTTTGCCATTACTGATTGTTATTTCTCTTTTTATGTGCCATGTACTTTGCCTTGTGCTATTTATGTATTATTTATCTGTTCTTTCTTGATTTGTGTTTTGTGTTCTGCCTTTGTATTATGTCTTTTTAATTATGCTTGAGGAAACGGAGTAAGAAAAAAAGAAATGTACTCAGTTATTTCTGTTTGACTTTCAATGTATGTATTTCCATGTTTTTTGTTTAATGTAGTTTTGTAATTTTGCCTCTTAGGGGTTTCGGAGGCCTGTTCTATACTTTTATGCACCTGTGTTTGGGTTGTTGGGCTGGGCTTGTATGTGCGTTCTCCTTTTGTATTTCTGTACTTAAGGTTGTGTGGATGTGCCTATGTTTTATGTTATTTCTATTGTGTGCTATTAATGTCATGTTCTGTTTTTTGTGGTACATACTGTCACCGTTTCTGGGTTCTCTTTTTTTTTTTTGTGCCTTGTGTCATGTGTTTTCTTTCTTGGTTTTTGTTGGGTATGTTTAATGTATCCGTGGTTTACTTCCTTTGTTATATTGTCCTGTGTATGTTCATAACTTGTTTGTTCGGCGGGTGTCTGTTTTGTACATTGTGTATTCTTTTATAAAAATAAAAAAAAAAAAAAAAAACTTCTCTAAGGTTTTTAGGGTAGTGTTGCCTCGGCACAAAACCTTTACTACTCTCAGGATGCCTTGGTGATCTGGGTGGATAGCAACAATTTTGCCTATAGGCCACTCTGACCTTGGTCCAGCAATGTCAACCAATACTAGGTCTCCTGGTTTAAGTTGAACTTTATTATAGGGGCTCGAAGCTCCGTAGTTAGAGCTGTGAGGTACTCTCGCGTCCACACCTCATTCCACCTTTCAATTACTCTTGAGAGATGTTGGTAACTTTCTACTAAGTCACTTCTGGTTACATGGGAAGGATCGACTGCGTCCTCTTCTGTCTAAGGTATTAGAGGGCTCAGCAGGCCTCCATGTATTAAGTACGAGGGACTCAGAGGTTCTCTCTGTGAGAAACCATCTGATAGGTATGTTAATGGGCGATTGTTGACTCGCGCCTCAATTTCCACGACAAGTGTTTGGAGTTCGGAGTAACTAATTTTCTGTCGATGTAAGGTCTTCCTTAAATACTTCTTGACAGTTCCTATCATACGTTCGTAGAACCCACCTTGCCAGGGGGCTCTGGGAGCAATAAATTTCCAGTGGCATTGTTGTCTCTGCAGGACTGACTGCACTTCTGGATGATTCCATACCTCTCGTAGACAGGCTTCTCTTGCTACAAAATTTGAACCATTGTCCGATATCATTAGTTTGGGACAGGATCTGCGAGCTGCAAATCTACGAAAAGCTTGGATGAAGGCTTCAGCACTCATGTCCGAAGTCACTTCTAGATGTACGAATCGCGTGGTAGCACACGTGAAGAGGCAAATATAAGCTTTCACTGGAATCTTATCTGGATTGCCAGTGAGAAGCAAGGCTCCTGTGTAATCGACACCAGTGGTCTCAAAGGAACGAAGATGAACTACTCTTTCTTCAGGGAGTGGTGGAGGTCCTGGGTAAGGACACACTCGAGCGTCGTATCTTTTGCAGATCACACAGAACTTAATAATTGATTTGACGGTTTGACGACCTTGAGGAAGCCAATATTTCTGTCTAAGGTCGGTGAGAGTGTCTAACACTCCACCACGCAAAGTACCATATTGATGGTGATGTAAAACTAGAACTTTGGTGATAATGTGGTGACGTGGTAAAAGGATCGGATTCTTTGTATCCAAATCAATTTTTGCATGAAGCAAACGTCCTCCACAACTTAATATATTATGAGTGTTGGCATCATACCAGATACCTAGAGACTTGATTAATTTATCTGGAAGGTTTTCATATTCACTTCCATATGTCTCTTGCTGTGCACGTTTGATCCAGTAGAGGATAGGATTGGGAAACTTATGTCTGATTCCTATCTAAGCAAGAAAGTCAAACACATGTGCTGTCACTCTTAATAACTTAGTCAAGTTAGAATAATTGTGAGGATTAATAGCTAAGATTCGATGAGGTTCTGGTTCTTTCATAGGAGTAGTGATATTGGTCACTATGACTTGTGGCTTTTGTTTGGGCCACTGACCACTAACAAGCCATGAAGGTCCATTAAACCACATCGAAGACTTGATAAGTTGTTTTAAGGTTAATCCTCGAGATAAGTAATCTGCAGGATTGTCCTTAGTGGGAACATGTCTGAATTTATATCCAGCAGATAATTCATGAATTTCCCTAACACGATTACTAACGTAGGGAGTTTTATTGTTGTTGTTTCTTACCCATTGTAAGACTGCCTCGTTGTCTGACCACACGACGATTTCACCAAAGTGGATATTATTGAGTGTCTTGGTCAGGTAATGAGCTAATCTTACTCCCACCAGCAATGCAGTTAACTCCATTTGAGGTAAAGATCTCTTCTTAATGGGAGCAACTCTTGCTTTAGATGTGATCAAAATTGATTGTGCACTATTGACTAAGTAGGCTACAGCGCCGGACGCTTTGCCAGAGGCATCGCAAAAAACGTGCAAATTTGTGGGCAAGTTTTTTCCTGAAGCATTACGAGGAAATTTCAAAACACCTAACTGATTGAAATCCGCTGTGAGTATCTGCCATTTATCTTGCAACACAATTGGCAACGGATCATCCCATCCCATATGTTTCTGCCAGCATTCCTGCATTAGGAGTTTGCCCCTTATTAATATAGGACTAAGTAAGCCTAAAGGGTCAAATGGTTGACTGACATACGAGAGTTATTTTCTCATGGTAAGGGATGAATTATCGGTTTGTACTGACTTGACATTCATCTCGTCAGTACTTGTGTTCCATTCCACACCCAGAGCTTTTAATTGATTAGGCACCTGATAACCTGGAAACTCTCGATTATCTGGTTTAATGATTTATTATTTGAGGTCCATGATTGTAGTGGCATATTGGCTCCTAATAACTCACGGTTAGCCTCATGGTAGATTTTTACCAAATTAGATTGATCATTTGTAGTTCCCTGGAAATTATCGACATACATGTTGTCACTAATTTCTGCCTTATAAGGGATACTTGACTTCCTCAAATGTGTATCTAATGTTGCTTGAAGTAGAAACGGGGAGGAAGTCGCTCCGAATAGCACTGAGGCAAAACAATAAGTTATGATATCACTGTTAGGATCCAGTGGGTCCTTAATCCAGAGAAACTTGGTGTAATTACGATCCTCTTCCTGTAAACCTACTCTAAGGAAAGCTTTACTGATATCAGCAGTATAAGCAAAAATACCAGTACGGAATCGTAATAGCACATCATGTAGCCTTTGTGTTAGGCTAGGTCCCGTTTGGAGACATTCATTCAAGGACACGCTGTTTGGCTTCACTTTAGCACTACAGTTGAAGACAATACGTATTGGTGTTGTCAATGAATCTTTCACCACAGCGTGATGGGGTAAATAGTGACCTATTTTTCGGTCATCATTATCAACAACTTCGATAAATTTACTGTTGAGTTGTTGTTGGATTAGTTGATGATACATGTTCAGTTTGTCTGGCTGCTTCTTCAGCCATATTAATTGAGACTGTAATTGTGAGGCTGCCATGAAATAATTAACTGGAAGTTGTGGATGATTCAACTTCCATGGTAGTCTCACCCAGTATTGTTTATCTTTATAGACAACTGTATCCAGATATTGCTGGTAAGTCCACATATCATCAGGGCTTGGTTGTTCAGTGACAATACCTAAAGTGTCTAAATCCCACAGACGATGTATAGGTGAATCAGACTCATTATCTTCAGATATTTCTCTGAAATGTAGGGGTGACTGTTCCAAGCCTAGTCACGCCACTATTGTATTGTTAGATTGTTGGTTGGTTGACGCTGGATTTTGTTGGAAAAGCACCGGTCCAGTAAGCAACTTGCCTCCAGCAGATGACAACAAATTCATTCCGTGTTGTCTGGTGCATCCCGTTATAAATTTATAATAATGGTCAGCGCCTATAACTATTCCAACATCAGTGAGGCAGTCAGAATTTATTTTGTAGTCTGCTAGCCTCATGCGGTTTCGTTTAAGATATTTCGCAGTGCGAGCTAATCCTGTGACCTGCAAGTCTGTAGGAAGTTTGTCTACTACTACCGCTTGTATTGGACTAGTAGAAGATCCAAGTCTCACTAATACCTTAACTACTTGGTATTCACGAGGTCCACTATTAGTCAAGAAACCAGAAATATTCAATCTCACACTTTTGGCAGGTTTTAAATTTAACTGCTCGACTAATTGTTGTGTGATGAAGGTTTTCTGTGATCCTTGATCAAAAAGACTTCTAGTGTTAACTCTAGATTTCCTGTTAATTAATTTGAGTTGAGCTGTAGGCAGAGTGGTATTATTGCCTGACTCAGTAGCAAGTACATATATTTTTTGATGTACCTTGCAATATTGTACTGTGGTAGAATTCGTAGAATTCTCCCCAGTTGTCATAGATTGGTTAGAAGTTTTTCTACATAAGGCATAATGATGTACACCTTTGTTGCATCTACTGCATGAACGTAGTTACACTACACATTTACTGGGATCATGAGAGCCCATGCACTTGGTGCACCTGTGTATTTCTTGTAACCGTTTAATCCTGGTATTAAAGTTAGGATAAACAGTGCATTGGTAGGTGGCATGTTCTTGACTACAGAACAGACACCTTCTCTCTCTGGTTGACTTTGTCCCTTTAGTAGACAAATCATTTGTTACATCAGAGGGAGATACGGAATAAGTACCTACATTACCACTCCCTTTTCCAGTGGATGGAGCAGTCCTAGGTTTAAATTTATTAGACTTATTTAAAGTCGATTTGGGTTTGACTGAGGTGTCAATATTAGGGGAATTACGATGGGAGTTAGTAGAGAAGTTTGAAACACTTTTCCCATCTTGGTTGGCTCTTTGTCTTTCGACTAAGGTATGTAGACCTTCTGTAATTTCTTTCAAGGTCAGAAAGGTTTTATTGTACATAGTACACAATTTATCTAAAGTTTCTCTTGGCAATTTTCGCCTTACAACTACTTTGGTCATCCATTCAGCTGTCTGAATTTGGACTTTAAGGCTTAAGGCCTTGAGTAAAGATTCTAACTCTAGCCTGAAAGTTTGGAGAGAATCGGTAGAATTATTAGCAGATGGTAAATCTAGCAATTTTTGAACTAAGACAGTAATAGTTCTCTCCTTGTTATCCTAGTTGGTTTTGAGCAATTGAACAGCTAGGGTGTAACCATCACTGGTCAGTGTTATGTTAGAGATTACTTTCAAGGCTTCATTTCGTAACAAACCTTGTAAATAAGTGAATTTAGTTGTTTGAGGAATGTTGACTTTAGAGTCTACTGCATCCACGAATTTACTCCAGAAATCATCCCAACTTTCATTCTCGTTACCAGAGAATGTGGGTATGTTGATTTGAGGTAATTTGTCATCAGGATCTGGATGTGCAGTAGAAGTCATTGTTAATTTATTTTTAGCAATTTGCCTTTTAAAGGGTCGAAGCTTAACCTGTATATCATCTTCATACTGGGCTAAGTCATTTACAATATCCTCAAGTTCACTATCACCTATAGAAGTTGAGTAAAGTTCTGTCAAATACAGATTCATATGTTGCTAAATATGGGCGAATTTGCCTTCAGCAACTTGAAGTAAATCTTCTAATTCAAGGTAGTCAACAGGAGACTGTTGTGACAGATTTTGACATTTGGTAATCTGTCAGGTCAAATGACCTTTCAGACCGATAAGGGTCCTTTTCATTTTTCAGCCGTTTCCATCTTGGTGGGTAAAGGCTGGTTTGACAGTAAATAGATGTTACTGAGGTAACTGGGATATTGACTCATTCAATGGAGTTCAATATCAATAATAATAGCCTAATATATTTGAATAGACTACACTACCTCGTTCAGAGGTTAATTTACCTACCTAACAATAAGTAACTAATTATTTTGAGCAGTGCTCGAACTTCACCATTAACTTTCGTCTGGCTAGCTCATCTTTATCACCATTAGATGTAATGGTGATCATTCAGCAGCACTCAAAATGCATACACACAAATAATGAATGCAAGAATAAGTAATATGGATATACTCTAATCAGAGTTATCCTAAGGTTTAATCCCACTCTTGATAGGGTCAGCACAAGAATGAATAATATATGTACTACTAACTAGCTCAAGCCTAGTTGTGAGAATTTCTACCTAAGAAACTACAAATTTATTTAGTCTGCGTTTGTGCCAAATTCAGCACAATCACAGCCTAAATTCCTACCTAATAAAGGTTGGCAAAGATTAAATTGTGGTGCAGTAATGTGAATATATAGTTGTGCTGTATTTTTGTTTTTTTGGATTTTATAGTTTATATAAATGTGCACTTGCACACACAGGTGAAAAACAATTATGTACAGTTAATTTTGGCTTGCTAGCCACAGCCGTTTGTGGTAATTGATTGTGTTGATCAATTTGTCAACTACATGTGACCTAGACTCACCTGACAGGTGTACACCATCTCTTGCCAGGTTTTGCCTGTATGGTCTGGCTGTAAATTGAATATAAGTGGCATCCAATTGTACTCGTTTCTTCAGCCTAAAGTTTGTATATTTGGCAGCTCTTTGGTAATATTCTGGGCTTACTCCCCAACGATTATTATTACTCAGTTGGCGAGGTTCCACCAATGTGAACACTACCGAATTGCTGATGAGTTTAAATAAGGAAATTATGGTTTTAAGGTGATTAATTACCTCAGCTGGATGTCGAGTAGGATGGATGTCATTACCACCTAAATAAATAATGGTTAGATGGTGAGGCCACTCTAATGCAGGTGTTAGTGTGGAATTGTTATAGAAGTTATGAGCTGTTGCTCCTGGTGACCTAAAGATTCTTACTTCAGTATGAGGTATAGGTCTAAGTGTTGTGGGTAATTGACTGTGTCCCACGAGTGCTACCTTATACATGAGGTATAAGTAGCAATGAATTGGTGTGAAATTGGCTAACCTATGTGTTACGCTGCCGGTAGACACAATTAATAAATGTGGTTATTCTAGACTACTTCACACGGTGATTAGTTATTACTAATTAGTATATATATATTTATATCTATCTGGTTCGAAGGACCATAAGGTGGGATATCTGGGGCTTAACTCAATTATTTAATTATTTAATTTAATAACGAAGGACCACCCACTTTTGAGAAAAGAGGGAAACTAATAAAAAGTGATCATTAGAAACACAAGGAAGAACCAGTGTCTATGGATAAATATTAGAAAGAATAATCACTTAAATAAATAATGGACTGTATGATTAATTAACTAAAGTCAGAGCCTCAAACACCTACATTGGGGGGGGGGGGTATTGCTAGAACTTCATATACGTCTAGGAACTAGTGTGGTTCGTCACCAGTTCATTGTTTAGTAAAGAATATTATGACCAAAAATATTATAGAATCAATAGGTAAATTCAAATAGAGAATATTAATGATTGTTAGAATTAAAGAGCAATCATCTAAGTAAACACACCAATCTACAAATTCATATAGTAAGTACTCGATATGATAATATTATGGATATGTATAATAAATTGGAATAATTAAATGTGTGCAAAAAGTCTTAGCTTTAAGACGATTTCTATGACATCGTTCGTGCTTCGTCCTCGTGATCTCAGGATCTCCACATAGAAGCCATTAGAGGTGAATAACACGAATGTAGTTAACGACTCGTTGACTCCTCACATACGAGCTGTAATTTAAAGGATATTACGTAGCATTGAACTAGGCTACTTAAATCTCAAAATTTATGAAAATAGAAAATGAATATTAATGCGGTACTAACATTGGATTTGTTGTCGTCCCGCTATGTAACGACAGACTACCCATGAAATATACAATCTCTAATGATGCATCAAGAAAGAAAATATACTTAGCATGAGCGTAGTATATGCTGAAGTCTGCCGATATCGCGTCTCAGTCTCAAACTTCCACGATGTTGTACACGTGATTGAGAGTTTGGCTTGATTCTCGACGCGTTATTGTTTGACCGAGCACTATGGAGCACGTGGAAGAATAATTATTCATTATAAGTTGAGTATCAGTGTAATTCTTGCTGATAATCCCAACGTCACGTGTCTCAGACTCTGATGCCACGACTTTCCTCTGTCCAAGTACGCACGCTGGCTGCTCACTCCGCAACACCAGTCTCAACAATGGCATCTCCTTCCTCTCCAACCCACGTCCCGCATTCACCACAGAAATTATTTATCACGAATAATACTATTTCGCGCAATTGTGGTTGAAATACTTTAATAAGAACTGGGTTGTGATTCTAGAGATTTAAATATTATTACTTTCTCGTCTTATGGTGGTAAACGAGAAATGGAGAAGATTATAGTTTTCTCCATGGCATTCACGCGTGACAAAAAAACTTACTTGATAACAATTGTAACTAAAAACTCTCGATTTAGAATTATTTGGGAGTTATGTTATCCGTAAATAATTATCACACGGAATACTGATGATTTTAGAGAACCACATTCAATTCTCTAGCACATTGGCAATAAATGTGTTTAACTAGATATAATCTGACGCAATATTGGTGCTTGATTTCGTAAGAATTCTAGCATTAATACGCAGATATAATGATTAGTTTATGTTAACATTACTGTTAGTAAATTTAGTGACTACTGTAGTTAGTATATAATAATAATGATTTATTATAATACAATAGTATTGTATTAGTGTTGGAAATTTCCAACAACACCACTCATCTCTACTATAGCAAATATATGTTCAATGTAAATATTTTCTTATATAGCATTAGGAAGTCTTCGTCTTGGAGTGTCGCAAAGAACAGGGGACTTAAGCTGCCTAGTGTACCAATGTTATGCAGTGATCTTCACCTAGTGACATCTAGCTGTTTAACTTGTATCTGGACTAACTTGATTGTTACTAGTTGTGTATATGTGTATTAATTAATGTTACGGCCTGCTCGAGCCAGTAACCTGGTTCTTTCTGTCTAATGTGCCTTAGAGCCTCTTCTTCTATGATCCCATCCCAAGTCTTTGGTAAGTTCTCAAGAATTGGCGGTAGCAAGAAATAGTGCAAGGAATAAAGTGGATGGGGGGGGGGAGGGGTGCGCAACCAAAACGCAATTACACCTTGTTACGGACCCGAGCCCAGCGTCCGAGCAAGGAGCACTGACGACCGCGCCATCTGTGGGTCAGCTCCCGAAACCCCCTCCAAATGGACAGCGCCATCTAGTGAGGACAAGATATACTGGTCACAGGGGCTGGTTTCCCGTCCTAATCAGCTCATGACATAGCCGCTGCTGACCTCTGGTGAGGTGACGCTTAGACAGCAACGCCATCTATGGAGTGGATAGGTGGGCGTTTGCGTCTAAGCCTGTAGGTGAGGTGCCCTAGAGTGTAACCAGTACTGATGACGTGTCTGATTACAGAGTCGACCTGGGACTGCTGAATCGGACGGTGGATCAGTCTACCCAAGGCAGCCGTAGGATCTCCACGAGTTGGCTGTAGAAGCTGTGAGTCCCCCCCCCCCCCGGATGAACACTGTTATGTTAGCCTGCCTGTGAGGTGGCAGAACCAGGGATTGTCGTACCCGGGGCTGACTGGTGGAGAAGACTAGCCACTGGGGTGTTGTGGTGAGGAGAGTGATCTGTGGAATCACACGAGGCTCCTGCCTAGGGCTTGCAACCCTAGTATCGGTCGTGGAGTGGCCTACACAGCGTAGTTGATTGGAACCTGCCAGCTACAGGCTGGATTTGTGGTTGACGGCCTCCACGACGGTGCACCCAGTGGGACTGTGATTTGGCTGGCCTGTGGCCGGGGTAGACTCGCTAGGAGAATCTAAGGATTCATCGTGAGGCCACGAGAAGAGGACGAAGGACTATGCATCGTTGAGCACCGTTGAGCATCCCGTGTCTTCGAAGAAGTTTTTGTAAATAAGTGTAGTAATAGCAACCCCGCTTGTGACGGTTTATATATTATTGTGTATTTGTGCTAGTTGTGTGCCAATGTATTTATGCAGGTTGCATATTAATTTTTAGTGTAAGATGACTAAACAGTGCATTTGTGCTAATAGTACATTTAAGCAAGTCGTGTTTTAATTGCCGAAGAGGAACTTGTGCAGTTGTATTTTGCGCAAATTGTGTATTTGTGTAAGTTCTGTATGTGTTATCTGAAAAAATAGGTCTTCCTGAGAAAGTCTGAAAATGTATTTGTTTTTGTGATGTAAATATTTTGATAATGCGATTTGTATGAAATTGTGTAATTTTTGCAGAAGCACATTTTGATTTATACAAGTGTATATGCAATTGTTATATTATTGTGAATACCATGCTTTGTGTAAATGTCATACTTTGAGTGTAAATTAGATATTTTGTGCGTAAATTATATATTGTGTATGTAAATTATATATTTCGTGTGTAAATTATATATTTTGTGCATAAATGGCATTTTTTGTGTAAATGTCGTATATGAGAGTAAATGTCATATATGTGTGGAAATGTTATACTTTGCTCGTAAATGCAATATTGAGCATAAATGTGTACAAAAATGAAAGATCTACTGGAGCATATTAACTGTTGGGAAACTGAAATCGTGCTCTTATTACGGTTTATGGATTAATATGGAATAAATTACATCTGTGGGGAAATAGACTCATGGGATTTATATTTATTTAGTTTATACTAATTTATATAGTAATTTATATTTTACATTAGTTTATATTTTTCGATAGCAAACTGTATGATGTTTAAAGTGGGCTGAATTATTTAATAATTCCCACAAATCGCTTTCCTACACACTCGGGGGGGGGTCTATAGTTTATATATATATATAGTCAATCAATCAATTTATTGATTAGTAGATATTCACTACAGTATTAGACTACATATGTTTGTAACTAAATTTGAATACAGCTTATCTCTATGGATGGGTGTGGACAACCAGATATGAACACGGATGAAATCGTCAGTCAAACTCCTCCTTTGGGTGAGGCTAACTTTACCACCTGTACTAGTTGCTAGTTAACTAGTGTTAATTCTTCTTCCATTTCAATTACACCTGCCAGAGGGCACTCACAATAGTAGCAGTAATCCTAAATATGACAGCTATATCAGGGGGAAATAGAGTTATAATTTATTAGATGAGGTTTAAATAATAATTACCTCATTTTGTTTCGAAATAATTACCGAAACAAATTAATTGTTTCGAAATAGTTAAATAATAATTACCTCGTTTCATATTCTAACCGTCTTACCCTAGCTACCTGAAATATTTCTGGCCAGGAATGAAATAGCTAACAAACGCGTATGTATGTATGTGTATGTATGTATGTATGCATTCACCTAGATGTGATTGCGGGGGTTGAGCTCTACTCTTTGGGCCCGCCTCTCAGCTGTCAAGCAATCAACTGTTACTAACTACTAACTTTTTTTTGCCCCGCACTCACAACCCCCCATCCCCCCCGGAAAGCAGCTCGTAACAGCTTCTTAATTCCCAGGTACCTATTTACTGCTAGGTAACAGAGGGCATCAGGGTGAAAGGATCTCTGCCCGTTGTTCCTCGCCGGCGCCAGAAATCGAACCCAGGCCACAGAATTAGGAGCCCTGTACGCTGTCTACTCAGCTAACCATCTTTGGCTATATTCTATAAACATTAGGTACAAATAAACAATCTTTGGCTGGGGACACAAACAATCTTTCTTACAATATAAATAGTCTTATTTATTTACTTAAAAAATAAATTGGAGTAAATAGTTAGACGAAGAGAAAAGTGTATTAGCAGGTGAATGGGCATAATAAGGGGTATATTGTTAGGGTCTTTTGCATGTCGCCTCTAAATGGGAGACATAATTTAAGGGTACAAGTGTATAAACGGGTTTAAAAGGAGATAAGAATATTAAAACAATTGATAAGTTTATAATTTATTTAGGAATGATATGAGCAAATACTGGTGTGAACATTGTGCTGTTTCCCTTGCTTCATATGTAAAGACCTTCTGCAGTTTATTTCATTTCATAGTGAATGTTAATGATGGTTCAACATGGGTGTAAATAAATAGGAGATACTGTATGGTCCCCCCAAAAAAAGTCTTCGGTAATTTCATTCTCATGTTTAATATATAATATTTTGACTAGAAATAATCAATCTTTGAAAATGGGATTTAATATTAAATAATCGAAAATGAGATTAAATATGCAAATTATAGAAAACGGATTTATTAAAGGAAGATGAAGACTGGCTGGCTGATAACGTCATTGAGCATTAGGGATGAATGGAACCGTGCGTCGCCGTGGTAACTAAATTTAGGGAGGACGGGAAGGGGCCGTTTAATTTCCTTGGAGAAAAATAACCCTGCATCACCTGAATTGCTGAAATTGTTATCAAATTTTTTGTGCGACAATAACCGTGTGTCCATATCGTTTACTGAAAAGAAGTACGCCAATGTCTGACCCCCTACAACAAACAAAAAGGGTCAATCATTGGTGTTCTGTATACTACCTACTGGTACTGTAGCAGCTCTCAGTATACTGGTACTGTAGCAGCTCTCAGTATACTGGTACTGTAGCAGCTCTCAGTATACTGGTACTGTAGCAGCTCTCAGTATACTGGTACTGTAGCAGCTCTCAGTATACTGGTACTGTAGCAGCTCTTAGTATAATGGTACTGTAGCAGCTCTCAGTATACTGGTACTGTAGCAGCTCTCAGTATACTGGTACTGTAGCAGCTCTCAGTATAATGGTACTGTAGCAGCTCTTAGTTTACTGGTACTGTAGCAGCTCTCAGTATACTGGTACTGTAGCAGCTCTCAGTATAATGGTACTGTAGCAGCTCTTAGTTTACTGGTACTGTAGCTGCTTTCAGTATATTGGTACTGTAGCAGCTCTCAGTATACTGGTACTGTAGCAGATCTCAGTATACTAGTACTGTAGCAGCTCTCAGTATACTGGTAGTGTAGCAGCTCTTAGTTTACTGGTACTGTAGCTGCTTTCAGTATATTGGTACTGCAACAGCTCTCAGTATACTGGTACTGTAGCAGCTCTTAGTTTAATGATATGGTAGAAGCTCTCAGTATATTGGTACTGCAGCAGCTCTCATTACACATAAGAAGAACATAAGATTAAAGATCACTGCAGAAAGCCAATTGGTCCATACGATGCAGCCCCTATTTACAACCACCCGATCTCAATCATATATATGTCTAACCTATGCTTTAAATAATATAGATATCCAACTTATTACGTTACGTGGTAATTGGTTCCACAAATTAAGAACCCTGTTACCGAATCAGTATTTACTCATGTCTTTCCTAAACCTAAACTTACCCAATTTATACCCATTGTTTCGTGGTCTGTTTTGTATTGATACTTTTAATGGTCTATTAATTAGCCCTTTAGCCTTGTGAGTACAGGAGCACTCCAGGCTGCAATTATTTTACCACGTCGTGGCGCATTCGTAAGGCGCATCTGGGATCATCCCAGACGTAGGCTCGAACCCTCATCACTGCCCTTGTGGATTTGTTCAATATCCCCTTTGTTATGTTAATTCATCCTCTTGTACACCTCTATCATGTCACCCCTAATTCTTCGCCTTTCTAGAGAATGTAATTCAAGCTTTGTCAATCTTTCTTCATATGCCAGGTTTATAATTTGGGGAACTAAGTTTGACATCCTACGATGGGCGCGTTCTAGTGAATTTATATCCATTCTATAGTACGGTGACCAAAACTGAACTACATAATCTATATAGGGGCCTAACCAAAGCAAGATATATCTGAAGAACAACAACAGGTGTCTGATTACTAACGCTTCGACTAATAAATCCCGGTGTCGTATTTGCCTTATTACGAACATTTATACATTAATTTTTTTGTTTAAAATTCTTACTAAAAATAACTCCCAGATCACTTTCGCAAACCAATTTCGCAATCTCAACTCCATCTAGCTCGTGTCTTGTAACTCAATCATCATTACCTTGCCTCAAGCCTTAAATTTGTCAGCATTAAACTCCCTCTTTTGACCATTTCAAAACCTTATTTAGATCGTCTTAAAGTGATAGTGAGTCTTTTTCCGTGTTTATTACCCCTCCTGATTTTTTTTTATCATGGCCAATTTGCAAATATTGCTCCTCAAATCGGAATCTAAATAATTTTTATATATTAAGAATAACAGAGGTCCCAGGACAGACCCTTGAGGCACTCCACTTACTACATTTGCACTCTGATTTAACCTAATATGGTACAACAGTTTTGGATAAGGTGAGCAAACTTAAGACAGAACACGGAAGAATGGGGTATTAATTGGATATATATGAGAGCATAAGAATGGAAGTAACTGCAAAGGGCCTATTGGCCTATACTTCCTCTTGATGCTTATATATTGGTACGGAGTCTTGAAGTGGGTAGAATATAGCTGTGGCTGTTGATTGATGGTGCTGACTTTTTGATGTGTAGTGCCTCGCAGATGTCGAGCCGCCTGCTATCGCTGTATCTATCAATGATTTCTGTGTTGTTTGTTAAGACTTCTCTGGTGATGGTCTAGTTGTGGGAAGAGATTATATGCTCCTTATTGGAGCCCTGTTGCTTATGCATTGTTAATCGCCTGGAAAGAGATGTTGTTGTCTTGCCTATATACTGTGTTCTTTGGGGCTAACAGTCCCCGAGTGGGCATTTGAAGGCATAGACGACGCTGGTCTCCTTTAAGGCGTTCTGCTTTGTGTCTGGAGAGTTTTTCATGAGTAGGCTGGCCGTTTTTTTGGTTTTATAGTAAATCGTCAATTGTATCTCTGATTTTTGTTTGTAGGGATAACGTTCCTATTAACATTATCTTTCAGGACCCTTTCCTCCATTTTACGCTGTGGAAAAGAAGTTCCTGTAAAATAGTCTAATAGGGGGTACAGGTGTTGTGTTAGTTGACTCTTCAGAGGTTGTGTGTCGTTTCACTTTCCTTCTTATGATGTCTTCAACGAAACCATTGGAGAAGCCGTTGTTGACTAGGACCTACCTTACCCTACAGAGTTCTTCATCGACTTGCTTCCATCCTGAGCTGTGGCTGAGAGCACGGTGGACATAAGCGTTAACAACACTCCTCTTGTACCTGTCTGGGCAGTCGCTGTTGGCATTGAGGCACATTCCTATGCTTGTTTCCTTAGTGTAGACTGCAGTGTGGAAAGCTCTGCTCCTTTCCATGACTGTTACATCTAGAAAGGGCAGTTTTCCATCCTTCTCCATCTCGTAAGTGAAATTCAACACAGAATTCCACTCGAATGCCTCCTTAAGCTTCTGCAGACGTCTGACATCAGGTACCTGTGTAAAAATGTCATCAACATACCTGCAGTATATTACAGGTTTCAAGTTCATGTCAACTAAGACCTTCTGTTCAATGGTACCCATGTAGAAGTTCGCAAACAGGACACCTAGGGGAGAACCCATGAACCCCAGAACCCTACACCTATCTTCATTACATTCCTTTGCTTGGGTTAAACTCTAACAACCATTTGTTTGATCATTCCTTCAGTTTGCCTAGGTCTACTTGAAGCCTCAAGCAGTCCTCGTCTGTCTTAATCCTTCTCATAATTTTGGCGTCGTCAGCAAACATTGAGAGAAATGAGTCTATACCCTCTGGGAGATCATTTACGTGTATCAGAAACAGGATAGGACCGAGTACAGAGCCCTGTGAGTCTCCACCTGTGACTTCACGCCAATCTAAGGTCTCACCCTTTACTGTAACTCTCTGCTTTCTATTGCTTAGGTACTCTCATATCCACTGGAGTACCTTACCAGTTACTCCTGCCTGTCTCTCCAGCTTATGTACCAGCCTCTTATAGGGTTCTGTGTCAAAGGCTTTCTGACAATCAAAGAAAATGGAATCCGCCCAACCTTCTCTTTCTTACTTAATCTAGTCGGTCTAACCTGGTCGTAAAATTATATCATGCTAGTAAGGCAAGATTTACCCTCCCTGAACCCATGTTGGCGATTGGTCATGAAGTCCTTTCTCTCCAGATGTGTTACTAGTTTTTTCTCACGATCTACTCTGTTACCTTACATGGTATACAAGTCAAGAACACTGGCCTGTAGTTCAGTGCATTTTGTCTGTCACCCTTTTTGTATATTGAGACGACATTAGCCATCTTCCATATTTCTGGTAGTCTCCCATCTCCAGTGA
The DNA here is from genome assembly GCF_040958095.1 of Procambarus clarkii. Taxonomy (NCBI): domain Eukaryota; kingdom Metazoa; phylum Arthropoda; class Malacostraca; order Decapoda; family Cambaridae; genus Procambarus; species Procambarus clarkii. The sequence continues at coordinate 22,521,729 of NC_091185.1, forward strand.
CCTACTATACACTATGGAGAGTGGCAAGCAAAGTGCCTCTGCACACTCTTTTAGTACCCCGGTGTTCACTACACAAGTGAAATTCGTGTGTAGTCAAGGCCTGCCCTCGTGGTGCCAAGAGGCCTTAGGCGATAGATGCCAAGTCGTCAATAAATCACATCTCTCGCTATTGAATCATCAAGTAATCAGTGCCCATAGTGCTAAGCTCTCTATGCAAAACCTGTCTCTATTATAACAAAAATTAAGATAACATATTTTAATATCAAGTGAACAAATTATACACAAAATAATTCCGTCGTGTGTATGTAAACAAGGGCCATTTGGAGGTAGGCCCACCCCAGTACCCTCTGTGTGTGTATTTTTTCAAATAGTGTAACGTACTCAGGTAACTAGTGCCCAGACACAGAAACTAGACGCCTCCGCTGTAAGATAACTAGTGGGAAAATGCAGGTAATGTAATCTAACAAGTGAACAAAACAAATTAAGAGTGCGACACGTGGTAGCAACACTGGCCGTCCATACAGCCTCCTCCAGGCCTGTCTCAAGTTGGTAAACACCCACGGTCAATACCCACAGTCAACCCCCAACGGTCAACACCCCACCTTGTAAGACCTTGTAAGACCATCACCACTGAACAGAAGTGTCCAAAAATGGCTTTGATAAAAACGTGCATAGAATACAACATGAAGGTAGATTACCAACAGAGCTTTCAATGCCAACTCTGTTCAGCAGCCATACACAAAAAATGTGCCAACATGACTAACAATTCAAGGAGAAATGGTCCCAGTGATCACTCTGTGTACTGGCTCTGCAAAAAGGATGATGTAACTTTTTTGAAATTGATGGAAATCCTGGATAAAACTCCCGCCGAAAACAGAGAATTACTAATTAATGCCTGCATAGCAATTTCTAATGTCTTCAAACAAACTGTACATGACACCAAGGTACAACCAGATGTGGCACAGAGCTCGGTGGCAGCGGCGCATGAGCAGGGCGCGGAGTCGGGGATGCCTAAGCAGAGCGCGGAGTCGGGGATGCCTGAGCGGGGCGCGGAGTCGGCGACGCCTGAGCAGAGCGCGGAGTCGGGGACCCCCGAGCAGAGCGCGGTGTCACAGGCCCCGGAGCAGAGCGCGGTGTCACAGGCACCGGAGCAGAGCACGGTGTCACAGGCCCCGGAGCGGAGTGCGGTGTCACAGGCACCGGAGCAGAGCGCGGTGTCACAGGCACCGGAGCAGGGCAGTGTTGGGGACGCCGCAGCAGAGTGCGGTCCCTGGCAAAGGGAAACAAACAAAACATGGCCCCAAAATCTGTTGGTATTAGAAATGGGCTACCTGTAAGCATGGGAAATCGGGAAGAATAAATGGAACATGTACATACGATCACCCTAGAAAGTGCAGAAACCTCCTCAATACAGGTAAATGTACCAAAAGCTGTGAATTCTTTCACCCAGAAATTTGCAAGAACTCTTTGGACAGGAAAGAGTGCTTCAATGCTGAATGTCCAACTTTTCATATAAGAGGTACCAGGCGAATAAAACCGACAGACTACCACTATGAAAACAGCCACTACTCCATCGACCGGGATAATTTTTTAGCAAGAGGAGGAGGAGAAGAATGGCTAAAAATGACCAGACTCTACCACCAACTCGGTCAAATGCTAGAGAGGATGCAAACACAGTGGCCTCCTTACCAGAGCCTCAGATATTAACACCAAGTAAAGCATCCAGCACTTCCAATAACACGTTAACATCATTTATATTTGCCAACATCCAGGGGTATAAAAACACGCAAATCCAACAAAGTTCACTTTATAGATGGTCTCCTTCATGAGGCAAAACAGTGTTTGCAGCCCTAACGGAAACTCACACAAAGGACTACCTTGATGGTGAAATACGGATCTCAGAATACAATCTCTTCAGATGTGATAGAAAACACCGGCTTCAGGGTGGGGTCAGCTTCTACATCAAAGACACACTCATCTGTACTGAGCTGCTAAACACCTCAAATGATATGGTGGAAGTGCTGATAGTCAAAATAGAGATCCTAAATGTAGTTGTTGTCCTTGTATATAAGTCACCGGAGGCAAACCCTCACCAGTTTAAAGACCAACTTATGAAAATAGAGCACTGCTTGGAAAACCTCACAAATCCAGCTCCGAACATCATCCTGCTTGGGGACTTCAACCTACGGCACCTGAAATGGAAGCACCTGGCTAATACAGTAATATCAGAAAGAATACCAGGAAGTAGCCTAAATGAACAGGCACATGCAAATGACCTGCTACGGATGTGCGATAGGCTTGCCTTAAACCAGCAAATAGTAGGACCAAATAGGAAGGAGAACACGCTGGACCTCATTTTCACTAATAATGATGAGTTGATCGGGAACATAATGATTACAAATACCTGTTACTCAGATCACAACTTAATTGAAGTTCTGACAACCATGGGGAATGGACCTTCAAAACCAGTCCAGATTCCCGGTGGAGGAGATTTCAGCAAATTCAACTTCAATAATAAACGGATAAACTGGGAGCAAATAAACCAGGACTTCACAGAAATAAACTGGGAAGAACAGCTAGGAAATGCAAACCCGAACCAGTGCCTGGAAAAAATAAGCTCAGTAGCGCTAGAAATATGTTCAAACCGCATACCCCTAAGAAAAAAGAGAAAGAGGTGCAGATTGGAACGGGAACGTCGTTCCCTATATAGGCGAAGAAAACGAATCGCGGAACAACTTGAGAGTCGCACTCTATATCAAGAACGGCGAAGAAGGTTAGGTAGAGAAATAGAAACAATTGAACTCAAGCTACAAGAATCATACAAAACCCAGGAGAGGCAAAGAGAGCAAAAGGCCATCAGTGAAATAGAGAGAAATCCGAAATATTTTTTCTCCTATGCAAAATCAAGATCAAAAACCATATCTAGTATCGGGTCCCTGCGAAAGGGAGATGGAACTTTCACCGATGAGAACAAAGAAATGAGCGAGTTACTGAGAAAGCAGTACGACTCTGTTTTCAGCGAGCCATTAAATGCACTAAAGATTGATAACCCTAATGAATTTTTCATGGATATGACACCAACATCAAATCATATATCAGACGTCGCCCTATCCCCACTAGATTTTGAAGAAGCCATAAACAGTATGCCTATGCACTCTGCACCAGGCCCGGATTCTTGGAACTCCATATTCATCAAGAACTGTAAAAAACCACTATCGCAGGCCCTTCACATTCTGTGGAGACAAAGCCTAGATACTGGCGTTATCCCTGACATACTAAAAACAGCAGAGATAGCACCACTCCATAAAGGAGGAAATAAGGCAGAGGCAAAAAATTACAGACCGATAGCACTAACATCGCACATCATAAAAAATTTTGAGAGAGTGCTAAGAAGTAAGATCACAAAATACATGGAATCACAGCATCTCCATAACCCCGGACAACATGGTTTCAGAACAGGGCGCTCATGCCTGTCGCAGTTGCTGGACCACTATGAAATGGCATTAGATGCTATGGAAGACAAACAAAACGCTGATGTAATTTACACAGATTTCGCAAAAGCTTTTGATAAATGTGACCATGGTGTTATTGCACATAAAATGCGTTCAAAAGGAATTACCGGGAAAATAGGCAGATGGATCTACAATTTCCTGACTAACAGAACCCAATGTGTAATAGTCAACAAAATAAAATCCAGCCCATCAACCGTGAAGAGCTCAGTTCCCCAGGGTACTGTGCTTGCTCCAGTACTTTTTCTCATCCTCATGTCGGACATAGACCAGAACACAACCCATAGCACTGTATCATCTTTGCAGATGACACTAGGATTTTCATGAGAGTTGGCAACATAGAGGACACGGCAAACCTCCAATCAGATGTAGATCAGGTCTTTCTATGGGCTACAGAAAGTAATATGGTGTTTAACGAGGATAAGTTCCAGCTCATGCGCTACGGAAAAATTGAAAATATAAAAACAGAAACCACGTACAAAACTCAGGCAAATCATAACATAGAACGAAAAGGCAATGTAAAGGATCTGGGTGTACTCATGTCGGAAGACCTTACCTTTAAAGAACACAATAAAGTAGCCATCACAACTGCAAGAAAAATGACAGGTTGGATAACAAGAACTTTTCACACTAGAGATGCTATACCGATGATGATACTTTTCAAAACGCTTGTGCTCTCTAGAGTGGAGTACTGCTGCACAATGACAGCCCCTTTCAAAGCTGGAGAAATTGCTGACCTGGAGAGCGTGCAGAGATCCTTTACTGCTAGAATCCACTCAGTAAAACATCTAAATTACTGGGACCGACTAAAGAGCCTAAATCTGTACTCCCTTGAGCGCAGGCGGGAGAGATACATAATAATTTACACGTGGAAAATAATTGAGGGGCTGGTCCCAAACCTGCACACAGAAATAACATCACATGAGACCAGAAGACATGGCAGGATGTGCAGAATACCCCCGTTGAAAAGCAGAGGTGCAACAGGTACTCTGAGAGAGAACTCTTATCAACATCAGAGGCCCGAGACTGTTCAACACGCTTCCACTACACATAAGGGGCATAACTGGCCGACCCCTCACAGTGTTCAAGAGAGAACTGGATTAGCACCTCCAAAGGATACCTGATCAACCAGGCTGTGACTCATATGTCAGGCTACGAGCAGCCGCGTCTAACAGCCTGGTTGATCAGTCCAGCAACCAGGAGGCCTGGTCGACGACCGGGCCACGGGGACACTAGCCCCGGAAGCACCTCAAGGTAACCTCAAGGTAACCCATGGCGAGATCTCGTCTGGACCCACAGCCTTTCTCACATCCAGATCCAACAGGTGTCTCTTGAATTAATCTCTCGTAATTTCGAACCCTTCCAAGGTCACCTGGTTTACTTCACCCTCTCCTAGTGCCCTGAACTTACCATGTTCTATTGTGAAGACCTCCTGGAACCTCTTGTTGATTTCTTCACACACACCTCTTTGTCATTCTCTGTACCTGTTCTCGCATGTTCTAAGTTTCATTACCTCTTCTTTCACTGTTGTTTTTCTCCTGAAGTGACTGTGGAGTAGCTTTGGTTCGGTCTTGGCTTTGTTTGCTATATCATTTTCAAAATTGTTCTCTATGGCACATACTCATACATATTCATCTACTACTATTGCTCACCTTTTCACCACACCTGATCCTATACTTACACTTTACCTTACATGACCCACATCGCCCCACATGCCACTGCCCCAGTCCAACATGATTCTACCGGGTGACTAGTCCACGCGGCCGGACGCCATGCGCGCCCACCCCGGGAAACCCCCAGAACCTTTTGTGACTAGACACCTGCGCACCACCTGAGCAGTGGGGCCTAATTGGCTCACCTGCTCAGTTGGCAGGTGCGGTTCTAGTCACACTTTACACTACTAGTAAAGGATATATAGTTAAATAACAGTATGTAATATATGTTGAGGAGGGGGGGCCCTACCCCTGACAAGGTAGGAGACTGGGCATTTAAGATGGGTGGTTAGGGGTAGGGCATGTGAAGGAGGGAATAGGGGGAGAGGGGAAGGGAGGGGAGCAGGCGGTATCTTTGTCTGATAGTGGGGTCTCATTCTTTGTTTTTTAAACACTGTTTTATGTAGGAAAAAAAATCGGATACTCACTAAAAAATATTTTAACGTATACTCATTCCTGGTTCTCTGGTATCTCTCTCTGCTTTCTGGCATTCTGTTATTTCGGAAGTTCCTCCATTCCCTTTTGTTCAGTTCCTTTGCTTCCATACCTGCCCTATTAAATCATTTATTCCTTTGCTTCTCGGGTTTTTCCTTTTGGGCCGGGTTAAACCTGTTTACTTAGACTTAGTAAGACTTAGCTCTGGGATCTGTGACCATGGTACTTCCCTTAGGAAACTTCTCATCTCCTCATAATTCCCCTTTTGGTATGCCAACCTTTTGTTTCCTAGTTCTTTTTTGATGAGATAAATCCTAGCTCTAATAGGTACTGATCAATATACTGTGATCACTCATTCCCAAGGGTGCTTCCAACTTACCTTCCCTTATATATCCTACTCCTTTAGGAAAAATGTCAGATCGAGCATGGCTTGTTCATCTTCCCCTCTCATTCTTGTTGGTTCCTTGATGTGTTGGCTTAGAAAGTTTCATGTTACCACGTCCAGCAGCTGAGTTCTCCCTTTTTTGGTCCTCCATGTGGGTCTCTGTTCTCCCAATCCATTTTCCTTTGGTTGAAATCTCTCATAATTAGTAGTCCAGATCCATTCCTGTTAGCAACAGAAGCTGCTCTCTCTATTATGTTATTGGTGGCTATGTTGTTTCTATCATATTCCTGTCTGGGCCTTCTGTCATTTAGTAGTGGATTATATATCTTGAGATTATCTTGAGATGATTTCGGGGCTTTTTTTTTAGTGTCCCCGCGGCCCGGTCCTCGACCAGGCCTCCACCCCCAGGAAGCAGCCCGTCACAGCTGACTAACACCCAGGTACCTATTTTACTGCTAGGTAACAGGGGCATAGGTTGAAAGAAACACTGTCCATTGTTTCTCGCCGGCGCCTGGGATCGAACCCAAGACCACAGGATCACAAGTCCAGCGTGCTGTCCGCTAGGCCGACCGGCTCCCTGATATGACTTCGACTATAATTTTTGTCCACCAGTTGCTATGGTACCTGTTATGTAGTTACTGAATCCTTCACAGCCCTGAATAACCATCTCAAAATCCCAGTTATTTCTTACCAGCAGGCTACACCATCACCTCATCTTCCTTCTCTCTCATTCCTCACAACATAGTAGTCGTGTGGAAACACTGCATTTATGTTTTTCGTCAGTTTCGTTTCTGTGAGTGCTATTATGTCTGGGTCTTTTTCTAGTACCCATTCTCCAAGTTCATTTGTTTTATTTGTAATCCCATCTATGTTAGTGCACATTGCCTTGAGACTCACTTTTTTGTGTCCCTTCTCATGTCCCCTTCTCGGTGAGCGTTCAGCTGATGGAGGGAGCTGTTCCATGGGTGTAAGGATTTGTGAGGTAAATAACAGGGTCTCAGAGGATACTGGAGTGAGGGGTGGGGGTGGGGGGGAAATGGAGGGGGGGGCAGGGAGGGGTATGGGGTGAAGGGAGAGGGAGGATAGGGAGGGAAAGGGGTAAAATTGTGGGAGTAGGGGAGGGGTAGCACAGTGGGAATGGGGTGAGGGGGAAGGAAGAGTTGACTGAGCATTTGAGTGGGGGAAGGGAGGGTTCTGGGTATGGGTGGTTTCTATGCAGAGGAGGGTGGTGGAATATCGCTCTCCTCTGGTGTTACTGGGTTGCTGGTTGTGGGTTTCCCCCCTTACTTCTGGAGATGTTGTGTTGGGGGTTGTGATTTCCTGATTTTCTCCTCCTGCCCTACGCTTCTTCCTTGCTTCTGCTGCCATGGCCTTCTCTTCCCTTGTCATGTCTCTCTGGAGGAATACTTTTTTAAATTCTCCAGTATATTGTAGGTGGCTCTTCCTTATTAAGATTCTTCTCCTTTATGGTCTCGTTTGCATACACTATCTTTAACACACGGTCCCTGTCCTTGTTGTACCAGCCCAACATGAAAACCTTCGCAATGCTATGTTCGGCCTCTTCCATCTCTAGCCCCTTTAGTATTTCATTTACGGCTGCTCTGTCCTTATCATCCCACTCTGTCCTGTTGGAGCCGTCCTGCTTCCTAATACCCACAGCTACTACTGATCTTTCTCTTTCCAGCAGCTGACTAGTGGATCTTGCTGCTTCCTGTGAAGTGGCTGCTTTTTTTTTTTTTTTTTTTTTTGAGATATATACAAGAGTTGTTACATTCTTGTACAGCCACTAGTACATGTAGCATTTCAGGCAGGTCCCTGGAATACGATCCCCGCCGCGAAGAATCGTTGTTACAACCAAGTACACATTTTACTGTTGAGTTAAACAGAGGCTACAGTTAAGGATTTGCGCCTAGTAAATCCTCCCCGGCCAGGATAGGAACCCATGACAAAGCGCTTGCGGAACGCCAGGCGAGTGTCTTACCACTACACCACGGAGCTGTATATGGCTTATGGCTAGTATTATGGCTATTATGGTATTATGGTAGCATTATGGCTACCTCCCTCACTGTGGACATTGCTTCCAAGTTCGTTTATAGCATTTCTGCAAATGTTGCTTGTACAATGGCATTCCCTTCCAATGTACCACTTCCATCCTCTCTTTGGATGATTATCTGAGCCTCAGCCTCCATATTGTTTTCTTTGATGGTTTTAATCTCCTCCTTTGCTGCTGTCATCTCACTTTGCAGGTTACTTATTGTTTTTTTCATTTCCAACATCTCCTTCCTGATTCCTCCAAAACTTTGACGAACACTCCCTTCATTTGTTCACATTGACTTTTCCCTGTTCCCTTGGTACCTCTCGCTGCTATGTTTGTCCCTGTTCCTACTATGTCGTGATAGGTTCCCAGGAGGGGGGCAGAGGGAGAGAGAGAGAGAGTGAGTGTGTGTGTGAGAGGGGGGTGAGAAAGTGGGTGAGAGAAAGAGGGTGAGTGAGAGAGAGAAAGAGGGTGAGTGAGAGAGAGCAAGAGAGGTTAGATGGAGAGGGATAGTGTGGGAGGGCGAAAGTGAGAAACGTAGTAATACGATACAGTGATACAGTGTGAGTGAGAGAGAGGGAGAAAGGGGAGATGAGGGTAATTGGTTCCACAAATCAACAACCCTGTTACCAAATTTATTAAAATTTAAGTATTTTCCCAACTCTTTCCTAAATCTAAACTTATCCAATTTAATAATCCAATTATTATAATCCAAACTTATCCAATTTAATAATTCAGGGAGTCCAACATGGACTCCCTGAATCCATGTTGATGGGTTGTCACGAAGTCTCTTCTCACCAGATGTGTTACTAGGTTTTTTTCTCACAATCTTCTCCATCACCTTGCATGGTATACAAGTTAGGGACACTGCCCTGTAGTTCAGTGCCTCTTGTCTGTCACCCTTTTTAAATATTGGTACTACATTAGCAGTCTTCCGTACTTCTGGTAGGTCTCCCGTTTCCAGTGACCTACTATACACTATGGAGAGTGGCAAGCAAAGTGCTCCTGCACACTCTTTCAATAGCCATGGTGAGATTCCATCCGGCCCAACAGCTTTTCTCACATCCAGCTCCAATAGGTGCTTCTTGACCTCATATCTTGTAATTTCGAACCTTTCCAAGGTCACCTGGTTTGCTGCCACCTCTCCTAGCGCCGTGACTTCTCCCTGTTCTATTGTAAAGACCTCCTGGAACCTTTTGTTAAGTTCTTCACACACCTCTTTGTCATTCTCTGTGTACCTGTCCTTGCCCACCCTAAGTTTCATCACCTGTTCCTTCACTGTTGTCTTCCTCCTGATGTGACTGTGTAGTAGCTTTGCTTCGGTCTTGGCTTTATTAGCTATATCATTTTCATACCTTTTCTCAGCTGCTCTTCTCACACTAACATACTCGTTCCTGGTTCTCTGATATCTCTCTCTACTTTCTGGTGTTCTGTTATTACGGAAGTTCCTCCATGCCCTTTTGTTCAGCTCCTTTGCTTTCATACATTCCCTATTAAACCACGGATTCTTCCTTTGCTTCTCTGTTTTTTCCTGTTGGGCTGGGACAAACCTGCTTACAGCCTCCTGACATTTTTGGGTGACATAGTCCATCATGTCTTGTACGGACTTGGTTCCGAGTTCTGTGTCCCAATGTTTATCCCACAGGAATTTATTCATTTCCTCATAGTTTCCCTTTCGGTACACCAGCCCTTTGTTTCCCAGTTCTTTTTTTGGGGTGATAATTCCTAGCTCAACCAGGTACTCAAAGCTCAATACACTATGATCACTCATTCCCAAGGGGGCTTCCAACTTAACTTCCCTTATATCCGACTCATTTAGGGTAAATATCAGATCAAGCAAGGCTGGTTCATTCCCTCCTCTCGTTCTTGTCGGTCCCTTGACGTGTTGACTTAGAAAGTTTCTTGTTGCCACATCCAGCAGCTTAGCTCTCCATGTGTCTGGGCCTCCATGTGGGTCTCTGTTCCCCCAATCTGTCTTTCCATGGTTGAAGTCTCCCAGGATTAGTAGCTGGATCCGTTCCTGCTAGCCACAGAAGCTGCTCTCTCTATTATATTGATGGTGGCCAACTTGTTTCTATCATATTCCTGTCTGGGTCTTCTGACATTCGGTGGGGGGTTATATACGACTACTACTATAATTTTCTGTCCTCCAGTTGCTATGGTGCCTGATATGTAGTCAGGCACCAGGCAGGTGTGTGTGTACGAGTGTGTGTGTACGAGTGTGTGTGTGTTTGTGTGTGTGTGTGTGTGTGTGTGTGTGTGTGTGTGTGTGTCTGTACTCACCTAGTTGTGTTTGCGGGGGTTGAGCTCTGGCTCTTTGGTCCCGCCTCTCAACCGTCAATCAACAGGCGTACAGATTCATGAGCCTATCGGGCTCTGTCATATCTACACTTGAAACTGTGTATGGAGTCAGCCTCCACCACATCACTTCCTAATGCATTCCATTTGTCAACCACTCTGACACTAAAAAAGTTCTTTCTAATATCTCTGTGGCTCATTTGGGCACTCAGTTTCCACCTGTGTCCCCTTGTGTGTGTTCCCCTTGTGTTAAATAGACTGTCTTTATCTACCCTATCAATCCCCTTCAGAATCTTGAATGTGGTGATCATGTCCCCCCTAACTCTTCTGTCTTCCAGCGAAGTGAGGTTTAATTCCCGTAGTCTCTCCTCGTAGCTCATACCTCTCAGCTCGGGTACTAGTCTGGTGGCAAACCTTTGAACCTTTTCCAGTTTAGTCTTATCCTTGACTAGATATGGACTCCATGCTGGGGCTGCATACTCCAGGATTGGCCTGACATATGTGGTATACAAAGTTCTGAATGATTCTTTACACAAGTTTCTGAATGCCGTTCGTATGTTGGCCAGCCTGGCATATGCCGCTGATGTTATCCGCTTGATATGTGCTGCAGGAGACAGGTCTGGCGTGATATCAACCCCCAAGTCTTTTTCCTTCTTTGACTCCTGAAGAATTTCCTCTCCCAGATGATACCTTGTATCTGGCCTCCTGCTCCCTACACCTATCTTCATTACATTACATTTGGTTGGGTTAAACTCTAACAACCATTTGTTCGACCATTCCTTCAGCTTGTCTAGGTCTTCTTGAAGCCTAGACATGCTGAAGGAATGGTCGAACAATGGTCTGTGTGTGTGTGGGTGCGTGTACGAGAGGGGGCGTGAGGGTGTTGTCTTCAGTTTACCGCGGTTAAGTGAAGATCTAGGGGACTTAGCGGCTTATCCGGTTCCCAGTGAGCTCACGTTGAGATCCTTGCCTCCTGACTAGCAATTGTTATTGCATTATTGAATGAAATGCATTAGTGTCTATATGATATTATATAAGCCTTGCACACTGTTGAAGACTTAAGGGAGAGGCACTTACCAACACCAGTGAGCTTCCCACAAGCACTCTTAGGTATGTTACACGGCAGGTTGCTACTCCCTTCATCCAGCGATGTATATGGTCGGTGATGTCACTCTGATTTGTTTCTTTTCTTTATCTGATCTATCGTTTATGAGTTTACTTTGGTACTTGCTCCCTGCTTGCTGCACACTGCAAGAGGCCAAATACTATGATCCATCCTCTATATCACACCAAGGTCCCGAACTATTCGCGTTAATTCACGGACCTAACTGACCCCACATCTCACCGCCGACACTGCTGCTGATTGAATGTGTATGAGTAGTATCCTTGTAGTGAGAGAGGCTGTGTATGGGTAGTGTATTTGTAGTGAGAGAGGCTGTGTATGGGTAGTGTCCTTGTAGTGAGAGAGGCTGTGTATGGGTAGTGTATTTGTAGTGAGAGAGGCTGTGTATGGGTAGTGTCCTTGTAGTGAGAGAGGCTGTGTATGGGTAGTGTCCTTGTAGTGAGAGAGGCTGTGTATGGGTAGTGTATTTGTAGTGAGAGAGGCTGTGTATGGGTAGTGTCCTTGTAGTGAGAGAGGCTGTGTATGGGTAGTGTCCTTGTAGTGAGAGAGGCTGTGTATGGGTAGTGTCCTTGTAGTGAGAGAGGCTGTGTATGGGTAGTGTCCTTGTAGTGAGAGAGGCTGTGTATGGGTAGTGTCGTGGTAGTGAGGGAGGCTGTATATGAGTAGTGTCGTGGTAGTGAGGCAGGCTGTGTATGGGTAGTGTGGAGGTAGTGAGGGGGGGGCTGTGTATGGTCACTGACGTAACTAAACAGCCGGACGGGAGCCATGTGTCGCTGACGTCACTAAAAACAGCCAGATGGAATCAGTGCTTCGCTGACATTGGCGGGAAAATTGGGGGTGGATGTAAGTCATGCGTTGGAAAAACAAAGCGAACGGTTTCCGTCCTAGTTTCGACAACTACGGATGGATTTATATATGGATGGATAGATATATGGATAGGTAGATAAATAGGCAAATGAAAAGATGGATGGATAAATATATAGATAGACAGATGGATAGGTGCATGGGTTGAAGAACAAATATATATACGGTTGGATAATTAGATGAATATATTCATGGTAAGATGGGTAGATGGATGGATAGATAGATATATTTTGAAATAGAAGGATGGACAGATAGATATATTTTGAAATAGATGGATGGATAGATAGATTTATTTTGAAATAGATGGATGGATAGATAGAATTATTTTGAAATAGATGGATGGATAGATAGACCGACAGACAGATGTAAAGAAATATGGATTCCTAGATGGACAGATACATGGATGGATGATAAAAGAAGGAATTGATGGATGGCTAGATGTATAGATAGATAGATGAATGGATAGGTAAATTGATAGGTTGATATATAAAAATAGATGGATGGACAGATAGTTGGACAGATGGAAGACAGATAGACCCGAGCAACGGTGGGTAAACCTCCCCCCCCCCCTCATATATATTAAAATGGAAATGTCTGTTGGAGGAAGGAGGACATACAGGGAGAAAGAAAGGAAGGAAGGGGAGATGGGTGGAGGGAGGGGATGTGGGTGGAGAAAGAGAAGAGTCGAGGGAGAGGAAATGGGTGGAGGGACGTGAGATGGGTGGATGGAGAGGAGATTGAGATGGATGGATAGAGGGGAGATGGATGGATAGAGGGGAGATGGGTGGAGGCAGAGAAAATGGGTGGAGGGAGAAGAGATGTGTGGAGGGAGGGGAGATGGGTGAAGGAGAGATAGGTGGAGGATGAGGAGATGTGTGGAGGAAGGGGAGATCGGTGGAGGAAGGGGAGATGGGTGGAGGGAGGGGAGATGGGTGGAGGAAAGGGAGATGGGTAGAGAGAGGTGAGATGGGTGGAGGATGGAAAAATGGGTGGAGGGAGAGCAGATGGGTCGAGGGAGGGACAAGGATGGAGGGAGGGGAGAAGGGTGGAGGCAGAGGGGATGCGTGGAGGGAGGGAAGATAGGTGGAAGGAGGGGAGATAGGTCGAGGGAGAGGAAATGGGTGGAGGGAGGTGGGTCAAATAGGTGGAGGGATGAGAGTTGTTGGAGGGAAGGGAGATGGGTGGAGGTAGAGGAATGAGTGGAGGGAAGGGAGAGGGTTAGAGGGTAGAGGAGATGGGTGGAGGGAGGGAGGGGAGATGAGAGGGAGTGGAAGTGGGTGAAGCAGGGAGATGGGTGGAGGAAGAGGTGGATGGAGGGAAGATGGGTGGAGGGGGGATATGAGAGAATGTGGGCGAGGGAGAAAATGGGGGAGATGAGAGAGAAGGGGGGGGGGAGGAGTTGGAAATGGAGAAAGGAAGGGGGAAGAGAAGGAATGTTTTTACTGTAGCTGCTCTCAGTATAATGGTACTGGATCTGCTTTCAGTATACCGGTGCTGTAGCTGCTCTCAGTATACTGGTATTGAAGCTGCTCTCAGTAAACTGGTACCGTTGCAGATGTCAGTATACTGGTACTGTAACTGCTCTCAGTATACTGGTAATGCAGCAACTCTCAGTATGCTGGTACTGTAGCAGCCATCAGTATGCTGGTACTGTAGCAGGTCTCAGTATACAGGTACTGTAGCAGGTCTCAGTATACAGGTACTGTAGCAGGTCTCAGTATACAGGTACTGTAGCAGGTCTCAGCATACAGGTACTGTAGCAGGTCTCAGCATACAGGTACTGTAGCAGGTCTCAGCATACAGGTACTGTAGCAGGTCTCAGCTTACAGGTACTGTAGCAGGTCTCAGCTTACAGGTACTGTAGCAGGTCTCAGTATACAGGTACTGTAGCAGGTCTCAGTATACAGGTACTGTAGCAGGTCTCAGTATACAGGTACTGTAGCAGGTCTTAGTATACAGGTACTGTAGCAGGTCTCAGTATACAGGTACTGTAGCAGGTCTCAGTATACAGGTACTGTAGCAGGTCTCAGTATACAGGTACTGTAGCAGGTCTCAGTATACAGGTACTGTAGCAGGTCTCAGTATACAGGTACTGTACCAGGTCTCAGTATACAGGTACTGTACCAGGTCTCAGTATACAGGTACTGTAGCAGGTCTCAGTATACAGGTACTGTAGCAGGTCTCAGTATACAGGTACTGTAGCAGGTCTCAGTATACAGGTACTGTAGCAGGTCTCAGTATACAGGTACTGTAGCAGGTCTCAGTATACAGGTACTGCAGCAGGTCTCAGTATACAGGTACGGTAGCAGGTCTCAGTATACAGGTACTCTAGCAGGTCTCAGTATCCAGTGTTATGATCTCAGCCGGCAGGAGAAACGAGTCGCCCTCCTTGAGAGTTATTCAGCAAGCCTGACCTGATTAGAAGGTCTAGCAAATATTGAGGTGATAACCCATATGTAAAAGAGTTGCTTGGATATATATAACAATTTAAGATTATGGGCAGTGAAGAAGGAAACATATAGATGACTGGCTAGATGTGGACATTTTGCTGGAGGCGTGAGGCTCGCTTCTGGAAGGGCTTTGACCTCACTTGAGTGCCAGACATCGCAGGGGAAAGCCGCGCTCCGTTCGAGCTCCCGTCAGAAGGGAACCCCTAATGATATATCTCGAAGAGAAGAGAAGTGTGTAGACGTGCCAGCTGTGGAACTGAGCTGGGAACGTTGTGGTCTCAAGTCCTGGTCGAAGAAGAGAGTATCAAGCCGGCCAGAGACTTTATTGTGGGCCGTGGAAGCGCCCTGACCAAGCTTGTCAGAGGGAGAAGCGCCCTCGACTAGACGATCTGTGGTAAGCACGATATAAGCCAGTTCATAGTGATTGCTTGTAGTTGGTCGTGTGCCCAGCGACAGTAGCGATGTTTATTTATAAGTTAGACATGTTTTAATAAGGCAGAAAGCTTGAAATAAGAGAGTGGAGAGGGAGGAACACGGAGCGACGTCCGTCCCCTCTGAGCGCTGGCAGACGACTAAGGGAGCCCGGCTCCTGTGGAGGAAGGCCCTCCCAGCGAGTGAGGACCGCCGCCAGGCGAGGTGGAGTATGGACCCGCCCAAAACGGGGGAGTTCACTCTCACAGTATGTAGAGGACAGATAGAGGTTTGAGGCAAACATATTGTGTGATTATTTTTGTTTATGTGTTAAAGGGGAAACATTTTATTGGAGTGTCGATGGGTTGCAGGTTTGTCTTTGGGGAAGAGGTTGCCGAGAACTTCGAAGCCAGCACAGATGAAGTAATTGATGAGACTCCAAGGTAGTGGAGGAGAGGACCTCGTGCTGTGAGGAGAAGCAGCAGTGAAGAGGAGTGTCACGTGCTTCTGTAGAGGTGGTGAAGCACCATAGTTGCTCGAGGAAACTTCATGGTGTAGCAGCCAAGAGAGCTGTGGAGGAACCTAGCAGAAGGGTGAAGCACCGTAGTTGCTCAAGGAAACTTCATGGTAGCAGCCTGGAGGAGCTGCAGAGGATCCTGGTAGTGAAGCCCGGAAGAACCTGAAGATATCAGGGTAGTGAACTTCCAGAGGTGGAAGGGGAAGTTCTGGTGGATTACTAGTAGGGAGTTGATAGTGTTTGGTTGTCATTAGCGTGCAAGACGCAGTGAGAGGTGAGTGACTGTTTGCATTCTTATGTCAAGGAGTGTTTTACACTGAAGTTTAGAGTTACAGTCGTAGGCTGGATTACCTACAGATGTATGTGTTCTAGGGCTGATAGAGTGATCGATTGATCATTGTTGTGTATCAAGGAACATTTATACTGATACGTGTTATTGCATTCATATGCTGATCTTCTTTGTACACATTTATAGATACATATATATATTCTCTTGCTGATGGTGCAACAGTGTATGTAGACTTGATCTACTTGAGGAGGTTGATAGTATCAGGTTGTGAACCAGGAGATAGGATACCACTTGATAAGCTGATGATAGAGTTCTGATGGTGTTGGAGTGCAACCTGATTGTAATATTATAGAGTATAGGATTCATTATTATTATATGTGTGTATGTATTGTGTATGTGCTTCGTCCAGTAAATGTATCCCAATTTGCTGGTGTTTGCCCTTGTCCTAGTGAGGCTTCCCATGAAATAGTACAGAAGAAGAGAGAGAGAGGGAAAGAACCAAGAACCACTGCTGTGGACAGGGCAGAAGGTAATATTAGTAAGTCATAGGGGATTGAGGAGATCATATCTGATAAGGAGAGAGTGGGGAGTCACAGCGGCTCGAGTGGGTGTGTGCACATGACAACGAGGCTAAGTGTTGGAGCCGCATCCCCTAAATGTGTGACGTTGAGCCCCTCTCCAAGAGCCAGAAGCGCCTAGTGTGATCTCCTAGTGAGGTATAAGCACTCTACCGAGTTGTGGGTTGGGTTGTCCGTAGAGAAGGAGGAACAACACGACAACACCAACCAACCCACAGTCTATAATAACAGGTACTGTAGCAGGTCTCAGTATACAGGTACTGTAGCAGGTCTCAGTATACAGGTACTGTAGCAGGTCTCAGTATACAGGTACTGTAGCAGGTCTCAGTATACAGGTACTGTAGCAGGTCTCAGTATACAGGTACTGTAGCAGGTCTCAGTATACAGGTACTGCAGCAGGTCTCAGTATACAGGTACTGCAGCAGGTCTCAGTATACAGGTACTGCAGCAGGTCTCAGTATACAGGTACTGCAGCAGGTCTCAGTATACAGGTACTGTAACAGCTCTCAGTATACTGGTACGGTAGCAGCTCTCAGTATACTGGTACGGTAGCAGCTCTCAGTATACTGGTACAGTAGTAGCTCTCAATATACTGGTACTGTTGCTGCTTTCAATTTACTGGTACTGTAGCTGCTCTCAGTATACCGGTACTGTAGCTGTTCTCAGTATACTGGTACTGCAGCAGCTCTCAGTATACTGATACTGTAGCTGCTCTCAGTATACTGGTACTGAAGCAGCTCTCAGTATACTGGTACTGCAGCAGCTCTCAGTATACCGGTTCTGTAGTCAGGAGTCAGGGTTTATAAACAGTGTTTAAAGAGATAGGCGCCCGCCCATGATATGGGTTGTGGTGAAACTTGTGCCCCTACACCTGGACCTCCCACCACTCCAATTTACTCCCAATATGTCCTACAAAGCAGTATGACTCCAATTAGTCACTATTTACTGCCGAGACTACGTACTCGTAGTCTCGGCATTAATAAGCCTCATTATTATAACAATATAATTTCATGTGTAACACCTGTACATATATGTAGTCATCAGATATTACAGTGTATTGTATCTTCAGGTAAATTGTGACCACATGATAGTGAGCTGGCCACACCAGGAATGCTCAGACGCCATTAAACACTAAAAATTCACGTGTCCAAGGGTATCTGATGTGTGATGACCAGTCATCACTACAGACACAACTGAGGTCATTAAAATGTTCTTTATATAGTTATATGATCTCTAACTCAAAGTAATTAAATCTACCATTTAATAACGGTAAGATTAAAATATGAAACCCCCAAATGTGTGAAGGGAAGTTTACTGGTGATAATAAATTATTAAATGCAGTCCGCTTAGAAGTAATAAATACAATCTCTAAAAATAATAATCAAATAAATCACCGGAAGGTTTTCCCACAACTGGTACTGTAGCTTCTCTCAGTATACTGGTACTGTAGCTTCTCTCAGTATACTGGTACTGTAGCTGCTCTCAGTATACTGGTACTGTAGCTGCTCTCAGTATACTGGTACTGTAGCTGCTCTCAGTATACTGGTACTGTAGCTGCTCTCAGTATACTGGTACTGTAGCTGCTCTCAGTATACTGGTACTGTAGCTGCTCTCAGTATACTGGTACTGTAGCTGCTCTCAGTATACTGGTACTGTAGCTGCTCTCAGTATACTGGTACTGTAGCTTCTCTCAGTATACTGGTACTGTAGCTGCTCTCAGTATACTGGTACTGTAGCTGCTCTCAGTATACTGGTACTGTAGCTGCTCTCAGTATACTGGTACTGTAGCTGCTCTCAGTATACTGGTACTGTAGCTGCTCTCAGTATACTGGTACTGTAGCTGCTCTCAGTATACTGGTACTGTAGCTGCTCTCAGTATACTGGTACTGTAGCTGCTCTCAGTATACTGGTACTGTAGCTGCTCTCAGTATACTGGTACTGTAGCTTCTCTCAGTATACTGGTACTGTAGCTTCTCTCAGTATACTGGTACTGTAGCTGCTCTCAGTATACTGGTACTGTAGCTTCTCTCAGTATACTGGTACTGTAGCTGCTCTCAGTATACTGGTACTGTAGCTGCTCTCAGTATACTGGTACTGTAGCTGCTCTCAGTATACTGGTACTGTAGCTGCTCTCAGTATACTGGTACTGTAGCTGCTCTCAGTATACTGGTACTGTAGCTTCTCTCAGTATACTGGTACTGTAGCTTCTCTCAGTATACTGGTACTGTAGCTGCTCTCAGTATACTGGTACTGTAGCTGCTCTCAGTATACTGGTACTGTAGCTTCTCTCAGTATACTGGTACTGTAGCTGCTCTCAGTATACTGGTACTGTAGCTGCTCTCAGTATACTGGTACTGTAGCTTCTCTCAGTATACTGGTACTGTAGCTTCTCTCAGTATACTGGTACTGTAGCTGCTCTCAGTATACTAGTACGGTAACAGCTTTCAGATTACTGGTACTGTAGCAGCTCTCATTATTCTGGCACTGAAGCAGCTCTCAGTACACTGATACTGTAACAGCTCTCAGTATACAAAAACTGTAGCTGCTCTCTGTACACTGGTGATGTAGCTGCTCTCAGTATACTGGTACTGTAGTTGCTCTCAGTATACTGGTACTGTAGCACCTCTCAGTATACTGGTACTGTAACAGCTCTCAGTATACTGGTACTGAAGCTGCTCTTAGTGTACTGGTGTTGTAGCAGCTCTCAATATACTGGAGCAGCTCTAGGGATATTGGTACTGTAGCTGTTCTTAGTATACTGGCTCTCAATATACTTGTACTGTAGCAGCTTTCAGTGTGCTGGTACTATAGCAGCTCTCAGTATACTGCTACTGTAGCAGTTCTCGGTATACTGGCAATGTAACAGCTCTCAGTATACTGATAGTGTAGCAGCTAACACAATACTGGTACTGTAGCTGCTCCTAGTATACTGGTACTGCAGCTTTTTTTTATTATTATGGTACTGTAGCAGCTCTCAGTATACTGGTACTGTAGCAGCTCTCAGTATACTGACACTGTAGCAGTTATCAATATTCCAGTACTGTAGCAGCTCTCAGTATACTGGTACTGTAGCAGCTCTCAGTATATTGACACTGTAGCAGTTATCAATATTCCAGTACTGTAGCAGCTCTCAGTATACTGGTACTGTACAAGCTCTGAGTATACTGGTACTGTACTAGCTCTGAGTATACTGATACTGTAACAGCTCTGAGTATACTGGTACTGTAACAGCTCTCAGAATACTGATACTGTAACAGCTCTCAGCATTCTGGTACTGTAACAGCTCTCAGTATACTGGTACTGCAGCAGCTCACAGTATACTGGTATTGTAGTAGCTCTCAGTATACTGGTACTGTATCAGCTCTTGGTATACTGGTACAGTAGCAGCTCTCAGTATACTGCTTCTGTAGCAGTTCTCAGTATACTGGTGCTGTAGCTGCTCCTATTATTCTGGTACTGCAGCTGCTATTAGTTTACTGGTTCTGTAGCAGCTCTCAGTATACTGGTATGTAGTAGCACTCATATGTAGGTATGTAGTAGTAATGGAACGTCAGGACACTGACACCAGGTTTCTCTGGGGGTTTTGGCTCCTGCGTGGGCCTGGGTTTTCTGCTGTACTGTTTTCTACTGTTCTTTTTGTGGCCGTTTCGCTTTGGCCTGTGACCCATTATTTTGCGTGCTTGGGTGCTGTGTGGTGTGCCGTGGTGGTGTGGGTGGTATGAGTGTGTTTGTCTTGTTGTTTAGAGTGTGTTTAGTGTGTGTGTACATACTTTCTTCTCATTTAGTGTATGTCATTTTCCTGGGTAGCGCATGTATGGTCCTATGCTCCTTTGTTCTTCTGTGTGTGTGGTAGGCGTGGTTTTGTGCACGTGATTCTATGTCCACGTCTGTGTATGTTTTGTGTTCTTGGTTCCCGGTGTGTTTAAATGTTATTTATGTACTTTATTGTTTTCTTTATTTTTCATGTAATTTTCTTTGCCATGTAGATATGAACTGTTTAGCCTATTGTTTCCATGTACTGTTTTAGCACTTAATTCCCTGTACTGTTTAGCCCATTGCTTCAATGCGTTTTTATTTTGTTCAGCGCTTGTGTTTGTTTTGCGGTTACTGTTATTGTTTAGTGTACAGACTGTTTATCCCTGTGTACTGTTCCTTCATTGGTATACTTGATGTGTACAGGTTTGCGTTGTTTTGTGTGTTCTTGTATTTGTGTAATTTATAAAAATAAAAAAAAAAAAAAAAAAAAAAAAAAAAGGTGCCTCAAATCATATAATGTTAATAGCTGTGACACCCCACTGAATACCTGCAATAGGTGTAGAAGGGGCAAGCATCATCCTGCACTGTGCAAATTTGTCAAGACAAATTATGTCAATCCTAGAATAGGAGGTAGAGAATCTACACCAGTACAGTGCTGCAAGGTGCGAGTTGTGTACAGCGTAATTTCACCAACATCTCAAGTGGATGCAACTTTGCCTACTGCCCTACTTCAAGTAAAGAACAAAGGAGCCAAGATCACCACTCGTGGATTATTTGATCAAGGATCCCAGAGAACTTTCATTACTCAAAAGGCGGCAGAGACACTCAAATTACAACCAATCAGACAGGCAAATTAAACCTGTCAGGGTTCATTATAAATCGAGGACCCCAAAAATACTCAGTAGTTCAACCGCTTGTACGACTAGGTAGTCATGTCAAGGCTATCCAAGCCATTGTTGTAGATCAAATACCTTTTGACCTAAATATTAAGGGTCTGGGGTACACAGCCCACTTCCCGCAGGAACGTGAAATTAATTTGGCTGACAACAAGTTAACGTCTGACCGCCTTAACAATGTAAATGTACTAGTAGGAGCAGACTACTATTACCAGTTCATAACTAGACATGTTAAACGATTGGGCATGAATATGCTCCAATCTGCAGGTGGCTACTTACTTACTGGTAAAGTTCTGAATGTGAACAAGCCTAGGCCTGCCAACAATAATAAATTAGTCAGCAGTAAATCAATTCTCCAGCAGCAAGCTAAAAGGAGTAACACAGCTGAGTAATAAACTCAGATTGAATGTAGTACAATTAGTATTCGCCGAGATGTTTCATAGCTCTCAGTGGAAAACCAGTGGTCCGTACCTAAACAAGTACAAGTCACAGGGACCAAGCCATTGAATCCACTGCAGACCTAGAATTATTCTCGAGAAGTAATAATTGACCACACTCAGTCTCCCTAGGTAATTGATAATATTAGGCGAGAGAATCAAGCACTCCCTAGGTAATTGATAATATTAGGCTAGAGAATCTAGCACTCAATGCATCTAGCATTTCCTGAATTTAGCAATACTATGAAGTCATCAAGCAACTTCTATAATTATAAATTCACTGGGACCAAGGTCCAAATTACTTGCGCTTAAGATTTGCCAAGAAAACATTTTTAATTAATTATATGTTTTCTGCACTAAGAGTTAGTGAAAAATACCTGCATCAATTTTGTTTGAGCTGTTTTTCTTTCGTTTCTGCTTAATTATTGTAGGAGCGAATACGTAAGTGAATCTACAGAGAACTAATAACCCGTGAAACGTTTAGGTTGGGAAAAATGTTACCAATTATCTCTGAATAGGATTAATCGTGGCAGTAATTAAATTTCCAGCAACCTTCGGATTCCCTTTGTTTAATGCATTATCATTAAAAAACATCAGCATTGTTACTTAATTAACATGGTTAATGAGCTCAATATAGCTCACCTTTGAGTTAACGTGATATCTGAGCAATTTAATGTTCCCCATGCTAATACGAACACAGCTCGCCATGATAATTGAACACTACAATGCTCCCCACGCAAATTCGAGCACTGCTCAGAGAATCTGCCTAGATTCCGTGCTTAGCTATTCATCAACAAGGATCTTGCACTAATAACCCTAGCTGATCTTACAGCTCACCTATGAATTAACGTAATAATTGAGTGCCTTATTGTTCCCCATGCGAATTCGAGCTCAATATTGCTCGTCATGATAATTGAACGCTACAATACTCTACCTCGTTAGTTCGAGCTCAATATAGCTCACTCTGTTAACTCTGTTAACGAGCTCAATATAGCTCACCCTGTTAGTTCGAGCTCAATATAGCTCACTCTGTTAACTCTGTTAACGAGCTCAATATAGCTCACCATGTTAACGAGCTCAATATAGTTCACCATGTTAACTGTTAACGAACTCAATACAACTCCCAATGTTAATTCGAGTACATTACTGCTCACAATTTAGCTAGAGTAACTCCACTAAGAATTAGTGAGTTATCACAATTAGCTTAGTCCTATACTTAGGTAGGTTAGAAATTTAAACCATATATTTAGGTAGGTTTAAGGACTTTAGTTAGTGTCAACTGAGTACTAGCCTAGTCTGTACTCACAATTACAGTTGACTATACTTATAGACTGATTTAATAAAGTCAATTCTCATTTAAAGGTTGAGGATGTATTAATGAGTTTACAGTGTCAAGCCTATGAGCTGCAATTCAATTAGCTCATAAGTCAGAATGACTAGGCTACTAATCTCACTGTCGACTCAGAATCTTTCTTGATTTTAATGAATAAACTTTTTCAGTTCTCTAATATTACACTATTTTAGCTAGTTAGCAACTTAGTTATACCATCAGTCAGAATGACTACTGCACGGCAGTGCATATTAAATCAAATTTCTTCATTTGATTTTGGGGTGATCATGATGTTCCGTGATGTTATTGTCTAGTAACTCAATAGTTACAAGTCACAGCGACCCTAGACAGTGACCTTACTGTAGTGTCAGAGTCTCCTTGATCTTGAATGACCCAATAATACTTTACTGTATAATAATGTAGAATACAACTTATACAATAATGTTATCAGTTCTTAGGAACTTTTTCTGAGTTTGCCTACAATTCAACAACTACGTAATACAACCATTACATGTCACTGCGACCCTAGCTTTTGAGTTTATTGTAAACTTTAGGGAGTTCTTGATTACAGATAACTTAATCATTTAATATTTCAATGTTTAATTCATGTTCCCATAATGACTTAGAGTATTACCTGTCTCTGACAGATTCGGGACATTCGTTACTAACGTACTAATTTACTAATCCATAATATAACTTTGGAATGGGTACGTCAGTACTCAGAACTGCAACCCGAGAATTCCGCCCCCCCCCCCCCCGGAGTTATGTTGGAAATTTCCAACACTAACGAACTACTATTGTATTATAATACATTATCATCATTATATACTAACTACAGTAGTTACTAATTTCACTAACAGTACTGTCAACATAAATTAAAAATTTTATCTGAGCATTAGTGCTAGAATTCTCACGAAATCGAGTAACAAAATTGCGTCAGATAATGTCTAGTTAGACACGTTTATTACCAATGTGTTAGAGAATTGAATGTGGTTCTCTAAAATTATCAGTATTCCGTGTAATAATTACCTACGGATAATATGACTCCCGATAATCTAAAACCGAGAGTTATTAACTGAAATTATAATCAAGTAGCAGTTTTATCTGTTACGTACAAATGCTATGGAGGGAATAAACATCTCGATTTCTCGTTTAACACCATTAAACGAGAATATGATAATATTTAAGTCCCTATAATTGCAACCCAGTTCTCATTAGCGTATTACATCCATAATTACGTGGAAAAGAATTATCCGTGATTAATAATTTCTGTGGTGAATGCGAGAGACGGGTTGAGGGAGGGCGAAGACGCCATTAGACACGAGGCATCCCTGGCGATAAGAGTGGCGAGACGCGTGGTAGTGACTGAGGAGTTTTTCAACAAGAATTGCGTTGATAATCAATAGTCGACAATTACAGTTTCTGTGGTGTAGTGGTAAGACACTCGCCTGGCGTTCCACGAGTGCTATGTCATGGGTTCGTATCCTGGCTGGGGAGGATTTACTGGGCGCAATTCCTTAACTGTAGCCTCTGTTTAACGCAACAGTAAAATGTGTACTTGGATGAAAAAACGATTCTTCGTGGCAGGGATCGTATTCCAGGGACCTGCCCAAAACGCTACGCGTACTAGTGGCTGTACAAGAATGTAACAACTCTTGTATATATCTCAAAAAAAAAAAAATACTTCTACACGTGTTCTACAGTGCCCTGCCAGTTAATATCGCGTCAACAATTGAAGCCACGGCCCGTAATTACGCGTACACAACAGTGGACGCCTAGGACTGGCCGACGCGGTTTCGGCAGACCTTAGACCTTTGATACGCTCATGTTAAGTATACCATTCTCGTTTGATGCATCATTATAGATTGTATATTTGTGGGTAGTCTGTTGTGACAACGAATGGATACCAAATACACAACGTTAGTTGATTTTCCACATTTATCTCGGTTTTTCATGAATACTTGAAATAACTTGTAGCCTAATCAAATGCTACTTAAATTTCACTGATTTCAGCGTGTATACGAGGAGTCGACAAGTTGTTTCTCTTCATTCGTGATATTCACCTTGGGTTCTTTCTTTATTGGGATCCTGTGACCACGAGGACGAATGACGAAATGGCGTTACAGAAATCGTCTTAGCTGTAAGACATTTATTTCGTACAAATTTATCTAAGATTATTACTGAGTTCCATATAATTCATATAGGATCTTTACAGTGAATAAATTATTGCCAGAAATTATGATTTGGTAATTAATGTGTTTGCTCTTACTGTTGCTCAATAATTCATAATCTTTAATATTCCTTATTTGAGGTATCATATCTTGAATCTATTTTAGTTTAGATTTACTATGTTACTAACTCAACAATGAACTAGTGACGAACCACACTGGTTCCTAGATATATATGAACTTCTAGAAATAACCCCCCCCCCCCCAATGTTGATATTTGAAGCTTTGACTTTAATTAATTAATAATACAATCTATTCATTAATTTCAAGTAATTATTCATTTAATTATTTTCCTTAGGCACTGGTTCTAGTGTCAATCTAATAATCACTATTATTCGTTTTCCTTCTTTTCTCAAAAGTGGGTGGTCCTTCGATTTATTTAAATACAATAATCAAATAATTTAATATATGGGTTCAAGTCCCAAATATCCAACAGCAGCAGTCACTGCCGACTCAGCCGAAGGCCTCCAACCGCTCATAACCCGCTTCAGCGAGGCTTCTCAGGCTTTCGGACTCACCATCAGTCTGAAGAAAACACAAGTCATGGGACAAGGAGTGGACTCCCCACCCGACATCGGCATCTCCGATTCCAAACTGGAAGTCGTTCATGACTTGGTGTACCTGGGCTCCACAATCTCTGACTCCCTCTCTCTTAATATGGAGCTAAACAAACGCATCGGTAAGGCATCTACTACCATGTCTTGACTGACAAAGAGAGTGTGGGCCAACAATAGGCTAACTGAGTATACCAAGATTCAGGTTTACAGAGCCTGTGTCCTGAGCACTCTCATTTATGGCAGTGAGTCTTGAACACTCCGCACCCGTCAGGAAAGACAGCTGAATGCCTACCACATGCGCTGCCTTCGACACATCTTGGAAATCACCTGGCAGAACAAGGTGACAAACAACAATGTCTTGGGGAGAGCAAGAATCACCAGCATGTACACAATGCTGAAACAGAAACGAATGCGCTGGCTCGGGCACGTTGTGCGAATGAGCGACGGCAGGATCCCCAAGGATCTCCTGTACGGAGAGCTGATGTAGGAAAAGCGTCCAACAGGCAAGCCCCAGCTACAGTACAAAGACGTATGCAAGAGGGACCTGAAAGCCATGGACGTCGATCTTGCTATATGGGAGACACTGGCTGCAGACCGTTCAGCCTGGGGGCAGTCTGTTCAACGAGGTCTCTCCAAGTTCGAGGAGTCACTTGCCAAGGAATCGGAGGCAAAGAGAGAGAAGGAAAGCCGGTAGCCAGGAAGACAGACCAAAATCGGACTTCGATTGTGCTCGGTGTGGGATGGACTGCCACTCTCGGATTGGCCTCATCAGTCACATCAGATGCTTCACCAAGATTGACAACTAGGGCGCAACTCCATAGTCTCCCGAGACTGAAGGATGCCTACTACTACTAGTAGTAAGTAAGTAATTATCAAAAGAAGGCACCAAACCGGGAAGGCTATGTAGCACCATCAAATACGCAAAATAATCAGAGGGCGCTAAATATCACCAAGGATGCCAATACGAGAACAAAAACGCATAAGACGAACGATATCAAAAGTATCCGAGTCACCAAGAATTCTATCGAGGGACAGGTGACCGCGAGGGGCGGTCGGAAAGCAAGACACACGCTCGTCCTGGAAGTCAGGACATTCAAGAAGGACATGCACGACCGTAAGAGGGACAATGCAACTAGGACAATAAGGAGCAGGGCGGCGCTCCATCAAGTGACCATGGGTTAAGCGAGTATGGCCAATACGCAACCTCGCCAGAGCTGTTTCCCACCGCCGGTTACGGTGGAAGGAGGACGGCCACGAGGAAACACAACATTTAAGAGTACGTAGCTTGTTACCAGTAACAGACAACCAAGAAACCTGCCAACGGGTAAGGACTGAGGAATGGATAACCGGGTAAAAGTCGGAATATGGAATGCCTTTACGAGAGATGGAACAAGAGCGGACAGCTTCCTTAGCGGCAGCATCCGCACGCTCATTTAAAGACACGCCAATATGGCTGGGAACCCAACAAAACTCAACCGACTTAAATTTACTGTGAACGAGAAACAGCCAATGCTGGATCTCGACAACTACTGGATGAACTGGATTAAAGCACCCGAGAGCCATGAGGGCACTACGAGAGTCAACAACAACCACAAAGGAAGACTGACAACGAGAAAGCAGGAGACGAAGAGCATAGAGAATAGCATAAAGTTCCGCTGTAAAGATGCTAGTCTCCGGAGGCAAGCGACACATATAAGTGCGATCAGGAAAAACAACAGAGTAGCCAACACCGTCCGCTGACTTAGACCCATCGGTGAAGACAGAAACGGAGCGGGAGTGAGAAGAAAAGTGCTCGAGGAAAAGGCGTTTTAGAACCGTAGGAGGGGTAAAAGCTTTAGTGATACGAGTCAAGGATGTACAAAACCGCGGAAGAGGGACCCTCCACGGGGGCAAAGAAGGAACATCACGAGGAGAAACATCAGAAAGACGAACGGAAAGAGAATCCTGTAGGCGAGATAACCGGACAGAAAGAGGGAGGTGGTGAAGAGGAACAGGAACCGCAGGAGGGGTAAAAGTAAAAGCACGACAGAGGCGAGAGGAAGGATGTTGCAAGGACCGCGCAAGATAGCGAAGACAGTAGCGATCACGGCGGTCCTGGAGAGACAGGAAGCCAGTGTCAACATACAAGCTAAGGACGGGAGTCGAACGAAAGGCACCAGAACTGAGGCGCAACCCAGTATGGTGCAAAGCATCAAGACGGCGAAGAGTAGAAGGAGAAGCAGACGAGTAAGCAGGGCAACCATAATCGAGCTTAGACAGGACGAGAGAGGAATGTAAAGCAAGCAGAGTGCGCCTATCTGCCCCCCAAGAAGTATGGGACAAGACCCGAAGGAGGGTAAGGGCCTTAGAGCACTCAACACGGAGGTAAGAGATATGGGGAGACCAAGACAAACGAGTGTCAAGGAATAACCCCAAAAGCTTCGCGGAATCTTTGTATTCAAGGGGATGACCATAAAGTGACAAAGAGGGACGAAGAACAACCCGTTTCCGCGTAAAAGTCATGGCACAAGTCTTAGAAGTAGAGAACTTGAAGCCATGACCTGTGGCCCAAGACGACACGGCATCAATTGCAAGTTGAAGCCGGCGTTGAAGGAGAGGCGAATCATCACCCTGACAACAAAGGGTAAGATCATCCACATAGAGAGCGGAGAAGACACCAGAAGGAAGAGAGGAAAGAAGACCATTGAGGGCAACCAGAAAAAGAGTAGTGCTCAGAACACTACCCTGGGGCACACCTTCGTATTGCTGAAAAGAGGGAGACAGAGCGGTACCAAGGCGCACCCGAAAGGAACGACGAGAGAGGAAGCTGCGGAGAAAGAGAGGGAGATGACCACGAAGGCCAAAAGAATGAAGTTGAGATAGGATATGATAACGCCAAGTGGTGTCGTAAGCCTTTTCTAGGTCAAAAAGGACGGCAACAACGAAGGTCTTCGCAGCAAAAGCAGTACGAATATAGACCTCCAAGTTCACCAGGACATCTGTCGTGCTGCGGCACTTGCGGAAACCAAATTGAGAAGGGGAGAGGAGGTGATGGTGTTCCAGGAACCACATCAGGCGAACGTTAACCATACGTTCAAACAGTTTGCAGACACAACTTGTGAGAGCAATAGGGCGAAAGTCCTTAGGGGAAGTACCCAGAGACCCCGGTTTGCGAACAGGGAGGACAATGGCATCGAGCCAGTCCTCAGGGACTGACGACGACTCCCAGATCCGATTATACAGACTCAGTAAATACTGAGACGTGCTCGGAGGGAGATGGCGAAGCATCTCATAATGAATACCATCGGAGCCCTCCGCCGTAGAACCGCAGAGGGCCAGGGCAGAACGAAGTTCAGAGAGAGAGAAGGGATCATTATAGGGAAGCTGAAGATGAGTGCAGAAATCTAAAGGACGAGACTCAAGGACAGGTTTACGAAGAAGGAAAGATTGGGGAAGATGAAGACCAGAGCTAACAGAAGAAAAGTGGGAACCCAGTTCCGAAGCGACCTGCAACGGGTCCGCCACAAGAGTATCATGGAGGTGAAGGACCGGTGAAACATCGGGAACGAACTTACCCGCTATCTTGCGGATACGCTTCCAGATCTGGGCCAGAGGGGTTTCGGACGTAATTGTCGAGACATAAGATACCCAACATTCACGTTTAGCTGTACGGATGGCCCTACGGGCCACCGCACTCGCTTTCCGAAAGAAAAGAAAAGAATCGGCCGTCTGCCTACGGCGGTGCTTCTTCCAGGCTGCACGCTTACAGCGGACAGCCCGAGCACAGTCCGCATTCCACCAGGGAACGCACTTCCGTGGACCCCGAGAGGAAGAGCGAGGAATAGAGCGGAGGGCAGCGTCGAAGACAGTGTCATGAAAAAGGAGGAGAGCGCGAGAGAGGGGCAGAAGGGAGAGGTCAGAGAGAGTAGCACTGAGGGAAAATAGGGTCCAGTCCGCCTTAGCAAACTGCCACCTAGGGAAAGAGAGGGAAGGGCGAAAAGACAAAAAGGAAACAAGGATGGGGAAATGATCACTTCCATGGAGGTCATCAAGAACCTGCCACGTGAAATCTAAGTAAAGAGAAGAAGAGCAGAGAGAAAGATCAAGACAAGAAAGGGTGCGAGTTCGAGAGTCCAAATGAGTGGGCTCACCAGAATTCAGAAGAGACAGGGAAGAAGAGAGGAGAAACGGCTCAAGGAGGCGACCCCGGGTATTCGTCAGAACGTCACCCCAAAGAGAATGACGACAATTGAAGTCACCCAGCAGGAGCACAGGCTCCGGCAAGGAGTCTAGGAGGTGTTTCAAATCAGGAAGAGAGAGCGGGACACTCGGGGGGAGATAAATGGAACAAACTGTGTACCATTTCCCCACAAAGATACGAGCAGCAGAACAATGGAGAGGCGAAGGAAAAAGTAAAGGAACAAAGGGAACATCAGCCCGAATCAAGAGAGCAGAAGAATTAGAAGCCCCAGCAATGGCTGGGGGGGGGGGGAGAGAAAGGAATAGCCACGAAAACGACCAGGACGAGCACCAAGCATTGGCTCCTGGAGACAGACACAAAGGGGCGAAAACCGCGAAATCAGAAGTTGGAGTTCGAGGAAATTGGCGTAATAACCTCGAACGTTCCATTGAAGAATGGACAACGACGAGAAGAGAAAGGACAAAAACAGAGAACAAGGAAGAAACAAAGGCGAAAGACCAACAGAGCACGTTAAAGAATATCAGGGTCGGGATCAGGGTCAGCAAAGTCAGGGTTAGGGGGCATGGGTAAACTAAGCAAAGACGGAGGGAAGGAAACGGGAGAACAGATCAGAGGTGGGCGGGCAGGGTCCGGAGGAGGAGGAGGAGGAGGAGGAGACAACGGAGAGGAGCAGTCAAGGACAGCAGCAGGAAGAGGGGGAGTAGAAAGAGAGGAGCGCACCCCAGCAAGAGCAGCAACCGAAAGGGAAGCAGGGGCCAAAGAAACCTCCATAGCAGGAACAGGGGGCGCAAGCACTGAAACGGGAGGGGAAGGAGCAACAGAGCCAGAAGGAGGAGCTGAGGAAGAAAGCGAAGCCTTCTTACCCGCCGGGGAAGAGGAAGGAGAGGAGCCAGGCTTACGCTTCTGACTTAAAGAGACCGGTGTCCCAGCAACTACGTACCGGGCAACGGATTCCTGTGTCTCAACAGGAGAAGCCGAACGAGAGCACACACGACGGCCGTTAGGAGAGCGGTGGACATCCGCCCGCACCGACAGGCGGCGGGGAGAGCCGATAGATGGAGGAAGAGGATGGGAAGGAGGATCGGAGGGGGACGAGGAAGAAGACACAGAAGACACGACAGACCGGGTAGAAGGAAGGGGAACCCCAGACAGAGGACCAGGAGGAGGATCCTTCGGGAGAGAACCCAAAGGGACAGAGGAGGGGGCAGTGGGCGCATCAGGGTCCAAGGCCCGGAAACGGTTGTGAGTCTGAGGAAGGCGGGAAGGACGAGGAGAGGAAGAGCGCAACACGCGAGCATAAGAGATATTAGCATAAGGCGGGAGCCGGCGAACCTGGCGCCTCGCCTCAGGAAAAGATAAACGCTCCCGGTGCTTCAAGTTGAGGACGGCTGCCTCAAGCTTGTAATGGACACACGCACGGGAGAAGGTAGGATGGGCCTCACCGCAGTTGAGGCAACGAGCCTGGGGAGAAGCGCACTCCGACTTAGAGTGACCTTCGCCACCACACAAAGGACAGAGAGAGACAGTCCCGGTGCAGCGGAGGGCACCATGCCCAAACCTCCAGCACTTGTTGCAGAGCCGAGGAGAAGGAATGTACTCCTGGACAGAGCACCTGGCACCAGCAAGAATGACAGAGGGTGGAAGAGTCCTACCATCAAAGGTAATCTTCACAACCCGGAGGGGTTGACGGCGACTACCACGAGGGGGACGAGTAAACGTGTCCACCTGGAGAATAGAGTGGCCCTGGGCAGCGAGGATATGTCGAATATCGTCGTGACAGTCGCGCAGGTCCCGAACACCGGTCGCAACATGGGGCGGGAGCAAAATAGTGCCAACACTGGCATTCAACTGAACGTTCTTCGAGACCCGAACGGGGGTCTCGCCAAGGCAGGATAAGGCAGCCAAGCGGGAAGCAGCATCCTGAGAAGGAGCAGCAACGACACGTGTACCGAGACGAGTGGGGTTGAAAGTAATGGAGGCATCCACGGAATCAATGAGATGTCGATGGAGGGAGAAATCGTCAGGAGGCGCAGAATCAAGAGGGAGGAGATCAAAATATTTGGCCCACGAAGCGGGACCAAACAAGGCTTGATAGGTAGCAGAACTGGAAGGAATCGAGCGAGGGCGGCCGTGACGAGGACGGCGGTGAGAACCCCCAGAGAGAGAGGGGTTAAAAGGCGCAGTAGTTACAACTAGAGAAGGAGCCGCGCCAGGGGACGAGGTAGTCACCACTGGGGGCTTGGGTCTCGACCCAACCACAGAGGAGGGAGGGGAGCCAGAGGAAGGAGTCAGAGAGGCCAAAGGAGGAGCAAGGTCGGGGCCCAATGCAGCGGAGGCTACAGAGCCCGGTCTTCCAATACGGACCGACTCGGGGGCTTGGTCGCCCACCCCACGAGCCTGAGAAGGTAAACCAGAAGAAGCCGAAGCAGGGGTAATCATCTTGACGAAAGAAAGAATTCACTCACGAATGTGCCCCCACACCCACCATGGAGCCACAATTAGAGGCAGGACACCCAACAAGAAGCTATCGCCGATCTTGTCGGGGCCTCCTAGGGGTGCGTCGCGAGTATACGCCCCACAAACGCCACCTTAAGAAACCGACAGTCCGTCGAGATCGGGTTCAGTGACGAAGTGGGGATTGACAATAAAAGGTTCCCCTCGCTCTCGACGTCGGGTACTGCAGTTCTACGGGTGCATGAGTATGCCTCCTCAAGCACCCGGGCGTCAAAATAGAAGAAGTCCAAGGGAAGAACCAGAACGAGCAAAAGGTCGGTAGGAAACGGCAAGCAGATAGGAGAAGAGGGGGGAGAAAAACGAAACAGAAGGAAAAGGAAAAGATGCCCAGCAGAATTGGAGAGGACGGCAGCAGGAGCACAAGGCTAGAAAAGGACAGAGGACTGTCCCAAGGAGCATCACACTCCGGCAGCCGCCCACTAAGCCCCCACACGGCGACAACGAGCTGAGCGGGGAGGGGGACTACTAGTAGTAGCTCTCAGTATACTGGTACTGTAGCAGCTCTCGGTATACTGGTATTGTAGCAGCTCTCAGTATACTCTTGACATCTCATACAACTCAACTTCATTATCCCTACGCTTCTGTGCTCGTGGACAACTTTACGTTATACTCTCGTCCCCAGTCTGCTCACATCCTTTTTCACCTCTGTTTAGCACAATGTTACGGACCCGAGTCCAGCGTCCGTGCCTGGAGCAGTGACAAACACGCCATCTGTGGGTCAGCTCTCGAAACCCCCGCCAAACGAACGACGACACCTAGTGAGGACAGCGTGTACTGGCCTCGAGGACCAGTTTCCAGTCTGGTTCAGCACTCAACACCGCCGCTCCTGACCTCTGGTGAGGTGGTGCTCCGACGACAGCGCCATCTATGGAGTGGATATGTCGGGCGTTTGTATCTGAGCCTGTGAGTGTGGTGTATTAGTGTCCCGGTTATTAATGACGTGTCTGCTTACAGAGCCGACCTGGGACCACTGTGTTGAAGGTGGAGTCAGTCTACCCGAGGCAGCCAGTCTCCATACAGTGAAGTTTGCTGCAGCTTTTGTGACGTCGTCCCCCCCGGAAGAACACTGTGGTGTGTTAGCCTGCCATTGGAGTGGCAGTTAAAGGAATTACCCGGGACCGACGGTTGGAGACGATAATCCACTGGGGTATTGAGGACAGGAGGGTGATTGGTGATATCACACGAGACTCCTGTCTAGGGCGTACCCCTTTTATCGTTCGTGGAGTGGCCGTACCAGCCTTGGTGGCTCAGTACCTGCCAGCAGACCTGCTGGACGTGTGGTTGACGGCCTCCACGACGGTGCCCCCAGTGGACCTGTGTTGTGGCTGACCTGTGGCCAGGGTAGACTCGGCGTTCTCAGAGGACACGTCTTGAGGCCACGAAGAAAGCACCGCGGACTCAGCACCTAGCTTCGAGGATCCATAGTCTCCAGCAGAAGACTACAGTGTTGATCCCCTTGTAAAGTGTTAATACCCCTCCCCCTTGTGTACTCTTTTATTATATATATTTAAACGGTGAAGGTGAATATTATATTATATTAAGTTCTTACCTTTCTTTCCATACTCCCTTTAAGTTACTTGCGTCACGGATCTCATCCCTTGATAGCCTCTACTGGCTTGGGGCCGGATATATATATCTTCCTCTAACTACATCAGAGTAAGAACCCCGTTGCGTCCCGAGAGGGCCGTAACACACAACTATCTCCACGTCGATATCACCCATCAGTGGAGTTGACACTGTCTCATCCTCTCCAGTGTCTTCCTTGTCGGCCACCTCTGCCCTCATCACTACCGAGGCAGGGTACTCAATGGCTTGGCGGTCTTCTTACCTATCCCCTAGGATGCTAGCCAGGTACACACACTCAGATGTCCTACCTGTGCTGTGGCCCTCTTGGCACACTTCCGGCATAGCTCCACTATGATCCTTGACAACACCTTCGTCCCACACAAGTCGTTCCCAGGATCACCTGGACTCCTGGAACAAGTATGTTGGGGCATAATCCCATCATCACCTCCGCCGACAAATAATCCGACTTTAGCTGGAAAGGACACACTGGTATGTCACTCTCAGACAACAACCCATGAACCTTTATCTTCCTACTGCCAGCTAACAGTCGCTTGTTCCCAATCAGGCTTCTCATAATCAAGCTCTGATTAGCTCCGGTATCCCTTAAGTTGCCAACTTCTACCTCAGGTTGGCCTTCTATACACACCCAACCTTTTCTCATGAACAGCCTATACCGCACATTCACTAAGTTTATTTTCTGTGATTTGTCCTGGAATACATTAATACATCTGCTTCGGGGGTCACACATGGCCAGGGGGTCACAACTCTTTTGCCCCTGCCTACAATCTTGCATCATGTGACCCAATCTATTACAATTGGGAGAAGTTTTGTTGGGAAAAATTGTTGAGAGAATTGGGAAGAAGATTACAATCTCATCTGAGAGAAGTCTCTTCTGTATAGTCCCGAGTGGCTCTAACTCTGCCTGCTCGTATTGGAGCTTCTCGGACCAGGCACACTACCTGTACTCTGTGGGGTCTGACTGGACTCTTGACGTCCTGGTTCACGATTAGCTTCTTGTTTTATTCCTTCATCCTCACTTTCGGATGAAGTGTGCGACCTACTTTTCTAAGTTTTAGGATACCTACGTTTATTCGCCCACTTACCAAATTCTTCCTCACCCCAGGCTCCCCTGGGTCTATCATAATTTCGTCCTCCCACACTCCACTGGGTCTGATATTGCTACGTCTTGCCTCACTTTTCACCCTGTTTTCCCCTTAAGCTTCTATGCGCCTCGGTAACCATGTCTGCCCTATCTGCGGCATCTCTTACATCCTTTACTCCTGTCTCTTGGATCTTGAACATCGTCTTGGGGTGCATCATTTCTAGTAATTTTTCCATGATCATAAACTGCTTTAGGTCAGCATAAGATCCAACTCCGGCAGTCTCCATCCATCTCTGGAAACGTCTTTCCAGATCCTTTGCCGCCTCAGCAAACGTACTTGCTGGAGACTTCACCATTTCTCTGAAGCGCTTCCTATATGCTTATGGGGTCAACTGAAACGAGCGTAATATGCTGTACTTTACTGTCAAATAATTTTGGCATTCCTCCAATGTCAGTTGGGTATATGCCTCTCCGGCGGCACCGGTAAGCCTCAATTGAACCAACTGGGCCAATTCTTCCCGTGGCCATTCTTTGATATTGGCCACTTTCTCGAAATGCTTGAAGAAGCTCTCTGCATTCTCGGGCACAAATAAGGGAATGTCCTTTTCTATAACTCTAATATCATATGGGTTTTGATACATGGGTGGTGCTTTCTGGCAGCCCATGTTTGATCCTTTGTCCAGGCAAAGTTTTATTTGCTTCCATCTCCATTTGTTTTGTTGTCTCTTTCTCTTTCGACTTGGGTTTTGTGTTTTTCTTTCTCCCATTCCAACTCCAGTTCTCTTACCCTGGTTTTCTCTTTTTCTACCTCAAGTCTGGTTTTCTCTTTTTCTTTCTCCTGTTCCAACTCCAGTTCTCTGATTCTTGTTTTCTCTTTCTCTGCTGCATTTTTCATCTGAAGTTCTAACTTCAACTTTCCAGTTGGAACTGCCTCTCCACACGATCACGTTCTTTATGCATCTAGAACTCTAGCTGGGACATTTCCAAGCTCCTGTTCCTGCTACTCCTGCTACTGAGACAACTCCTACTACTTCTACCTGATCCTTGGGATCTCACTTCATCCTGTCCATCATCCTCCTTTCCACTTCCAGCTCCATTTTAGGCTCCTTGCTCTGCCGCTTCAATCTTAGCTCTCAACTGTCTAAGGATCTCATCCTTCATTCCAGCCACTTTAGATGCCTTCACCTTGATGCCACATTTCACCCCTATCTGCTGCGACTTGTCCTTGGTGCAACCTTCCAAGTCCTCACGCTTTCCTTTGTCTACAAACGCTTGCACCTTCTCCATCCTGCCCAGTGAGTCTTCCCGAGAGAGAGAGAGAGAGAGAGAGAGAGAGAGAGAGAGAGAGAGAGAGAGAGAGAGAGAGAGAGAGAGAGAGAGAGAGAGAGTGAGAGAGAGAGTGAGAGAGAGTGAGAGAGAGTGAGAGAGAGTGAGAGAGAGTGAGAGAGAGTGAGAGAGAGTGAGAGAGAGTGAGAGAGAGTGAGAGAGAGTGAGAGAGAGTGAGAGAGAGTGAGAGAGAGTGAGAGAGAGTGAGAGAGAGTGAGAGAGAGTGAGAGAGAGTGAGAGAGTGAGAGAGAGTGAGAGAGAGTGAGAGAGAGAGTGAGAGAGAGAGAGAGAGAGAGTGAGAGAGAGTGAGAGAGAGTGAGAGAGAGTGAGAGAGAGTGAGAGAGAGTGAGAGAGAGTGAGAGAGAGTGAGAGAGAGTGAGAGAGAGTGAGAGAGAGTGAGAGAGAGTGAGAGAGAGTGAGAGTGAGTGAGAGTGAGTGAGAGAGAGTGAGAGTGAGTGAGAGTGAGTGAGAGTGAGTGAGAGTGAGTGAGAGTGAGTGAGAGTGAGTGAGAGTGAGTGAGAGTGAGTGAGAGTGAGTGAGAGTGAGTGAGAGTGAGTGAGAGTGAGTGAGTGAGAGTGAGTGAGAGTGAGTGAGTGAGTGAGAGTGAGTGAGAGTGAGTGAGAGTGAGTGAGAGAGAGAGTCTAGTCTTCTGGACTTGAACTGATGTTGAGTCAATCCAATCTCCCGGACAAGCTCCCAAATATCTATCATGACCTGAGGGGGTTTGGGGTATATGGAGCTTAAACCTCCAAAGAGCACAGATTACTGCACCAGACTGTTGCTCATATACCGGTAGACAACGTCCCCAAACCACTCTCTTTTGGCATAGACAAATCGATTTCGGCAGCCACGCTCCCACCACCGCCGGTCGACCAACAATGAGCTCTAGAGTGCTTGTAGTTTTCTCCGGAGAGATCACCCTGTATGCCTCTTGATCTTGGAAAAGGGTTCAGCATCACATATCAAGGGAGTATGGCTCCAACACTGGCCTCGTTGTCCTGTGCAAACACCCTACTTGAGCCGCCGTGACTCCCTACACTCTCCTTGTTAGGAATGATCTCCTCAATTCCCCTTTTCTGAATTAGTATTCCTTACCACTCTGTCCACAGCTGTGATTTTTTTTCTCTCTCTCTCTCTTTTCTCTGCTTTCTGGGAAGTCCTAAAGGACAAGGGCAAGTAAGTAAGTAATTATCAAAAGAAGGCACCAAACCGGGAAGGCTATGTAGCACCATCAAATATGCAGAATAATCAGAGAGCGCTAAATATCACCAAGTATGCCAATACGGGAATAAAAACGCATAAGGCGAACGATATCAAAAGTATCCGAGTCACCAAGAATTCTATTGAGGGACAGGTGACCGCGTGGGGCGGTCGGAAAGCAAGACACACGCTCGTCCTGGAAGTCAGGACATTCAAGAAGGACATGCACGACCGTAAGAGGGACAATGCAACTAGGACAATAAGGAGCAGGGCGGCGCTCCATCAAGTGATCATGGGTTAAGCGAGTATGGCCAATACGCAACCTCGCCAGAGCCGTTTCCCAACGCCGGTTACGGTGGTAGGAGGACGGCCACGAGGAAACACAACATTTCAGAGTACGTAGTTTGTTACCAGTAACAGACGACCAAGAAGCCTGCCAACGGGTAAGGACGGAGGAATGGATAACCGAGTAAAAATCGGAATATGGAATACCTTTACGAGAGATGGGACAAGAGCGGACAGCTTCCTTGGCGGCAGCATCCGCACGCTCATTTAAAGACACACCAATATGGCTGGGAACCCAACAAAACTCAACCGACTTATATTTAATGTGAACAAGAAACAGCCAATGCTGGATCTCGACAACTACTGGATGAACCGGATTAAAGGACCCGAGAGCCATGAGGGCACTACGAGAGTCAACAACAACTGCAAAGGAAGACTGACAACGAGAAAGCAGGAGACGAAGAGCATAGAGAATAGCATAAAGCTCTGCTGTAAAGATGCTAGTCTCCGGAGGTAAGCGACACATATAAGTGCGATCAGGAAAAACAACAGTAGTCAACACCATCTGCAGACTTAGACCCATCGGTGAAGACAGAAACGGAGCGGGAGTGAGAAGAAAAGTGCTCGAGGAAAAGGCGTTTTAGAACCGTAGGAGGGGTAAAAGCTTTAGTGAACGGGTCAAGGATGTACAAAACCGCGAAAGAGGGACCCTCCATGGGGGCAAAGAAGGAACAACACGAGGAGAAACATCAGAAATACGAACGGAAAGAGAATCCTGTAGGCGAGATAATCGGACAGAAAGAGGGAGGTGGTGAAGAGGAACAGGAACCGCAGGAGGGGTAAAAGTTAAAGCACGACAGAGGCGAGAGGAAGGATGTTGCAAGGACCGCGCAAGATAGCGAAGACAGTAGCGATCACGGCGGTCCTGGAGAGAGAGGAAACCAGTGTCAACATACAAGCAAAGGATGGGAGTCGAACGAAAGGCACCAGAACTGAGGCGCAACCCAGTATGGTGCAAAGCATCAAGACGGCGAAGAGTAGAAAGAGAAGCA
This sequence comes from Procambarus clarkii, assembly GCF_040958095.1. NCBI lineage: Eukaryota > Metazoa > Arthropoda > Malacostraca > Decapoda > Cambaridae > Procambarus > Procambarus clarkii. Next base: position 22,560,764 of record NC_091185.1, read on the forward strand.
GACGAGTAAGCAGGGCAACCATAATCGAGCTTAGATAGAACGAGAGAGGAATGTAAAGCAAGGAGAGTGCGCCTATCTGCCCCCCAAGAAGTATGGGACAAGACCCGAAGGAGGGTAAGGGCCTTAGAGCATTCAACACGGAGGTAAGAGATATGGGGCGACCAAGACAAACGAGTGTCAAGGAATAACCCCAAAAGCTTTGCGGAATCTTTGTATTCAAGGGGATGACCATAAAGTGACAAAGAGGGACGAAGAACGACCCGTTTCCGCGTACATGGGTGGTGCTTTCCGCGTAAAAGTCATGGCACAAGTCTTAGAAGTAGAGAACTTGAAGCCATGATCGGTGGCCCAAGACGACACGGCATCAATTGCAAGTAGAAGCCGGCGCTGAAGGAGAGGCGAATCATCACCCTGACAGCAATGGGTAAGATCATCGACATAGAGGGCGGAGAAGACACCAGAAGGAAGAGAGGAAAGAAGACCATTGAGGGCAACCAGAAAAAGAGTAATGCTCAGAACACTACTTTGGGGCACACCTTCGTATTGCTGAAAAGAGGCAGAGAGAGCGATACCAAGGCGCACCCAAAAGGAACGACGAGAGAGGAAGCTGCGGAGAAAGAGAGGGAGATGACCACGAAGGCCAAAAGAATGAAGTTGAGATAGGATATGATAACGCCAAGTGGTGTCGTAAGCCTTTTCCAGGTCAAAAAGGACGGCAACAACGGAGGTCTTCGCAGCAAAAGCAGTACGAATATAGACCTCCAAGTTCACCAGGACATCTGTCGTGCTGCGGCACTTGCGGAAACCAAATTGAGAAGGGGAGAGGAGGTGATGGTGTTCGAGGAACCACATCAGACGAACATTAACCATACGTTCAAAGAGTTTGCAGACACAACTTTTGAGGGCAATAGGGCGAAAGTCCTTAGGGGAAGTACCCAGAGACCCCGGTTTGCGAACAGGGAGGACAACGGCATCGAGCCAGTCCTCAGGGACTGACGACGACTCCCAGATCCCATTATACAGACTCAGTAAATACAGAGACGTGCACGGAGAGAGATGGCGAAGCATCTCATAATGAATACCATCGGAGCCCGCCGCCGTATAACCGCAGAGGGCCAGGGCAGAACGAAGTTCACAGAGAGAGAAGGGATCATTATAGGGAAGCTGAAGATGAGTGCAGCAATCTAAAGGACGAGACTCAAGGACAGGTTTACGAAAAAGAAAGATTGGGGACGATGAAGACCAGAGCTAACAGAAGAAAAGTGGGAACCCAGTTCGGAAGCGACCTGCAATGGGTCCGCCACAAGAGTATCATGGAGGTGAAGAGCCGGTGAAACATTGGGAACGAACTTACCTGCTATCTTGCGGATACGCTTCCAGATCTGGATCAGAGGGGTTTTCGAACGTAATTGTTGAGACATAAGATGCCCAACATTCACGTTTAGCCGTACAGATGGCCCAACGGGCCACCGCACTCGCTTTCCGAAAGAAACGAAAAGAATCGGTCGTCTGCCTACGGCGGTGCCTCTTCCAGGCTGCACGCTTACAGCGGACAGCCCGAGCACAGTCCGCATTCCACCAGGGAACGCACTTCCGTGGACCCCGAGAGGAAGAGCGAGGAATAGAGCGGAGGGCAGCGTTGAAGACAGTGTCATGAAAAAGGAGGAGAGCGCGAGAGAGAGGCAGAAGGGAGAGGTCAGAGAGAGCAGCACTGAGGGTAAATAGGATCCAGTCCGCCTTAGCAAACTGCCACCTAGGGAAAGAGAGGGAAGGGCGAAAAGAGAAAAAGGAAACAAGGATGGGGAAATGATCACTTCCATGGAGGTCATCAAGAACCTGCCACGTGAAATCTAAGTAAAGAGAAGAAGAGCAGAGAGAAAGATCAAGACGAGAAAGGGTACAAGTCCGAGAGTCCAAATGAGTGGGCTCACCAGAATTCAGAAGAGACAGAGAAGAAGAGAGGAGAAACGGTTCAAGAAGGCGACCCCGGATATTCGTCAGAATGTCACCCCAAAGAGAATGACGACAATTGAAGTTACCCAGCAGGAGCACAGGCTCCGGCAAGGAGTCTAGGAGGCGTTTCAAATCAGGTAGAGAGAGCGGGACACTCGGGGGGAGATAAATGGAACAAACTGTGTTCCATTTCCCCACAAAGACACGAGCAGCAGAACAATGGAGAGGCGAAGGAAAAAGTAAAGGAACAGAGGGAACATCAGCACGAATCAAGAGAGCAGAAGAATTAGAAACCCCAGCAACGGCTGGGGGGGGGGGAGAGAAAGGAATAGCCACGAAAACGACCAGGACGAGCACCAAGCATCGGCTCCTGGAGACAGACACAAAGGGGCGAAAACCGCGAAATTAGAAGTTGGAGTTCGAGGAAATTGGCGTAATAACCTCGAATGTTCCATTGAAGAATGGACAACGACGAGAAGAGAAAGGACAAAAACAGAGAACAAGGAAGATACAAAGGCGAAAGAGCAACAGAGTACGTTAAAGAATATCAGGGTCGGGATCAGGGTCAGCAAAGTCAGGGTTAGGGGGCATGGGTAAACTGAGCAAAGACACAGGGAAGAATACGGGAGAACAGATCAGAGGTGGGTGGGCGGGGTCCGGAGGAGGAGGAGGAGGAGGAAGAGGAGGAGACAACGGAGAGGAGCAGTCAAGGACAGCAGCAGGAAGAGGGGGAGTAGAAAGAGGGGAGCGCACCCCAGCAAGAGCAGCAACCGAAAGGGAAGCAGAGGCCAAAGAAACCTCCATAGCAAGAACACGGGGCGCAATCACTGAAACGGGAGGGGAAGGAGCAACAGAGCCAGAAGTAGGAGCTGAGGATGAAAGCGAAGCCTTCTTACCCGCCGGGGAGGAGGAAGGAGAGGAGCCAGGCTTACGCTTCTGACTTAAAGAGACTGGTGTCCCAGCAACTACGTACCGGGCAACGTATTCCAGTATCTCAACAGGAGAAGCTGAACGAGAGCACACACGACGGCCGTTAGGAGAGCGATGGACATCCGCCTGCACCGACAGGCGGCGGGGAGAGCCGATAGATGGAGGAAGAGGACGGGAAGGAGGATCGGAGGGGGACGAGGAAGAAGACACAGGAGACATGACAGACCGGGTAGAAAGAAGGGGAACCCCAGACAAGAGGACCAGGAGGGAGACCCCTCGGGACAGACACAAAACGACAGAGGAGGGGGCAGTGGGCGTATCAGGGTCCAAGGCCCAGAAGCGGTTGTGAGTCTGAGGAAGGGGGGAAGGACGAGGAGAGGAAGAGCGCAACACGCGAGCATAAGAGATGTTAGTATAAAGCGGGAGCCAGCGAACCTGGTGCCTTGCCTCAGGAAAAGATAAACGCTCCCGGTGCTTCAGGTTGAGGACGGCTGCCTCAAGCTTGTAATGGACACAGGCACGGGAGAAGGTAGGATGGGCCTCACCGCAGTTGAGGCAGCAAGCTTGGGGAGAAGTGCACTCCGACTTAGAGTGACCTTCACCCCCACACAAAGGACAGAGAGAGACAGTCCCAGAGCAGCGGAGGGCACCATGCCCAAACCTCCAGCACTTGTTACAAAGTCAAGGAGAAGGAATATACTCCTGGACAGAGCACCGAGCACCAGCAAGAATGACAGAGGATGGAAGGGTCCTATTATCAAAGGTGATCTTCACAACGCGAAGGGGTTGACGGCGACGACCACGAGGGGGACGAGTAAACGAGTCAACCTGGCGGACAGAATGGCCCTGGGCATTAAGGATATGCCGAATGTCATCGTGGCAATCCTGCAGATTCCGAACACCGGTTGCAACATGGGGAGGGAGGAGAATAGTGCCAACACAGGCATTCATCTGAACGTTCTTGGAGACCCGAACAGGGATCTCGCCAAGGCAAGATAAGGCAGCTAAGCGGGAAGCTGCATCCTGAGAAGGAGCAGCAACGACACGTGTACCGAGACGAGTGGGGTTGAAATTATCAGACGCATCCACGGAATCCACAAGATGCCGATGGAGGGAGAAATCGTCAGGAGGTGCAGAATCAAGAGGGAGGAGATCAAAGTATTTGGCCCATGAAGCAGGACCAAACAAGGCCTGATACGCATCAGCATGGGAAGGAATCGAGCGAGTGCGGCTGGGGCGCGAACAGCGTTGAGAACCCCTAGAGAGAGAGGGGTCAAAAGGCGCAGTAGTCACAACGAGAGACTTAGCCGCACCATGGGACGAAGTGGTCACCACCGGGGGCTGGAGGCTCGACCTAACCACAGAGGAGGGAGGGGAGCTGGGGGAAGAAGTCAGGACGGTCAAAGGAGGAGCAAGTTCGGGGCCCAACGCAGCGGGAGCTACAGAGCCTGGTCTTCCAATACAGGCCGACTCGGGGGCTTGGTCGCCCACCCCATGAGCCTGAGAGGGTACAACGGAAACATTCAACGATATAGAGACAAAAAGAGAAAGAAATTCATCCACGAATGTGCCCCCATACCCACCATGGAGCCACAATTAGAGGCAGGACACCCAACATGAAGCTATCGCCGATCATGCTGGGGCCCCCTAGGGGTGCGTCGTGAGTATACGCCCCACAAACGCCACCTTAAGAACCGCCAGTCCGTCGAGATCGGGTTCAGCGACGAAAGGGGGATTGACAATAAAAGGTTCCCCTCACTCGAGACGTTGGGTACTACAGTTCTACGGGTGCAAGAGTATGCCTCCTCAAGCCCCCGGGCGTCAAAATAGAAGAAGTCCAAAGAAATAATCCAAAACAAGCAAAAGGTCAGCAGGAAACGACAAGCAGATAGGAGAAGAGGGGGGAGAAAACGAAACATAAGGAAAAGGAAAAGCGATCCGGCACAATTAGAGAAGACAGCAGCAGGAGTGCAAGGCCAGAAAAGGACAGAGGACTGCCCCACGGAGCATCACACTCCGGCAGCCGTCCACCAAGCCCCCTCACGACGCCAACGGGCCGGATGGGGAGGGGGAGCTCTGAGAGCAGAGATGGATTCCCTGCAGGAGGAGGTACGACGGGAGGAAACGACTTCGGGAGGAAACGAAGACGACAATTGACGACAATTGAAGTCACCCAGCAGGAGCACAGGCTCCGGCAAGGAGTCTAGGAGGCGTTTCAAATCAGGAAGAGAGAGTGGGACACTCGGTGGGAGATAAATGGAACAAACTGTGTGCCATTTCCCCACAAAGATACGAGCAGCAGAACAATGGAGAGGCGAAGGAAAAAGTAAAGGAACAAAGGGAACATCAGCCCGAATCAAGAGAGCAGAAGAATTAGAAGCCCCAGCAATGGCTGGGGGGGGGGGGAGAGAAAGGAATAGCCACGAAAACGACCAGGACGAGCACCAAGCATTGGCTCCTGGAGACAGACACAAAGGGGCGAAAACCGCGAAATCAGAAGTTGGAGTTCGAGGAAATTGGCGTAATAACCTCGAACGTTCCATTGAAGAATGGACAACGACGAGAAGAGAAAGGACAAAAACAGAGAACAAGGAAGAAACAAAGGCGAAAGAGCAACAGAGCACGTTAAAGAATATCAGGGTCGGGATCAGGGTCAGCAAAGTCAGGGTTAGGGGGCATGGGTAAACTGAGCAAAGACGGAGGGAAGGAAACGGGAGAACAGATCAGAGATGGGCGGGCAGGGTCTGGAGGAGGAGGAGGAGGAGGAAGAGGAGGAGACAACGGAGAGGAGCCGTCAAGGACAGCAGCAGGAGGAGTGGGAGAAGAAAGAGGGGAGCGCACCCCAGCAAGAGCAGCAACCGAAAGGGAAGCAGGGGCCAAAGAAACCTCCATAGCAGGAACAGGGGGCGCAAGCACTGAAACGGGAGGGGAAGGAGCAACAGAGCCAGAAGGAGGAGCTGAGGAAGAAAGCGAAGCCTTCTTACCCGCCGGGGAAGAGGAAGGAGAGGAGCCAGGCTTACGCTTCTGACTTAAAGAGACCGGTGTCCCAGCAACTACGTACCGGGCAACGGATTCCAGCGTCTCAACAGGAGAAGCCGAACGAGAGCACACACGACGGCCGTTAGGAGAGCGATGGACATCCGCCCGCACCGACAGGCAGTGGGGTGAGCCGATAGATGGAGGAAGAGGATGGGAAGGAGGATCGGAGGGGGACGAGGAAGAAGACACAGAAGACACGACAGACCGGGTAGAAGGAAGGGGAACCCCAGACAGAGGACCAGGAGGAGGATCCTTTGGGAGAGAACCCAAAGGAACAGAGGAGGGGGCAGTGGGCGCATCATGGTCCAAGGCCCGGAAACGGTTGTGAGTCTGAGGAAGGCGGGAAGGACGAGGAGAGGAAGAGCGCAACACGCGAGCATAAGAGATATTAGCATAAGGCGGGAGCCGGCGAACCTGGCGCCTCGCCTCAGGAAAAGATAAACGCTCCCGGTGCTTCAGGTTGAGGACGGCTGCCACAAGCTTGTAATGGACACACGCACGGGAGAAGGTAGGATGGGCCTCACCGCAGTTGAGGCAACGAGCCTGGGGAGAAGTGCACTCCGACTTAGAGTGACCTTCGCCACCACACAAAGGACAGAGAGAGACAGTCCCGGAGCAGCGGAGGGCACCATGCCCAAACCTCCAGCACTTGTTGCAGAGCCGAGGAGAAGGAATGTACTCCTGGACAGAGCACCTGGCACCAGCAAGAATGACAGAGGGTGGAAGGGTCCTACCATCAAAGGTAATCTTCACAACCCGGAGGGGTTGACGGCGACTACCACGAGGGGGACAAGTAAACGTGTCCACCTGGAGAATAGAATGGCCCTGGGCAGCGAGGATATGTCGAATATCGTCGTGGCAGTCGCGCAGGTCCCAAACACCGGTTGCAACATGGGGCGGGAGCAAAATAGTGCCAACACTGGCATTCAACTGAGCGTTCTTCGAGACCCGAACGGGGGTCTCGCCAAGGCAGGATAAGGCAGCCAAGCGGGAAGCAGCATCTTGAGAAGGAGCAGCAGCGACACGTGTACCGAGACGAGTGGGGTTGAAAGTAAAGGAGGCATCCACGGAATCAATGAGATGTCGATGAAGGGAGAAATCGTCAGGAGGCGCAGAATCAAGAATGAGGAGATCAAAATATTTGGCCCACAAAGCGGGACCAAACAAGGCTTGATAGGTAGCAGAACTGGAAGGAATCGAGCGAGGGCGGCCGTGACGAGGACGGCGGTGAGAACCCCCAGAGAGAGAGGGGTTAAAAGGCGCAGTAGTTACAACTAGAGAAGGAGCCGCGCCAGGGGACGAGGTAGTCACCACTGGGGGTTTGGGGCTCGACCCAACCACAGAGGAGGGAGGGGAGCCAGGGGAAGGAGTCAGAGAGGCCAAAGGAGGAGCAAGGTCGGGGCCCAATGCAGCGGAGGCTACAGAGCCTGGTCTTCCAATACGGACCGACTCGGGGGCTTGGTCGCCCACCCCACGAGCCTGAGAAGGTAAGCCAGAAGCAGCCGAAACAGGGGTTATCATCTTGATGAAAAGAAGAATTCACTCACGAATGTGCCCCCACACCCACCATGGAGCCACAATTAGAGGCAGGACACCCAACAAGAAGCTATCGCCGATCTTGTCGGGGCCTCCTAGGGGTGCGTCGTGAGTATACGCCCCACAAACGCCATCTTAAGAAACCGACAGTCCGTCGAGATCGGGTTCAGTGACGAAGTGGGGATTGACAATAAAAGGTTCCCCTCGCTCTCGACGTCGGGTACTGCAGTTCGACGGGTGCATGAGTATGCCTCCTCAAGCACCCGGGCGTCAAAATAGAAGAAGTCCATGGAAGAACCAGAACGAGCAAAAGGTCGGCAGGAAACGGCAAGCAGATAGGAAAAGAGGGGGGAGAAAAACGAAACAGAAGGAAAGGAAAAGGTGCCCAGCAGAATTGGAGAGGACGGCAGCAGGAGCACAAGGCTAGAAAAGGACAGACGACTGTCCTAAGGAGCATCACACTCCGGCAGCCGCCCACGAAGCCCCCACACGGCGACAACGAGCTGAACGGGGAGGGGGAAGCTATGATAAGAGCGCCCGGTTTTGAAACCCTGTTGTCCAAGGTTATGGAAATGCTGTGATTCCATATATTTTGTGATCTTATTTCTTAGCACACTTTTCAAAGATTTCTTCGATGTGTGATGTTAGTGCTATCGGTCTGTAATGCTTTTCCTCTGCCTTATTTAATCCAATATAAAGTAGTGTTATTTCTGCTGTTTTTAGTATGTCAGGTATAACACCCTTGTCTTGGCTCAGTTTCCAATGAATGTGAAAGGCCTGCGATAGTGGGATTTTACAGTTTTTGATGACTATAGAGTTCCAGTAATCAGGGCCTGGTGTAGAGTGCATAGGCATACTGTTTATTGGTTTTTCAAAATTTACTGGGAGTAGGGCGACATCTGATATATGATTTGATGTTGGTATCTTATCCATTAAAACTTCATTTCGGTTATCAATCTTAGTGTGTTTAGTGGCTCGCTGAAAACAGATGTACTGATTCCTCAGTATTTCTATGTTGTCCTCTGTAAAAGTTCAATCTCCCTATTCGCAGGGGCCCGATACTAGATGCAGATTTCTATCTTAATTTTGCAAAGGAGAAAAATATTTAGGATTTCTCTCTAGTTCACTGATGGCCTTTTGTTCTCTTTGTATCGTTTGGGATTGTGTATGATTTTTGTAACTTTAGTTCAATCGTTTCTATTTCTCTACGCAGACTTCTTCGTCGTTCTTGAGATAGGGTGTGACTCTCAAGTTGTTCTGCGATTCCTTTTCTTCGCCTGTAGAGGGAACGCCGTTCCCGTTCCAACCTGCATTTTAGAGGTACGTGGTTTGAGCATATTTCTAGTGCTGCTGAACTTATTTTTGCAGGCCCTGGTTCATATTTATATTTTCTAGTGGTTCTTCACAGCTTATTTCTGTGAGGTCTTGGTTTATTTGATCCCAGTTAAACTGTTTATTATTAAAAATGAATTTGCTGAATTCTCCTCTGTGATTCGGGTCTGGTTGTGCAGCGTTGTCAGAACTTCAAATAATTTGTGATCTGAGTAACAAGTGTTTGTATTAATTATGTTCCTGTTCAATTCATCGTTATTAGCGAAGATGAGATCCAGCTTGTTCTCTTTTTCTAGTTGGTTCTACTATTTGCTGGTTTAAGGCAAATAGTAGGTCATGTGCAGTAGGTCATTTTCATGTGACTGTTCATTTAGGCTACTTCCCGGTATTCTCTCGAATATAACTGATCCCACCCAGTAGCCTGTGTTCTCCTGTCACATCTGAAAAGATTGTACTCCGAAATCCACATTTCACCATCATAGTATTCCTTTGTGTGGGTTTCTGTTAGGGCTGTAAACACTGCATTTGCCTCATGTAGGTGACTAGCTATAAAATTAAGTTTGTTTTATTTGTATTTTTATTCCCTGGATGTTGACAAATTAAATGATGTTATCGAGTTTGTGGAAGTGCTGGATACTTCACTTGGTGTATTATCTGAGGCTCTGGTAGGGAGGTCACAGCTTGTTTCCTCTCAAGCATTTGACCAAGCTGGTGGCAGAATCTGGACTTTTTTAGCCATCCTTCTCCTCTTCCTCTTGCTAAAAAATCATCCTGGTATATAAAGTTGTGGCTGTTTTCATAGTGGCGGTCTCTCGGTTTTATTTGCCTGATACCTCTTATATGAAAAGCTAGATATTCCGTGTTAAAACATCCTTTGCTTTTTAAAGAGTTCTTGCACATTTCTGAGTGGAAGAATTGCACTTTCTAGGGTGATCGTTTTTACATATTCCGTTTGTTCTTCCCGATATCCCATGTTTACAGATATACATTTTATAATATCAACAGAATTTTTGACCTAGTTTTGTCTGTTCCTCTTTGCCCGACCATGGCACCGAGACCGTGCCCGACTCTGGCGCTGAGACCGACCCCGACACTGGCGCCGAGACGGCACCCGATTCTGGCGCCGAGACTGTGGCGGACCCTGGCGAAGAGAAAGCGCCCAACCTTTGCGTCGAAACTGCGGTCGACTTTGGCGCCGAGACCAAGCCCGACTCTGGCTCCGATACCGATCCGGACCATGACGCCGAAACTGCGCCCAACTTTGGCACTGAAACTGCACCAGACCCTGAAGCCGAGACTGTGCCTGACCCTGGTGCCGAGTCTGCGCCTGACCCTCGTGCCGAGACCGCGCTCAGCGAGCATCAGAAAAATTACAAGAATAACCGTGGACATCTTCAAGAGGAAACTAGATTGTTTCCATCAAGGAGTTCCGGACCAACCGGGCTGTGGTGGGTATGTGGGCCTGCGGGCCGCTCCAAGCAACAGCCTGGTGGACCAAACTCTCACAATTCAAGTCTGGCCTCGGGCTGGGCTTGGGGAGAAGAACTCCCAGAACCCCATCAACCAGGTATCAACCAGGTATCAACCAGCCCTGGTACCGAGACCGCGACCCGACCCTGGTGCCGAGTCCGCTCCCAGCTCTGGCATCGAGTCTGATTCTACGTGGATGTCATGAATAATTTGTTTGAAACCATTTAAAACTTCTAAGCAGGTATATACAAGTGAATCTCTGTTCTCCGCGGGAGTTTTATCCAGAATTGCAATCACCTTCAAGAAAGTACTATTATCCTTTTTGCAGAACCAGTACACAGTGTGGTCTCTGGGACCAACTTTTCTTGCATTATTCGTCATGTTGGCACATATACTGTGTATGGCCGCTGGACATAGTTGGCAGTGAAAGTCCCGATGGTAATCTATTTTCCTGTTGCATTCTGTGCACATCTTAACCAAAGACATTTTAAATGTATACCTCTGCTTGATGGTGGTGATGAAGGCGGTGGACCGGTATATGGTGGCCAGTGGGAAGGGGGGATGCCAGCCAGTGGGTGGGGATGGCAGCCAGTAAGAGGGAGGATGCCATCCAGTGGGTGGGGATGGCAGCAAGTGGATGGGGATGGCAGCCAGTAAGAGGGAGGATGCCACCCAGTGGGTGGGGATGGCAGCCAGTGGGTGGGGATGGCAACCCGTGGGTGGGATTGGCAGCCAGTAAGAGGGAGGATGCCACCCAGTGGGTGGGGGATACTAGCCAGTGGGTGGGGATGGCAGCCAGTAAGAGGGAGGATGGCAGCCAGTGGGTGGGGATGCCAGCCAGTGGGTGGGGATACCAGCCAGTGGGTGGGGATGCCAGCCAGTGGTTGGGGATGGCAGCCAGTGGGTGGGGATAGCAACCCGTGGGTGGGGATGCCAGCCACTGGTTGGAGATGCCAGCCACTGGGTGGGAATGCTAGCCAGTGGGTGGGGATGTTAGCCAGTGGGTGGGGATATCATCCAGTGAGTGGGGAATAACAGCCAGTGGGTGGGGATACCAGCCAGTGTGTGTGGAAGTCAGCCAATGGGAGGGGGATGTCAGCCAGTGAGTGGGGATACTAGCCAGTGGGTGGGGATACCAGCTAGTGGGTGGAGATGCCGGCCAGTGGGTGGGGATGCCAGCCAGTAGATGGGGATACCAGCCAGTGGGTTGGGATGTCAGCCAGTTGGTGGGGATGCCAGCCAGTGGGTGGGGATGTCAGCCAGTGGGTGGGGATACCAGCCAGTGAGTGAGGATGGTAGCCAATTGGTGGGGATACCAGCCAGAGGGCGGAGATGCCAGCCGTACAGTGGGTGAGGATACCCGCCAGTGGGTGGGGATACCAACCAGTAGGTGGGAATGCTAGCCAGTGGGTGGGGATACCAGCCAGTGGGTGGGAATGTAAGCTACTAAGTGGGGATGGCAGCCAGTGGTTGGGGATACCAGCCAGTGGGTGGGGATATAAGCCAGTGAGTGGAGATGGCAGCCAGTGGTTGGGGGTACCAGCCAGTTGGCGGGGATGCCAGCCCAGCAGTGGGAGGGGATACCAGCCAATGGGTAATGATACCAGCCAGTGGGTGAGGATACCAGCCAGACAGTGGGGATGGCAGCCCGTGGGTGGGGATACCAGCCAGTAGGTGGAGATACCAGCCAGTGGGTGGGGATACCAGCGAGTGAGTGGGGATGGCAGCGAGTTGTTGGGAATACCACCCAGTAGGTGGGGAGGCCAGCTAGTGGGTGGGGATGCCAGCCAGTGGGCAGGGATGCCAGCAAGTGGATAGGGATGCCAGCCACAGGGGTGGGGATACCTGGCAGTGGGTGAGAATGTCAACCAGTTGGCGGGGGATACCAGGCCGTGGGTGGGGATGTCAGCCAGAGGGTAGGGTTACCAGTTAGTGGGGTGGGGATGTAAGCAAGTGGATGGGGATGTCAGCCAGAAGGCGGGAATACACGCCAGTGGGTGGGGATTTCATGCAGTTGGTGAGAATATCAGCCAGTGGTTGAGGACACACTATTGTGGATGGGAATATCAGCAAATGTGTGGGGATTTCAGCTAGTGGGTGGTGGATGTCAGCCAGTGGGTGGGGATACCAGCCAGTGGGTGGCTATACCAGCTTGTGGGTGAAGATGCCGGTGAGTGGGTGGGGATGCCAGACAGTGTGCGGAGATACCAGCCAGTGGGTAGGATGTCAGCCAGTGGGCGGGGATACCAGCCAGTTGCTGGGGATGTTAGCCAGTGGGTGGGGATACCAGCCAGTGTGTGGGAATGTCAGCCAGAGGGGGGGATGTCAGCCAGAGGGGGGGGATGTCAGTGGGTGGGGATACCAACCAGTTGGTGTGGATGCCAGCCAGTAGGTGGGGATACCAGCCAGTGGGCGGGGATACCTGCCAGAGAGTGTGGAGATGTCAGTTAGTGGGTGAAGAAGCCAGCCGGTGGGTGGGGATACCAGCCGGTGGGTGGGGAAACCAGCCGGTAGGTGGGGATACCAGCCAGTGGGTGGGGATACCAGCCGGTCGGTAGGAATGCCAGCCAGTGGGTGGGGATGCCAGCCAGTGGGTTGGGATGCCAGCCAGTGGGTTGAGATGCCAGCCAGTGGGTGGGGATAAAAGCCGGTGGGTGAGGATGCCAGCCAGTAAGTGGGGATGCCAACCAGTGGGCGGGGATGACAGCCGGAGGGTGGGGATACCATCCAATGGGCAAGGATGCCAGCCAGTGGGTGGGGATACCAGCTAGTGAGTGGGGAATAACAGCCAGTGGGTGGGGATACCAGCCAATAGGTGGAGATTCCAGCCAGTGGGCAGGAATCCCAGCCAGTGGGTGGTGATACCATCCAAAGCAAGTGGTAGAGGATTCCGGCCAATAGGTGGGGACATCAACTAGTGGGTGAAGACACCAGCCATTGGGTGGGGATACCAGCCAGTGGTGGGGATGCCAGCTAGTGGGGTTGGATGCCTGCTAGTGGGGTTGGATGCCAGCGAGTGGGTGTGGATTCCAGGCGATGGGTGGGGATACCAACCAGTAGGTAGGGATGCGAGAAATTGTGTTCGGATGCCAGCCAGTGGGTGGGGATACCAGCTAGTGGGTGAGGCTAGCTGTCAGTGGGTGGGGACACCAGCGAATGGGTGGGGATACAAGCCAGAAGGGGGGGGATACCACTTAGTAGGCGGAAATGCCGGCCAGTGGGAGGAGATAGCAGCCAGTGAGTGGGGATACTAGACAGCGGGCGGGAATGCCAGCCAGTGGGTGGGGATACCAGCCAGTAGGTGGGGACACCAGCCAGTTGGAGGAGATACCAGCCAGTGGGCGGGAATGCCAGCCAGTGAGTGGGGATGGCAGCCGGAGGGTGGGGATACCATCCAATTGGCAAGGATGCCAGCCAGTGGGTGGGGATACCAGCTACTGGTTGGGGAATAACAGCCAGTGAGTGGGGATATCAGCCAATAGGTGGAGATTCCAACCAGTGGGCAGGGATCCCAGCCAGTGGGTGGGGATACCATCCAAAGGGTGGGGGATGCCAGCAAATGGTAGAGGATTCCGGCAAATAGGTGGGGATATCAGCTAGTGGGTGAAGACACCAGCCAGTGGGCCGGGATGACAGCCATTGTGTGGGGATGCCAGCCAGTATGGTTGAATGCCAGCGAGTGGGTGTGGATTCCAGGCGATGGGTGGGGATACCAACCAGTGAGTAGGGATGCGAGCCATTGTGTTCGGATGCCAGCAAGTGGGAGGGGACTTCAGCCAGAGGGTGGTGATAGCAGGCAGTGGGATTGGATGTCATCAAGTGGTTTGGGATACCGGCAATTGGGTGGGGATGTCAGCCAGTTGGTGGGGATGTCAGCCAGTGGGCCCGGATGCCAGCCAGAAGGCGGTGATACCAGCCAGTGGGTGGGAATACGAGCAAGTGTGCAGGGATGCCAGCCATTGAGTGCGGATGGCAGACGGTGGGTGGGGATACCAGCCAGTGGGCAGGGATGCCAGCCAGTGGGTGGGGATACCAGCTAGTACGTGAGGATAGCTGCTGTGTGTGGGGACACCAGCCAATGGGTGGGGATACAAGCCAGAAGGGGGGGATACCACTTAGTAGGTGGAGATGCCGGCCAGTGGGAGGAGATAGCAGCCAGTGAGTAGGGATACTAGACAGTGGGCGGGAATGCCAGCCAGTGGGTGGGGATACCAGCCAGTAGGTGGGGACACCAGCCAGTGGGAGGAGATACCAGCCAGTGGGCGGGAATGCCATCCAGTGGGTGGGGATACCAGCCAGTAGGTGGGAAAGCTAGCCAGTGTGTGTGGGGATGGCAGCCAGTGGTTGGGGATACCAGCCAGTGGGTGGGGATATCAGCAAGTGAGTGGAGATGGCAGCCAGTGGTTGGGGGTACCAGCCAGTTGGCGGGGATGCCAGCCCAGCAGTAGGAGGGGATACCAGCCAATGGGTAATGATACCAGCCAGTGGGTGAGGATACCAGCCAGAGAGTGGGGATGGCAGCGAGTTGTTGGAAATACCACCCAGTAGGAGGGGAGGCCAGCTAGTGGGTTAGGATGCCAGCCAGTGGGCAGGGATGCCAGCAAGTGGGTGCGGATGCCAGCCACAGGGGTGGGGATACCTGGCAGTGGGTGAGAATGTCAACCAGTTGGCGGGGGATACCAGGCCGTGGGTGGGGATGTCAGCCAGAGGCTAGGGCTACCAGTTAGTAGGGTGGGGATATAAGCCAGTGGATGGGGATGTCAGCCAGAAGGCGGGAATACACGCCAGTAATTGGGGATGTCATTCAGTTGGTGGGAATATCAGCCAGTTGTTTAGGACACACTATTGTGGATAGGAATATCAGCAAATGTGTGGGGATTTCAGCTAGTGGGTGGTGGATGTCAGCCAGTGGGTGGGGATACCAGCAAGTGGGTGGCTAAACTAGCTAGTGGGTGGCTAAACCAGCTAGTGGGTGAAGATGCCAGTCAGTGGGTGGGGATGCCAGCCAGTGTGTGGGGATGTCAGCCAGTTTGCAAGGATACCAGCCAGTTGGTAGGGGATGTTAGCCAGTGGATGGGGATACCAGCCAGTGTGTGGGGATGTCAGCCAGAGGGGGGATGTCAGTTAGTGGGTGGGGACACCAGCCAGAGAGTGTGGAGATGTCAGTCTCCACACTCATGTTAGTGGGTGCGGATGCCAGCCACTGGGTGGAGATACCAGCCAATGGGTGGGAATACCAGCCAGTGGGTGAGAATGCCAGCCAGTGGGTGGGGATGGCAGCCAGTGGGTTGGGATGCCAGCCAGTGGGTGGGGATACCTAACCGGTGGGTGGGGATATCAGCCGGTGGGTGGGGATATCAGCCAGTGGGTGGGAATGCCAACCATTGTGTTGGGATGCAAGCAAGTGAGTGAGGATGTCAGCCAGAGGACGGAGATACCAGCCAGTAGGAAAGGATGTCAGCCAGTAGGCTTGATGTCAGCCAGTGGGCGGGGATTCTAGCCAGTTGGTTGGGATGTCAGCCAGTGGGCTGGGATGACAGCCAGTGGGTGGGGATGCCAGCCAGTGGGCGGGGATGCCAACCAATGGGTGGGGATACCAGCTTGTGGGTGGTGATACCGGCCAGTGGGTGGGGATGCCAGCCAGTGGGTGGGGATGCCAGCCAGTGAGTGGGAATGGCAGCCAGTGCGTGGGGATACCAGCCAGTGGGCAGGGATGCCAGCCAGTGAGTGGAGATGGCAGCCAGTGGGTGGGGATACCAACAAGTGGGCAGGGATGCTAGTTAGTTGTTGGGGATACCAGCAAGTGGGTGGGGATGCCAGCCAGAGGGTGGAAATGCCAGCCAGTGGGTGGGGTTGCCAGCCAGTGGGTAGGGATACCAGCCAGTGGATGGGGATGTCAGCCAGTGGATGGGGATGTCAGCCAGTGGGCGGGAATAAAAGCCAATTGGTGGGGATGTCATCCAGCTGGTGGGGATACCAGCCAGTGGGTGGGGATGCCAGCCAGTGGGTGGGGATGCCAGCCAGTGGGTGGGGGATACCAGCCAGTTGGCAGGGATGCCAGCCAGTGAGTGGAGATGGCTGCCAGTGGGTGGGGATACCAGCCAGTGGGTGAGATACCAGCCAGTGGGTGGGGATACCAACCAATGGGTTGGGATACCAGCCAGTGGGTGGGGATACCAACCAATGGGTTGGGATACCAGCCAGTGGGTGGGGGATACCAGCCAGTGGGTGGCGAGGCCAGCTAGTGGGTGGAGATGCCATCCAGTGGGTGGGGTTGCTAGCAAGTGGGTGGAGATTCCAGCAAAGTGGGTGGGGATAGCAGCCGTTAAGTGGGGATACCAGCCAGTGTGTGGGGATACCAGCCAGTGGGTAGGGATGCCGGCCAGTGGATGGGAATGCTAGCCTGTGTGTGGGGATTCCAACCAGTGGGTGGGGATACCAGCCAATGGGTGGGAACACCAGTAATTAGGTGGAGATGCCAGTCTGTGAGTGGGGATGGCAGCCGTTGGGTAGGGATACCAACCATTGGACAGGGATGCCAGTTAGTTGGTGGGGATACCAGCCAATGGGTAGGGGATGCCAGCCAGTAGGTGGAGATGCCTGCCAGTGGGTGGGGTTGCTACCCAGTGGGTGGGGATACCAGTCAAAGGGTGGGGATGCCAGCAAGTGGTAGAGGATTCCGGCCAATAGGTGGGGACATCAGCTATTGGGTGGGGATACCAGCCAGTGGGTGGGGATGCCAACCAGTGGGGTTGGATGCCAGCGAGTGGGTGTGGATTCCAGGCGATGGGTGGGGATACCAACCAGTGGGTAGGGATGCGAGCCATTGTGTTCGGATGCCAGCAAGTGGGAGGGGACTTCAGCCAGAGGGCGGTGATAGCAGGCAGGGGGTTTGTATGTCAGCAAGCGGGTTGTGATACCAGCCATTAGGTGGGGATGTCAGCCAGTTGGTGGGGATGTCAGCCAGTGGGCGCAGATGCCAGTCAGAAGGCGGTGATACCAGCTAGTGGGTGGGGATGCCAACCAGTGTGTGTGGATACCAGCTAGTGGGTGGTGATACCAGCCAGTGAGGGGGAATGGCAGCCAGTAGGTGGGGATACCAGCCAGTTTTCAGGGATGCCAGCCAGTGAGTGGGGATGGCAGCGAGTGAGTGGGGATGTCAGCCAGTGGGTAAGGATATCAGCCAGTGGACGAGGATGCCAGACAGTGGGTGGGGATACAAGCAAGTGGGCAGGGATGCCAGCCAGTGAGTGGGTATGGCAGCCGGTGGGTGGGGATACCAGCTAGTGTGTGGGGGGATAATAGCCAGTGGATGGGGATACCAGCCAGTGGGTGGGGATGGCACCCAGTGGGTGGGGGTATCAGCAAGTGGGTGGGATACCAGCCAGTGGGTGGGATACCAGCCAGTAGGTGGGGATACCAGCCAGTGGGTGGCGATGACAGCTAGTAGGTGGAGATGCCACCCAGTGGGTGGAGATGCCACCCAGTGGGTGGGGTTGCTAGCCAGTGGGTGGAGATTATAGCCAGTGGATGGGGATAGCAGCCGTTAAGTGGGGTGGAGATGCCACCCAGTGGGTGGGGATACCAGCCAGTGGGTGGGGATACTTGTTAGTAGATGGAGATGCAGGCCAGTGGGAGGAGATGCCAGCCAGTGGGTGGGAATGTCAGCCAGTTGGTAGGGATACCAGCCATTAGTGGGGATGTCAGCCAGTGTGTGGGGGATATCAGCGAGTTGGCAGGGATGCCAGCCAGTGGGGATACCAGCTAATGGCTGGGATACCAGCCAGTGGGTGGAGATACCAGCCAGTGGGTGTGGATACCAGCCAGTGGCTGTGGATACCAGCAAGTGGGTGGTGATACCAGCAAGTGGGTGGTGATACCAGCCAGTGGGTGGGGATGCCAGCCAGCGAGGGGGAATGGCAGCCAGTAGGTGGTGATACCAGCCAGTTTGCAGGGATGCCAGCCAGTGAGTGGGGATGGCAGCGAGTGGGTGGGGATGTCAGCCAGTGGGTGGGAATATCAGCCAGTGGACGAGGATGCCAGCCAGTGGGTGGGGATACCAGCCAGTGGGTGGGGATACCAGCCAGTGGGTGGGGATACCAGCCAGTGGGTGGGGATCCCATCCAGTGGGTGGGGATTGCAGCTAGTGGGTGGGGATACCAGCCATTGGTGGGGATGTCAGCCAGTGGGTGGGGATACCAGCCAGTGGGTTGGGAGGCCAGCCAGTGGGTGGGAATGTCAGCCAGTGGGTGGGGTTACCAGCCATTGGTGGGGATGTCAGCCAGTGGGTGGAGATACCAACCAGTGGGTGGGGAGGCCAGCTAGTGAGTGGGGATGGCAGCCAGTGAGTGGGGATGGCAGCCGGTGGGTGGGGATACCAGCCAGTGGGTGGGGACACCAGCCAGTGGGTGGGGATACTAGCCAGTGGGTGGGGATACCAGCCAGAGGGTGGGGATGCTAACCAGTGGGTGGCGATGCCACCCAGTGGGTGGGGTTGCTAGCCAGTGGGTGGGGATGCCAGCCAGTGGGTGAGGATGCCAGCCAGTGAGTGGGGATGGCAGCCAGTGGGAGGGGACACCAGCCAGTGGGCGGGGATGCCAGCCATGCAGTGGGTGGGGATACCAGCTAGTGGGTTGGGATTCCAGCCAGTGGGTGGGGACAGCTCCCTCTGGGTTGGCATATCTGCCAGTGGGTGGGAATACCAGCCAGTTGGTGGGGTTTCCAGGAAGTGGGTGGTGATGCCGGCCAGTAGGTGGGGACACCAGCCATTGGGTGGAGACACCAGCCAGTGGGCGGGAATGGCAGCCATTGGGTGGGAATATCAGTTATTGGGTGGGGATGCCAGCCAGTGGGTGGGTGGGAATGCCAGCCAGTGTGTGGGGATACCAACCAGTGGGTGAGGATATCAGCCATTGGACGGGGATGCCAACCAGTGGGTGGGGATACCAGCCAGTTGGTGGGAGATGCCTGCCAGTGAGTAGGGATGGCAGAGGGTGGGTGGGGATACCAGTCAGTTGGTGGGAAATGAATGCCAGTGAGTAGGGATGGCAGAGGGTGGGTGGGGATAAGAGCCAGTGGGCAGGGATGCCAGCCAGTGGGTGGGGATACCAGCTAGTGGGTAGGTGATAACAGCCAGTGGGTGGGGATACAAGCCAGTTAGTGGGGATGCCAGCCAGTGGGTGGGGATGCCAGCCAGTGGGTGGGGATGCCAGCCAGTGGGTGGGGATGTCAGCCAGTCGGCGGGAATACCAGCCAGTGGGTGGTGATTCCGGCCAGTAGATGGGGACACCAGCCACTGGGTGGAGATACCAGCAAGTGGGCGGGAATGGCAGCCATTGGGTGGGAATACCAGTTTTTGGGTGGGAATGCCAGCCATTGAGTGGGGATACCAGTTCGTCGGTGATGATTCCAGCCAGTGGGTGGGGATGCCAGCCAGTGTGTGGGGATACCAGCCAGTTGGTGGGAGATGCCTGCCAGTGAGTAGGGATGGCAGAGGGTGGGTGGGGATACCAGCCAGTTGGTGGAAGATGCCTGCCAGTGAGTAGGGATGGCAGAGGGTGGGTGGGGATACCAGCCAGTGGGCAGGGATGCCAGCCAGTGGGTGGGGATACAAGCCAGTTAGCGGGGATGCCAGCCAGTGGGTGGGGATGCCAGCCAGTGGGTGGGGATGTCAGCCAGTGGGTGGGGATGCCAGCCAGTGGGTGGGGATACCAGCCAGTGGGTGGGGATACCAGCCAGTGGGTGGGGATACCAGCCAGTAGGTGGGGACACCAGCCAGTGGGAGGAGATACCAGCCAGTGGGCGGGAATGCCATCCAGTGGGTGGGGATACCAGCCAGTAGGTGGGAAAGCTAGCCAGTGTGTGTGGGGATGGCAGCCAGTGGTTGGGGATACCAGCCAGTGGGTGGGGATATCAGCAAGTGAGTGGAGATGGCAGCCAGTGAGTGGGGATGGCAGCCAGTGGGAGGGGACACCAGCCAGTGGGCGGGGATGCCAGCCATGCAGTGGGTGGGGATACCAGCTAGTGGGTTGGGATTCCAGCCAGTGGGTGGGGACAGCTCCCTCTGGGTTGGCATATCTGCCAGTGGGTGGGAATACCAGCCAGTTGGTGGGGTTTCCAGGAAGTGGGTGGTGATGCCGGCCAGTAGGTGGGGACACCAGCCATTGGGTGGAGACACCAGCCAGTGGGCGGGAATGGCAGCCATTGGGTGGGAATATCAGTTATTGGGTGGGGATGCCAGCCAGTGGGTGGGTGGGAATGCCAGCCAGTGTGTGGGGATACCAACCAGTGGGTGAGGATATCAGCCATTGGACGGGGATGCCAACCAGTGGGTGGGGATACCAGCCAGTTGGTGGGAGATGCCTGCCAGTGAGTAGGGATGGCAGAGGGTGGGTGGGGATACCAGTCAGTTGGTGGGAAATGAATGCCAGTGAGTAGGGATGGCAGAGGGTGGGTGGGGATAAGAGCCAGTGGGCAGGGATGCCAGCCAGTGGGTGGGGATACCAGCTAGTGGGTAGGTGATAACAGCCAGTGGGTGGGGATACAAGCCAGTTAGTGGGGATGCCAGCCAGTGGGTGGGGATGCCAGCCAGTGGGTGGGGATGCCAGCCAGTGGGTGGGGATGTCAGCCAGTCGGCGGGAATACCAGCCAGTGGGTGGTGATTCCGGCCAGTAGATGGGGACACCAGCCACTGGGTGGAGATACCAGCAAG
Source organism: Procambarus clarkii (assembly GCF_040958095.1). Taxonomy (NCBI): domain Eukaryota; kingdom Metazoa; phylum Arthropoda; class Malacostraca; order Decapoda; family Cambaridae; genus Procambarus; species Procambarus clarkii. The sequence continues at coordinate 22,581,735 of NC_091185.1, forward strand.
TGGGCGGGAATGGCAGCCATTGGGTGGGAATACCAGTTTTTGGGTGGGAATGCCAGCCATTGAGTGGGGATACCAGTTCGTCGGTGATGATTCCAGCCAGTGGGTGGGGATGCCAGCCAGTGTGTGGGGATACCAGCCAGTTGGTGGGAGATGCCTGCCAGTGAGTAGGGATGGCAGAGGGTGGGTGGGGATACCAGCCAGTTGGTGGAAGATGCCTGCCAGTGAGTAGGGGTGGCAGAGGGTGGGTGGGGATACCAGCCAGTGGGCAGGGATGCCAGCCAGTGGGTGGGGATACAAGCCAGTTAGTGGGGATGCCAGCCAGTGGGTGGGGATGCCAGCCAGTGGGTGGAGATGTCAGCCAGTGGGTGGGGATGCCAGCCAGTGGGTGGGGATACCAGCCAGTGGGTGGGGATACCAGCCAGTGGGTGGGGATACCAGCCAGTAGGTGGGGACACCAGCCAGTGGGAGGAGATACCAGCCAGTGGGCGGGAATGCCATCCAGTGGGTGGGGATACCAGCCAGTAGGTGGGAAAGCTAGCCAGTGTGTGTGGGGATGGCAGCCAGTGGTTGGGGATACCAGCCAGTGGGTGGGGATATCAGCAAGTGAGTGGAGATGGCAGCCAGTGGTTGGGGGTACCAGCCAGTTGGCGGGGATGCCAGCCCAGCAGTGGGAGGGGATACCAGCCAATGGGTAATGATACCAGCCAGTGGGTGAGGATACCAGCCAGAGAGTGGGGATGGCAGCGAGTTGTTGGAAATACCACCCAGTAGGAGGGGAGGCCAGCTAGTGGGTTAGGATGCCAGCCAGTGGGCAGGGATGCCAGCAAGTGGGTGCGGATGCCAGCCACAGGGGTGGGGATACCTGGCAGTGGGTGAGAATGTCAACCAGTTGGCGGGGGATACCAGGCCGTGGGTGGGGATGTCAGCCAGAGGCTAGGGCTACCAGTTAGTAGGGTGGGGATATAAGCCAGTGGATGGGGATGTCAGCCAGAAGGCGGGAATACACGCCAGTAATTGGGGATGTCATTCAGTTGGTGGGAATATCAGCCAGTGGTTTAGGACACACTATTGTGGATAGGAATATCAGCAAATGTGTGGGGATTTCAGCTAGTGGGTGGTGGATGTCAGCCAGTGGGTGGGGATACCAGCAAGTGGGTGGCTAAACTAGCTAGTGGGTGGCTAAACCAGCTAGTGGGTGAAGATGCCAGTCAGTGGGTGGGGATGCCAGCCAGTGTGTGGGGATGTCAGCCAGTTTGCAAGGATACCAGCCAGTTGGTAGGGGATGTTAGCCAGTGGATGGGGATACCAGCCAGTGTGTGGGGATGTCAGCCAGAGGGGGGATGTCAGTTAGTGGGTGGGGACACCAGCCAGAGAGTGTGGAGATGTCAGTCTCCACACTCATGTTAGTGGGTGCGGATGCCAGCCACTGGGTGGAGATACCAGCCAATGGGTGGGAATACCAGCCAGTGGGTGAGAATGCCAGCCAGTGGGTGGGGATGGCAGCCAGTGGGTTGGGATGCCAGCCAGTGGGTGGGGATACCTAACCGGTGGGTGGGGATATCAGCCGGTGGGTGGGGATATCAGCCAGTGGGTGGGAATGCCAACCATTGTGTTGGGATGCAAGCAAGTGAGTGAGGATGTCAGCCAGAGGACGGAGATACCAGCCAGTAGGAGAGGATGTCAGCCAGTAGGCTTGATGTCAGCCAGTGGGCGGGGATTCTAGCCAGTTGGTTGGGATGTCAGCCAGTGGGCTGGGATGACAGCCAGTGGGTGGGGATGCCAGCCAGTGGGCGGGGATGCCAACCAATGGGTGGGGATACCAGCTTGTGGGTGGTGATACCGGCCAGTGGGTGGGGATGCCAGCCAGTGGGTGGGGATGCCAGCCAGTGAGTGGGAATGGCAGCCAGTGCGTGGGGATACCAGCCAGTGGGCAGGGATGCCAGCCAGTGAGTGGAGATGGCAGCCAGTGGGTGGGGATACCAACAAGTGGGCAGGGATGCTAGTTAGTTGTTGGGGATACCAGCAAGTGGGTGGGGATGCCAGCCAGAGGGTGGAAATGCCAGCCAGTGGGTGGGGTTGCCAGCCAGTGGGTAGGGATACCAGCCAGTGGATGGGGATGTCAGCCAGTGGATGGGGATGTCAGCCAGTGGGCGGGAATAAAAGCCAATTGGTGGGGATGTCATCCAGCTGGTGGGGATACCAGCCAGTGGGTGGGGATGCCAGCCAGTGGGTGGGGATGCCAGCCAGTGGGTGGGGGATACCAGCCAGTTGGCAGGGATGCCAGCCAGTGAGTGGAGATGGCTGCCAGTGGGTGGGGATACCAGCCAGTGGGTGAGATACCAGCCAGTGGGTGAGGATACCAACCAATGGGTTGGGATACCAGCCAGTGGGTGGGGATACCAACCAATGGGTTGGGATACCAGCCAGTGGGTGGGGGATACCAGCCAGTGGGTGGCGAGGCCAGCTAGTGGGTGGAGATGCCATTCAGTGGGTGGGGTTGCTAGCTAGTGGGTGGAGATTCCAGCAAAGTGGGTGGGGATAGCAGCCGTTAAGTGGGGATACCAGCCAGTGTGGGGATACCAGCCAGTGGGTAGGGATGCCAGCCAGTGGATGGGAATGCTAGCCTGTGTGTGGGGATTCCAACCAGTGGGTGGGGATACCAGCCAATGGGTGGGAACACCAGTAATTAGGTGGAGATGCCAGTCTGTGAGTGGGGATGGCAGCCGTTGGGTAGGGATACCAACCATTGGACAGGGATGCCAGTTAGTTGGTGGGGATACCAGCCAATGGGTAGGGGATGCCAGCCAGTAGGTGGAGATGCCTGCCAGTGGGTGGGGTTGCTACCCAGTGGGTGGGGATACCAGTCAAAGGGTGGGGATGCCAGCAAGTGGTAGAGGATTCCGGCCAATAGGTGGGGACATCAGCTATTGGGTGGGGATACCAGCCAGTGGGTGGGGATGCCAGCCAGTGGGGTTGGATGCCAGCGAGTGGGTGTGGATTCCAGGCGATGGGTGGGGATACCAACCAGTGGGTAGGGATGCGAGCCATTGTGTTCGGATGCCAGCAAGTGGGAGGGGACTTCAGCCAGAGGGCGGTGATAGCAGGCAGGGGGTTTGTATGTCAGCAAGCGGGTTGTGATACCAGCCATTAGGTGGGGATGTCAGCCAGTTGGTGGGGATGTCAGCCAGTGGGCGCAGATGCCAGTCAGAAGGCGGTGATACCAGCTAGTGGGTGGGGATGCCAACCAGTGTGTGTGGATACCAGCTAGTGGGTGGTGATACCAGCCAGTGAGGGGGAATGGCAGCCAGTAGGTGGGGATACCAGCCAGTTTGCAGGGATGCCAGCCAGTGAGTGGGGATGGCAGCGAGTGAGTGGGGATGTCAGCCAGTGGGTAAGGATATCAGCCAGTGGACGAGGATGCCAGACAGTGGGTGGGGATACAAGCAAGTGGGCAGGGATGCCAGCCAGTGAGTGGGTATGGCAGCCGGTGGGTGGGGATACCAGCTAGTGTGTGGGGGGATAATAGCCAGTGGATGGGGATACCAGCCAGTGGGTGGGGATGGCACCCAGTGGGTGGGGGTATCAGCAAGTGGGTGGGATACCAGCCAGTGGGTGGGATACCAGCCAGTAGGTGGCGATGACAGCTAGTAGGTGGAGATGCCACCCAGAGGGTGGAGATGCCACCCAGTGGGTGGGGTTGCTAGCCAGTGGGTGGAGATTATAGCCAGTGGATGGGGATAGCAGCCGTTAAGTGGGGTGGAGATGCCACCCAGTGGGTGGGGATACCAGCCAGTGGGTGGGGATACTTGTTAGTAGATGGAGATGCAGGCCAGTGGGAGGAGATGCCAGCCAGTGGGTGGGAATGTCAGCCAGTTGGTAGGGATACCAGCCATTGGTGGGGATGTCAGCCAGTGTGTGGGGGATATCAGCGAGTTGGCAGGGATGCCAGCCGGTGGGGATACCAGCTAATGGCTGGGATACCAGCCAGTGGGTGGAGATACCAGCCAGTGGGTGTGGATACCAGCCAGTGGCTGTGGATACCAGCAAGTGGGTGGTGATACCAGCAAGTGGGTGGTGATACCAGCCAGTGGGTGGGGATGCCAGCCAGCGAGGGGGAATGGCAGCCAGTAGGTGGTGATACCAGCCAGTTTGCAGGGATGCCAGCCAGTGAGTGGGGATGGCAGCGAGTGGGTGGGGATGTCAGCCAGTGGGTGGGAATATCAGCCAGTGGACGAGGATGCCAGCCAGTGGGTGGGGATACCAGCCAGTGGGTGGGGATACCAGCCAGTGGGTGGGGATACCAGCCAGTGGGTGGGGATCCCATCCAGTGGGTGGGGATTGCAGCTAGTGGGTGGGGATACCAGCCATTGGTGGGGATGTCAGCCAGTGGGTGGGGATACCAGCCAGTGGGTTGGGAGGCCAGCCAGTGGGTGGGAATGTCAGCCAGTGGGTGGGGTTACCAGCCATTGGTGGGGATGTCAGCCAGTGGGTGGGGATACCAACCAGTGGGTGGGGAGGCCAGCTAGTGAGTGGGGATGGCAGCCAGTGAGTGGGGATGGCAGCCGGTGGGTGGGGATACCAGCCAGTGGGTGGGGACACCAGCCAGTGGGTGGGGATACTAGCCAGTGGGTGGGGATACCAGCCAGAGGGTGGGGATGCTAACCAGTGGGTGGCGATGCCACCCAGTGGATGGGGTTGCTAGCCAGTGGGTGGGGATGCCAGCCAGTGGGTGAGGATGCCAGCCAGTGAGTGGGGATGGCAGCCAGTGGGAGGGGACACCAGCCAGTGGGCGTGGATGCCAGCCATGCAGTGGGTGGGGATACCAGCTAGTGGGTTGGGATTCCAGCCAGTGGGTGGGGACAGCTGCCTCTGGGTTGGCATATCTGCCAGTGGGTGGGAATACCAGCCAGTTGGTGGGGTTTCCAGGAAGTGGGTGGTGATGCCGGCCAGTAAGTGGGGACACCAGCCATTGGGTGGAGACACCAGCCAGTGGGCGGGAATGGCAGCCATTGGGTGGGAATATCAGTTATTGGGTGGGGATGCCAGCCAGTGGGTGGGTGGGTGGGAATGCCAGCTAGTGTGTGGGGATACCAACCAGTGGGTGAGGATTTCAGCCATTGGACGGGGATGCCAACCAGTGGGTGGGGATACCAGCCAGTTGGTGGGAGATGCCTGCCAGTGAGTAGGGATGGCAGAGGGTGGGTGGGGATACCAGTCAGTTGGTGGGAAATGAATGCCAGTGAGTAGGGATGGCAGAGGGTGGGTGGGGATAAGAGCCAGTGGGCAGGGATGCCAGCCAGTGGGTGGGGATACCAGCTAGTGGGTAGGTGATAACAGCCAGTGGGTTGGGATACAAGCCAGTTAGTGGGGATGCCAGCCAGTGGGTGGGGATGCCAGCCAGTGGGTGGGGATGCCAGCCAGTGGGTGGGGATGTCAGCCAGTCGGCGGGAATACCAGCCAGTGGGTGGTGATTCCGGCCAGTAGATGGGGACACCAGCCACTGGGTGGAGATACCAGCAAGTGGGCGGGAATGGCAGCCATTGGGTGGGAATACCAGTTTTTGGGTGGGAATGCCAGCCATTGAGTGGAGATACCAGTTCGTCGGTGAGGATTCCAGCCAGTGGGTGGGGATGCCAGCCAGTGTGTGGGGATACCAGCCAGTTGGTGGGAGATGCCTGCCAGTGAGTAGGGATGGCAGAGGGTGGGTGGGGATACCAGCCAGTTGGTGGAAGATGCCTGCCAGTGAGTAGGGATGGCAGAGGGTGGGTGGGGATACCAGCCAGTGGGCAGGGATGCCAGCCAGTGGGTGGGGATACAAGCCAGTTAGTGGGGATGCCAGCCAGTGGGTGGGGATGCCAGCCAGTGGGTGGGGATGTCAGCCAGTGGGTGGGGATGCCAGCCAGTGGGTGGGGATACCAGCCAGTGGGTGGGGATACCAGCCAGTGGGTGGGGATACCAGCCAGTGGGTGGGGATACCAGCCAGTGGGTGGGGATACCAGCCAGTGGGTGGAGAGGCCAACCAGTGTGTGGGGATAACAGGCAGTGAGTGGGGATACCAGCCGGTGGTTGGGGTTACCAGCCAGTGGGCAGGAATGTCAGCCAGTAGGTGGGGATAACAGCCAGTGGGTAAGGATTGCAGCCGTTGGGTGATGACGTCAGGAAGAGGGTGGAGATGGCAGCCAGTGAGTGGGGATTCTAGCCGGGGGGTGGAGTTTCCAGCCAGTGGGTGGGAATGGTAGGCAGTGGGTGGGGATACCAGCCAGTGGGTGGGGATGCTATCCAATGGGTGGGGGATGCCAGCCAGTGAGTGGGGATTTTAGCCAGTGTGTGGGGATGCCAGCCAGTGGGTGGGAATGCTAGCCAGTGGGTGGGGATACCAGCCTGTGGGTGGGGATAGCATCCAGTGGGTGGGATACCAGTTAGTGGGTGGAGATGCCGGCCAGTGGGAGGAGATAGCAGCCAGTGGGTCGGGTTGCAAGCCTGTGGGTGGGGATACCAGCCAGTGGGTAGGGATACCAGCCAGTGGGTGGTGATGCCAGCCAGTAGGTGGGGATACCATCCAGTGGGTGGGGTTGCCAGCCAGTAGGTGGGGATACCAGCCAGTGGGTGGAGATACCTGCAAGTGGGTGGGGATGCCAGTCAGTGGGTGGAGACGCCAGGTAGTGGGTTGAGTTGCTAGCCAGTGGGAGGGGATGACAGCCAGTGGTTGGGAATGCAAACAGGTGGGTGGGGATACCGGCCAGTGGGAGGAGATAGCATCCAGTGGGTAGTGATGCCAGACAGTGGGTTGGGATGTCGGCCAGTTGGCGGGGATACCAGCCAGTGGGTGGGGATACCAGCTAGTGGGTGGGAGATTTCAGCCAGAGGGTTGAGATATCTGCCAGTAGGAGGGGATGCCAGCCAGTGGGTTTGGATGCCAGCCAGTTGGTGTGGATACCAGCCGATGGGTGTGGATAACAGCCAGTGGGTGGGGACGTCAGCCATTGTGTTGGGATTTCAGCCAAAGGGCGGTGATAACAGGCAGTGGGTGTGGATGTCAGCAAGTGGGTGGGGATACCAGGCATTGGGTGGGGATGTGAGTCTGTTCGTGGAGATGTCAGCTAGTGGACGGGGATGCCAGCCAGTAGGTGGGGATGCCAAACAGTGGGTTTGGATACCAGCCAGTTGGTGGTGATACCAGCCAGAAGGTGGGGATGCCTCAGTGAGTGGGAATGGCAGCCAGTGGGTGGGGATACCAGCCAGTTTGCAGGGATGCCAGCCAGTGATTGGGGATGGCAGCCAATAGTGGGGATACGAGCAGGTGGGCAGGGATGCCATTCATTGAGTGGGGTTGGCAGTTTATGGGTGGGGATACCAGCCAGTGGGCAGGGATGCCGGCCACCGGGTGGGGATGCCAGCCAGTGGGTGGGGATGTCGGCCAGTGGTCGGGGATACCAGCCAGTGGGTGAACATGTCAGCCAGTGTGTTGGGATACCAAACAGTGGGTGGGGATACCAGCTAGTGGGTGGGGATACCAGCATGTGGGTGGGGGATATGAGCGAGTTGGTGAAGATACCAGCCAGTGGGTGGGATACCAGCCAATGGTTGGGGATACCAGTCAGTGGGTGGGGATACCAGTCAGTAGGTGGGGATACCAGCCAGTCGGTGGAGATGCCAGCCAGTTGATGGGAATGCTAGCCGGTGTGTGGAGATTTCAACCAGTTAGTGGGAATACCAGCCAATGGGTGGGAATACTAGTTAGTAGGTGGAGATGCCGGCCAGTGGCAGGAGATAGCAGCCAGTGAGTGGGGATGCCAGACAGTGTGTGGGGATGCCAGCCAGTGGGTGGAAATGTTGGACAGTGGGCGGGGATACCAGGCAGTGGTTGGGGAGGTCAGCCAGTGCGTGGGGATATCAGCCAGTGGACGGGAATTCCAGCCAGTGAGTCGGGATACCAGCCTGTGGGTGGGGATACCAGCCTGTGGGTTGGGATCCCATCCAATGGGTGTGGATACCAGCCAGTGGGCAGGGATGCCAGCAAGTAGGTGGGGATATCAGCCAGTGGTTGGGGATTCTAGCCAGTGGGTGGGGATACCAGCCAGTGGTTGGGGATTCTAGCCAGTGGGTGGGGATACCAGCCAGTGGTTGGGGATACCAGCCAGTGGGCAGGGATGCCATCCAGTGACTAAGGATTGCAGTCAATGGGTGAGGATACCAGCAAGTGGGCACGGATGCCAGGCAGTTAGTGGGAATGCCAGCCAGTGGGTGGGGATGTCAGCCAGTGGGTGGGGATATCAGCCAGTGGGTGGGGATATCAGCCAGTGGGCGGAGATACCAGCCAGTGGGTGGGGATACCAGCCAGTGGATAGGGAGGCCAACCAATGTGTGGGGATATCAGGCAGTGGGCAGGAATGCCAGCCAGTGGGTGGGGATATCAGCTAATGAGTGGGGATATCAGCTAATGAGTGGGGATACCAGCCAGTGGGTAGGGATTGCAGCCGTTGGGTGATGATGGCAGCGAGAGCGTGGAGATGGCAGCCAGTGGGTGGAGATTTTAGCCAGTGGGTGGGGATACCAGTTAGTGGGTGGAGATGTCGGCCTGTGGAAGGAGATAGCAGCCAGTGGGTGGGAATGTCAGCCAGTGGGTGGGGATATAAGCCAGTGGACGGAGATGCCAGCCAGTAAGTGGGGATACCAGCCAGTGGGTGGGGATCCCATCCAGTGAGTGGGGTTCCAGCAAGTGTTCAGGGATGCCAGCCAGTGAGTGGGGATACCAGCCAGTGGGTGAGGATGGTAGCCAGTGGGTGGGGATGACAGCCGGTGGGTGGGGATACCAGCCAGTGGGTGAGGATGGTAGTCAGTGTGTGGGGATACCAGCCAGTGGGAAGGGATGCCAGCCAGTGGGTGGGGATGTCAGCTAATGGGTGGGGATGTCAGCAGTGGGTGGGGACACCCGCCAGTGGGCGGGGATGCCAGCCATACAGTGGGTGGGGATACCAGCTAGTGGGTTGGGACTCCAGTCAGTGGGTGGGGACAGCTGCCACTGGGTTTGGATATCTGCCAGTGGGTTGGGATACCAACCAGTGGGTGAGGTTGCCAGGAAGTGGGTGGGGATTCCGGCGAGTAGGTGGGGACACCAGCCAGTGGGTGGAGATACCAGCCAGTGGGCGGGAATGGCAGCCAGTGGGTGGGAATACCAGTTAGTGGGTGAGGATTCCAGCTAGTGGGTGGGGATGCCAGCCAGAGTGTGGGGATACCAGCCAAATGGGTGGGGGATGCCAACCAGTGGGTGGGGATACCAGCCAGTGGGCAGGGATGCCATCCAGTGAGTAGGGACTGCAGCCAGTGGGTGAGGATACCAGCAAGTAGGCAGGGATGCCAGCCAGTGGGTGGGGTTGCCAGCAAGTGGGTGGGGATTCCAGCCAGTGGGTTGGGATACCAGCCGGTTGGTTGGGGATACCAGCCAGTGGGCAGGGATGCCAGCTAGTGGGTGGGGATACCAGCCAGTTAGTGGGGATGCTAACCTGTGGGTGGGGATACCAGCCAGTGAGTTGGGATACCAGCCTGTGGGTGGGGATGCCAACCAGTGGGTGGGGATGCCAGCCAATGAGTGGGGATACCAGCAAGTGGGCAGGGATGTCAGGTAGTGGGTGGGGATACCAGATAGTGGGTGGTGATAACACCCAGTGGGTGGGGATACCAGCCAGTGGGTGGGGATGCCAGCCAGTGGGTTGGGATGCTAGCCAGTGGGTGGGGATGCCAGCCAGTGGGTGGGAATGTTAGCCAGTGGGTGGGGATACCAGCCAGTTGGTCGGGATACCAGCCAGTGGGTTGAGATACCAGATAGTGTGTGGGGATGCCGGCCAGTGGGTGGGGATATCGGCCAATGGGTGGGGATACCAGCCAGTGGGTGGGGATATCTGCCAGTGGGCGGGGATACCAGCCAGTGGGTGGGAATGTCAGCCAGTGGTATCGGATGTCAGCCAATGGGCGGAGATGACAGCCAGTTGGTGGTAATACCTGCCAGTGGGTTGGGATACCATACTGTGGGTGGGGATGCCTGCCAGTAAGTGGGGATGGCAGCCAGTGGGTGGGGATACCAGGTAGTGGGTGGGGATTCCAGCCATTGGGTGGGGTCAGCTGCCAGTGGGTGGGGATACGAGCCAGTGGGTCGGGATACCTAATTTGTTTTGTTCATGTGTTAGAATACTGTTTAAAGGACCATTTTTTCACCAAATATTTTTTAGTTTTGACGTCTAATTTCTGTGTCTGGGTATTTCACTTATTGGAAGCACACATTTCTAGTAAGCACATACATACAGTGTTAACTCGAGATGGGCCTCATTTACACAACGATGGATTCATTTAGGTGTATATTTTGTTCACTTTATATTTGGGTATATTATCTTAATAATTATTTACAATTCTTTACATAGCGAGCTTAGCATTTTATGGGCAATGATGATTTCCTGATGTTTCAACTGCGAGGGATTTTAGTTTTAAACGTCTTGGCAACTAGTGCCTAAAGGTTTCTGGGACCAGGAGTGGAGACGAGCAGTTGTATTGGTTAACTACACTCAAATTTCACTTATTATTTCCATGAAATACAAATGTCGGATGGCATTGACTATGGTATATTGTTTAATATGTTGTGAGACACTTTATGAGATATATGGGTGCGTTTAGCTCTTGTATTGCAGAAATATTTCTAGATATATATTCCCCCCCAGCCCCACTGAGCTCGTCCTGCTTGGCCCTTCCCCCACTCACACCCTCAACTAGCAACTACATTACCAGTATACTGAGAGCAGCTACAGTACCAGTATACTGAGAACAGCTACAGTACCAGTATACTGAGAGCAGCTACAGTACCAGTATACTGAGAGCAGCTACAGTACCAGTATACTGAGAACAGCTACAGTACCAGTATACTGAGAACAGCTACAGTACCAGTATACTGAGAACAGCTACAGTACCAGTATAGTGAGAACAGCTACAGTACCAGTATAGTGAAAGCAGCTACAGTACCAGTATACTGAGAACAGCTACAGTACCAGTATACTGAGAACAGCTACAGTACCAGTATACTGAGAACAGCTACAGTACCAGTATACTGAGAACAGCTACAGTACCAGTATACTGAGAACAGCTACAGTACCAGTATACTGAGAACAGCTACAGTACCAGTATACTGAGAACAGCTACAGTACCAGTATACTGAGAACAGCTACAGTACCAGTATACTGAGAACAGCTACAGTACCAGTATACTGAGAACAGCTACAGTACCAGTATACTGAGAACAGCTACAGTACCAGTATACTGAGAACAGCTACAGTACCAGTATACTGAGAACAGCTACAGTACCAGTATACTGAGAACAGCTACAGTACCAGTATACTGAGAACAGCTACAGTACCAGTATACTGAGAACAGCTACAGTACCAGTATACTGAGAACAGCTACAGTACCAGTATACTGAGAACAGCTACAGTACCAGTATACTGAGAACAGCTACAGTACCAGTATACTGAGAACAGCTACAGTACCAGTATACTGAGAACAGCTACAGTACCAGTATACTGAGAACAGCTACAGTACCAGTATACTGAGAACAGCTACAGTACCAGTATACTGAGAGCAGCTACAGTACCAGTATACTGAGAGCAGCTACAGTACCAGTATACTGAGAGCAGCTACAGTACCAGTATACTGAGAGCAGCTACAGTACCAGTATACTGAGAGCAGCTACAGTACCAGTATACTGAGAGCAGCTACAGTACCAGTATACTGAGAGCAGCTACAGTACCAGTATACTGAGAGCAGCTACAGTACCAGTATACTGAGAGCAGCTACAGTACCAGTATACTGAGAGCAGCTACAGTACCAGTATACTGAGAGCAGCTACAGTACCAGTATACTGAGAGCAGCTACAGTACCAGTATACTGAGAGCAGCTACAGTACCAGTATACTGAGAGCAGCTACAGTACCAGTATACTTTTGAGCAGCTACAGTACCAGTATACTGTGAGCAGCTACAGTACCAGTATACTGAGAACAGCTACAGTACCAGTATACTGAGATCAGCTACAGTACCAGTATACTGAGAACAGCTACAGTACCAGTATACTGAGAACAGCTACTTTACCAGTATACTGAGAACAGCTACTTTACCAGTATACTGAGAACAGCTACAGTACCAGTATACTGAGAACAGCTACAGTACCAGTATACTGAGAGCAGCTACAGTACCAGTATACTGAGAGCAGCTACAGTACCAGTATACTGAGAACAGCTACTGTACCAGTATACTGAGAACAGCTACTGTACCAGTATACTGAGAGCAGCTACAGTACCAGTATACTGAGAACAGCTACTGTACCAGTATACTGAGAACAGCTACTTTACCAGTATACTGAGAACAACTACAGTACCAGTATACTGAGAGCAGCTACAGTACCAGTATACTGAGAACAGGTACAGTATCAGTATACTGAGAGCAGCTACAGTACCAATATACTGAGGGCAGCTACAGTACCAGTATACTGATAGCAGCTACATTACCTGCATACTGAGAGCTGCTACAGTACCAGTATACTGTAGCTATACCAAAGAAATATATATTCTATACCTATGTTTTATCGTGGCTATACCAAAGGAAACAAAGGGTTAGTATCAATTACCAAAATGCGAGTATAAATATGTTAGCAAATGGCGAGTTTACAGGTTACATTTGTGTGTGTAAACTAAAGTCTTTGAAAATGTAATAGGTAATTACGAAACGCGTTCAGGCATCGCGTCAGACTAGAAAAAAAAATGAATTTTGGAGAATTAATTTTTCAATTGCCATCGACAGTAAAAAGAAACATAAGAAATGTTAAGAAAATTCGTGTTAGAATTATTAATCTTACTTTTTCGGTCATATTTAACAACATATGTTTAGAAGAAAGACTGCTACCAAAATATACTAATAGTAAAATGCACGACCCAGCAGTAAGAAATCAAGCCTTCACGATAAAATATCGCCAAGATCAGATTCGAAATCAGATACACAAGGCAGAAAATGAGATCAAAGACAACAAAACGCAACTACTTCACGCTACAAACCAATGGAGAAACAGCAACATCGACGAAAACCTCCGTACTTGTATCGACCATCACGTCGACATACTCACCGATCGACATCACCACAGCACCGAAGCCAGGATCATCTAGAAACTAACATCATTATATGGAGGACCTTTGGCGATTCCACGACCAAGATATGGCTTCCTGAACCTAGCTGGAATCAACCTCACTGAAGACCAAGTCACTCTCCTAAATCTGGGTATAAACTGTCACGTTATGTCCAGACCAAGTGAGATGGCCCGGAAAGTGGAGTTGGAGATCCTGTTGAACGACATATTCGACCTCTAGACGCAAAAGAAGGTCACCACCAAAGACACCTTGCAAGCAGAACTTATTACAGAAGGTGGAAAGATTCGAGGCAACTACAGAAGCACCATACTGTCCCCCGAGCTCAAAGCGGCAGCTAAGAGCCTTCGTGAGAACAAGGAGATAGTCGTCAGGAGAGGTGACAAATCGCCAATATAAGTCATTCTTAAAAAAGACGAATATCTGGCGAAAGTGAACCTCATACTCTCTGACCAAACTAAATTCCAAAGGGAAACGAAGGACACCACAGGCGAATTGAAAACAAAGGTAAACAGATTGATCGAAACTGTAAACGCCAAGAAATCCGGACTCCACCTGCTAAAGATTATTGGGGAAACAAACCTGGGTATGCATATGGAAATGTCAAGACACACAAGCCTGGAAACCCGCTTCGGCCAATCATCAGCCAGATACACACACCCACGTACAGACTGGCGAAGCGACTCAATGGCTTGCTGACTCCTTATGTACCTTGTGCTTTCAGCCTAAAGTCTCCAAAGGAATTTGTTGACTTAGTGCGAGGAACACGAGCCACAGGGATAAGAGCCTCGTTGGACGTAGAATCACTGTTTACCAATGTACCTGTGGATGAAACAATCGGGATGATAGTGGACAGAGTGTTTGGTGATCCAGCTTGTACTCCTCTTGACATACCAGAAAACATTCTAAGGAAACTACTCCAAGCTTGTACTAAAGAGGCACCCTTCTTGAGCCCTGATGGGCACATGTATTTCGTTGTGTTCCAATTTACGTTGGAATTGAGCTGTTTTGTTTACCATACCGTTCATTTTGTGAGAATAGTTTGCTTTTATACTTCTTCATATTTTCATTTAATTTTGTACTGTTTTTCATATATTTCAGTGATGGAAACATCAGATCACTTGATGTTCGCAATTTTCTGATAGGAACATCAGACCATTTAGAAAGGCATCGGACGAGGGAGTGGGGAATGGTGAGGATGACGAGGGGGACGGAAGCGAGAGATGGTGGGGAGGACGAGGGGAGAAGGGAGGGGGTAATGGTGAGGAAGAACGGGGGAGTTTGAGATGGTGGGGACGAGGGGATGGGGGAATGGATAATGGTGGGTAGGACAAAGGGACCGGGGAGTGGGACATTGTGGAAAGGAAGGGGAAGGGGTGAGGGGGGAATGGTGGGGAAGACGAGGAAACAGGTGAGGTGGGGGGGGGTAATTATGGGGGAGGGACTGGGGGACAGGGAAGGTTCCAGTGGACAGGAATATATACTGGCAATACCCGGCCAACACGTGGCCGGGTACTGGTATCATATATATCTATATAAATAAAAATGTAAATGTTTCTATACCTATATCTATATAAATAAAAAATGTAAATAAAAATGTAAAAATGTAAATGAAAGTTCTTTACAGATTGCTTTGAAATTTTCACACAACGTTCCTTTCACATCTGATCGGGTTTATATATATATATGATATAGATGTCACGTCTGTGACGGGAAAAAACATACTTTTTTGAAAAACTGTATTTTTTAATGTAATTTTCATGAGAGGGAAATCTTCGTAACCTCTCTTATGATTGCTTTGAAATTTTGACACAACGTTCCATTCGAATAGGCACGTGTTTTTATATACCTCCTATATACATGCCACAACTGTGACAGGAAAAAATCGTACCTTTTAAAAGAAAACAGCGCCATCTGTTGGACGTAAGAGCAACACACGCCGAAATCTCTGAAAGTTCTTCATCAATTGCTTTGAAATTTCGATACAATATTCCATTCAAATACACGCGCGTTTTTATATACTGACTATATAGATGCCACACCTGTGACATGTAAAAACATGCTTTTTTGAAAAACAACGCAATCTGTTGCACGTAATAGCAACTCACGCTATACTAAATCTGTTCTGATTCCATTTCAGTGTTTCCAATTGCATTGATAAATTCAATTTTCATGAATTTTGATTTATTTTCATTTCGATTTAATTGATTTTGTGTGACATTGCATTTAAATTGAGCTGTGTTGTTTACCATACTATTTATTTCCTGAGTATAGTTTATTTTTGTATTTTTCATTTTTTTAATTTCTTTTTTATCTGTTTTTCTTATATTTTAGTGATGGGAATATCAGATCATTTGATGTTCTTAATTTTCTGATGAGATCATCAGATCGTTTGGGAATGCATCGAATGAGGGAGTGGGAAATGTTGGGGTGGACAAGGGGATGGGAGTGGGGGATTTTGGGGAGGACGAGAGGACAGGGGAGGGGGTAATGGTGGCGAAGGACAAGGGAACGGGGGAGTTTGGGATGGTGGGGACGAGGGGAGAGGGAAATTGAGAATGGTGGGGAGAACAAGGGAACAGCGGAGTGGGGGTTGATGGAAAGGACGAGGGGACGGAGGAGGGGGGAATGGTAGGGAGGATGAGGGGACAGGGCATGGGGAATGGTGGGGAAGACTGGGAGATGGGGGAAGGTTGCTGTGGCTCAGCAACGTACATGCGTTGCTGAGTCACAGCAACGCGTAGCCGGGTACAGCCAGTAAAAAATAAAAAACTACCACGACACTACCCATACACAGTCTCCCCTCACTACCATGACACTACCCATACACGCACATTTTTACATGTAATAATAATAATAACAAAAAAATAGTAGTTAGTATCAGTTTATTGATTGACAGTTGAGAGGCGGGCCAAGAGAGCCGAGTTCAACCCCCGCAAGCACAGCTAGGTGAATACATGCCAACACACTCCCTACTCTATATACTGATACATGTACAGGAATATTCATTGAATTTATATTCACGAGTGAACAACACAAACCCACAATTACTGAACGACTAAAAACGGCATGGAAAATGTAGCACTAAAAATAATAATTATATTCTGCATTCCTAATTACAATTTATGGCTCAGTTATGGATCATATGCAATAACCGCTTCATAACAGTCCACACAAATTTTCTAGTTTTCTTTGTACGGTTCGTCAGGGGAGATAATGTACTAGCAAGACCTTAGATGCGTCAATAGAAGTATCCGGCTGACTTAACAAACCTGCGCACATCCTTTGTTGGTCTGAGTCCGAATACCTGTAAGTAAGTAAGTAATTATCAAAAGAAGGCACCAAACCGGGAAGGCTATGCAGCACCATCAAATGCGTAAAATAATCAGAGGGCGCTAAATATCACCAAGGATGCCAATACGAGAACAAAAACGCATAAGGTGAACGATATCAAAAGTATCCGAGTCACCAAGAATTCTATTGAGGGACAGGTGACCGCGAGGGGCGGTCGGAAAGCAAGACACACGCTCGTCCTGGAAGTCAGGACATTCAAGAAGGACATGCATGACCGTAAGAGGGACAATGCAACTAGGACAATAAGGAGCAGGGCGGCGCTCCATCAAGTAACCATGGGTTAAGCGAGTATGGCCAATACGCAACCTCGCCAGAGCTGTTTCCCACCACCGGTTACAATGGAAGGAGGACGGCCACGAGGAAACACAACATTTGAGAGTACATAGTTTGTTACCAGTAACAGACAACCAAGAAGCCTGCCAACGGGTAAGGACGGAGGAATGGATAACCGGGTAAAAGTCGGAATACGGAATACCTTTACGAGAGATGGGACAAGAGCGGACAGCTTCCTTGGCGGCAGCATCCGCACGCTCATTTAAAGACACACCAATATGGCTGGGAACCCAACAAAACTCAACCGACTTAAATTTACAGTGAACAAGAAACAGCCAATGCTGGATCTCGACAACTACTGGATGAACCGGATTAAAGGACCCGAGAGCCATGAGGGCACTACGAGAGTCAACAACAACTACAAAGGAAGACTGACAACGAGAAAGCAGGAGACGAAGAGCATAGAGAATAGCATAAAGCTCCGCTGTAAAGATGCTAGTCTCCGGAGGTAAGCGACACATATAAGTGCGATCAGGAAAAACAACAGAGTAGCCAACACCGTCCGCAGACTTAGACTCATCGGTGAAGACAGAAACGGAGCGGGAGTGAGAAGAAAAGTGCTCAAGGAAAAGGTGCTTTAGAACCGTAGGAGGGGTAAAAGCTTTAGTGATACGGGTCAAGGATGTACAAAACCGCGGAAGAGCGACTCTCCACGGGGGCAAAGAAGGAACAACACGAGGAGAAACATTAGAAATACGAATGGAAAGAGAGTCCTGTAGGCGAGATAACCGGACAGAAAGAGGGAGGTGGTAAAGAGGAACAGGAACCGCAGGAGGGGTAAAAGTTAAAACACGACAGAGGCGAGAGGAAGAATGTTGTAAGGACCGCGCAAGATAGCGAAGACAGTAGCGATCACGGTGGTCTTGGAGAGACAGGAAGCCAGTGTCAACATACAAACTAAGGACGGGAGTCGAACGAAAGGCACCAGAACTGAGGCACAACCCAGTATGGTGCAAAACATCAAGACGGCGAAGAGTAGAAGGAGAAGCAGACGAGTAAGCAGGGGCAACCATAATCGAGCTTAGACAGGACGAGAGAGGAATGTAAAGCAAGGAGAGTGCGCCTATCTGCCCCCAAGAAGTATGGGACAAGACCCGAAGGAGGGTAAGGGCCTTAGAGCACTCAACACGGAGGTAAGAGATATGGGGAGACCAAGACAAACGAGTGTCAAGGAATAACCCCAAAAGCTTCGCGGAATCTTTGTACTCAAGGGGATAACTATAAAGTGACAAAGAGGGACGAAGAACGACCCGTTTCCGCGTAAAAGTCATGGCACAAGTCTTAGAAGTAGAGAACTTGAAGCCATGATCGGTGGCCCAAGACGACACGGCATCAATTGCATGTTGAAGCCGGCGCTGAAGGAGAGGCGAATCATCACCCTGACAGCAAAGGGTAAGATCATCGACATAGAGAGCGGAGAAGACACCTGAAGGAAGACAGGAAAGAAGACCATTGAGGGCAACCAGAAAAAGAGTAGTGCTCAGAACAGTACCCTGGGGCACACCTTCGTATTGCTGAAAAGAGGCAGAGAGAGCGGTACCAAGGCGAACCCGAAAGGAACGACGAGAGAGGAAGCTGCAGAGAAAGAGAGGGAGACGACCACGAAGGCCAAAAGAATGAAATTGAGATAGAATATGATACCGCCAAGTGGTGTCGTAAGCCTTTTCCAGGTCAAAAAGGACGGCAACAACGGAGGTCTTCGCAGCAAAAGCAGTACGAATATAGACCTCCAAGTTCACCAGGACATCTGTCGTGCTGCGGCACTTACGGAAATCAAATTGAGAAGAGGAGAGGAGTTGATGGTGTTCCAGGAACCACATCAGACGAACGTTAACCATACGTTCAAAGAGTTTCCAGACAAAACTTGTGAGGGCAATAGGGCGAAAGTCCTTAGGGGAAGTACCCAGAGACCCCGGTTTGCGAACAGGGAGGACAACGACATCGAGCCAGTCCACAGGGACTGACGACGACTCCCAGATCCCATTATACAGACTCAGTAAATACTGAGACGTGCACGGAGGGAGATGGCGAAGCATCTCATAATGAATACCATCGGAGCCCGCCGCCGTAGAACCGCAGAGGGCCAGGGCAGAACGAAGTTCAGAGAGAGAGAAGGGATCATTATAGGGAAGTTGAAGACGAGTGCATAAATCTAAAGGACGAGACTCAAGGACAGGTTTACGAAGAAGGAAAGATTGGGGAAGATGAAGACCAGAGCTAACAGAAGAAAAGTGGGAACCCAGTACGGAAGCGACCCGCAACGGGTCCGCCACAAGAGTATCATGGAGGTGAAGGACCGGTGAAACATCGGGAACGAACTTACCCGCTATCTTGCGGATACGCTTCCAGATCTGGAAGCGTATCCGCAAGATAGCGGCTAAGCAGAGGAGTTTCGGACGTAATTGTCGAGACATAAGATGCCCAACATTCACGTTTAGCCGTACGGATGGCGCTACGGGCCACCGCACTCGCTTTCCGAAAGAAAAGAAAAGAATCGGTCGTCTGCCTACGGCGGTGCCTCTTCCAGGCTGCACGCTTAAAGCAGACAGACCAAGCACAGTCCGCATTCCACCAGGGAACGCACTTCCGTGGACCCCGAGAGGAAGAGCGAGGAATAGAGCGGAGGGTAGCGTTGAAGACAGTGTCTTGAAAAAGGAGGAGAGCGCGAGAGAGAGGCAGAAGGGAGAGGTCAGAGAGAGCAGCACTGATAGTAAATAGGGTCCAGTCCGCCTTAGCAAACTGCCACCTAGGGAAAGAGAGGGAAGGGCGAAAAGAGAAAAAAGGAAACAAGGATGGGGAAATGATCACTTCCATGGAGGTCATCAAGAACCTGCCACGTGAAATCTAAGTAAAGAGAAGAAGAGCAGAGAGAAAGATCAAGGCAAGAAAGGATGCGAGTCCGAGAGTCCAAATGAGTGGGCTCACCGGAATTCAGAAGAGACAGCGAAGAAGAGAGGAGAAACAGCTCAAGAAGGCGACCCCGGGAATTCGTCAGAACGTCACCCCAAAGAGAATGACGACAATTGAAGTCACCCAGCAGGAGCATAGGCTCCGGCAAGGAGTCTAGGAGGTGTTTCAAATTAGGAAGAGAAAGCGGAACACTTGGGGGGAGATAAATATAACAAACTGTGTACCATTTCCCCACAAAGATATGAGCAGCAGAACAATGGAGAGGCGAAGGAAAAAGTAAAGGAACATCAGCACGAATCAAGAGAGCAGAAGAATTAGAAGCCCCAGCAACGGCTGGGGGGGGGGGAGAGAGAAAGGAATAGCTACGAAAACGACCAGGACGAGCACCAGGCATCGGCTCCTGGAGACAGACACAAAGGGGCGAAAACCGCGAAATCAGAAGTTGGAGTTCGAGGAAATTGGCGTAATAACCTTGAACGTTCCATTGAAGAATGGACAACGACGAGAAGAGAAAGGACAAAAACAGAGAACAAGGAAGAAACAAAGGCAAAAGAGCAACAGAGCACGTTAAAGAATATCAGGGTCGGGATCAGGGTCAGCAAAGTCAGGGTTAGGGGGCATGGGTAAACTGAGCAAAGTCGGAGGGAAGGAAACGGGAGAACAGATCAGAGGTGGGCGGGCGGGGTCCGGAGGAGGAAGAGGAGGAGACAACGGAGAGGAGCAGTCAAGGACAGCAGCAGGAAGAGGGGGGGGTAGAAAGAGGGGAGCGCACCTCAGCAAGGGCAGCAACCGAGAGGGAAGCGGGGGCTAAAGAAACCTCCATAGCAGGAACAGGGGGTGCAACCACCGAAATGGGATGGGAAGGAGCGAGAGAGGCAGAAGTAGGGGCCGAGGAAGAAAGCAAAACCTTCTTACCCGCCGGGGAGGAGGAAGGAGAGGAGCCAGGCTTACGCTTCTGACTTAAAGAGACAGGTGTCCCAGCAACTATGTACCGGGCAACGGATTCCAGTGTCTCAACAGGAGAAGCCGAACGAGAGCACACACGACGGCCGTTAGGAGAGCGATGGACATCCGCCCGCACCGACAGGCGGTGGGGAGAGCCGACAGATGGAGGAAGAGGATGGGAAGGAGGATCGGAGGGGGACGAGGAAGAAGACACAGAAGACACGACAGACCGGGTAGAAGGAAGGGGAACCCCAGACAGAGGACCAGGAGGAGGATCCTTTGGGAGAGAACCCAAAGGAACAGAGGAGGGGGCAGTGGGCGTATCAAGGTCCAAGGCCCGGAAACGGTTGTGAGTCTGAGGAAGGTGGGAAGGACGAGGAGAGAAAGAGCGCAACACGCGAGCATAGGAGATATTAGCATAAGGCGGGAGCCGGCGAACCTGGGGTCTAGCCTCAGGAAAAGATAAACGCTCCCGGTGCTTCAAGTTGAGGATGGCTGCCTCAAGCTTGTAATGGACACACGCACGGTAGAAGGTAGGATGGGCGTCACCGCAGTTGAGACAACGAGCCTGGGGAGAAGTGCACTCCGACTTAGAGTGACCTTCGCCACCACACAAAGGACAGAGAGAGACAGTCCCGGAGCAGTGGAGGGCACCATGCCCAAACCTCCAGCACTTGTTACAGAGCCGAGGAGAAGGAATGTACTTCTGGACAGAGCACCTGGCACCAGCAAGAATGACAGAAGGTGGAAGGGTCCTACCATCAAAGGTAATCTTCACAACATGGAGGGGTTGACGGCGACTACCACGAGGGGGACGAGTAAACGTGTCCACCTGGAGAATAGAATGGCCCTGGGCAGCAAGGATATGTCGAATATCGTCGTGGCAGTCGCGCAGGTCCCGAACACCGGTCGCAACATGGGTTGGGAGCAGAATAGTGCCAACACTGGCATTCAACTGAGCGTTCTTCGAGACCCGAACAGGGGTCTCGCCAAGGCAGGATAAGGCAGCCAAGCAGGAAGCAGCATCCTGAGGAGGAGCAGCAACGACACGTGTACCGAGACGAGTGGGGTTGAAAGTAATGGAGGCATCCACGGAATCAACGAGATGTCGATGGAGGGAGAAATCGTCAGGAGGCGCAGAATCAAGAGGGAGATCAAAATATTTGGCCCACGGAACGGGACCAAACAAGGCTTGATAGGTAGCAGAACTGGAAGGAATCGAGCGAGGGCGGCCATGACGAGGACGGCGGTGAGAACCCCCAGAGAGAGAGGGGTTAAAAGGCGCAGTAGTTACAACTAGAGATGGAGCCGCGCCAGGGGACGAGGTAGTCACCACTGGGGGCTTGGGGCTCGACCCAACCACAGAGGACGGAGGGGAGCCAGGGGAAGGAGTCAGAGAGGCCAAAGGAGGAGCAAGGTCGGGGCCCAATGCAGCGGAGGCTACAGAGCCCGGTCTTCCAACACAGACCGACTCGGGGCTTGGTCGCCCACCCCATGAGCCTGAGAAGGTAAAGCAGAAACAGTCAAAACAGGGGCTATCATCATGACGAAAAGGAAAATTCATTCACGAATATGCCCCCACACCCACCATGGAGCCACAATTAGAGGCAGGACACCCAACAAGAAGCTATCGCCGATCTTGCCGGGCCTCCTAGTGGTGCGTCGTGAGTATACGCCCCACTAACGCCACCTTAAGAACCGACAGTCCGTCGAGATTGGGTTCTGTGACGAAAGGGGGATTGACAATAAAAGGTTCCAGTCGCTCTCGACGTCAGGTACTACAGTTCTACGGGTGCAAGAGTATGCCTCCTCCAGCACCCGGGCATCAAAATAGAAGAAGTCCAAGGGAAGAACCAGAACAAGCAAAAGGTCGGCAGGAAACGGCAAGCAGATAGGAGAAGAGGGGGGAGAAAAACGAAACAGAAGGAAAAGGAAACGGTGCTCAGCAGAATTGGAGAGGACGGCAGCAGGAGCACAAGGCTAGAAAAGGACAGAGTACTGTCCCAAGGAGCATCACACTCCGGCAGCCGCCCACTAAGCCCCCCCTCATGGCAACAACGAGCTGAGCGGGGAGGGGGGGGGCCGAATACATGTAATGGCGCCGGATGTGTCTGGGTAAGGCCCATCTGTGCTCACCTCCAACCCTAGAAACTTGAATTTCTGAGATGCCAGAGTGCACTTGTGAATATTTAATTTGAAAACTGTCTTCTCTAACAGTGATATTGTCTTAGTCAGGTCCCAGAGGTGTTTGTCAATTGATCTAGAATAGACCACCACGTCATCCAGGTACGTTAATGAGAGCCTACCCAAGACTGGACTGAGAATGTAAGTAATTGCCCTCTGAAAGAAAAGAAGGGGCTCTCCTTATACCAAAAGGGCATTTGTAGTATGTGGGGTGAAGTATTTACAGCGTTGTGGTTCGAAAAAAATAATCAGAGAAGCACTTGTTCCGGAAGTGTTTTGACGTCATCAGTTGCGAGTCGTGTAAACCGTTTTTCATTCATAAACAGGGGGTTTGGCGGGTGCATGGAATGGACTTTGGCCTTTGTTTATGAGGACGAGCTGTATATGAATACATCATCGATGTATCTGAAGTAGATGCGAGGTTTCCCTGGTGTTTTGACGATGGTGTCTTCTAGCGTTTCCATATAGAAGTTAGCAAAGAGGTATTTATACCAAAAGGTATTTGTTCACTGGTACGTGCAACAACATCACAGAATACTGATTTTTCCCTGCATTTCTCCGCTGCTGGCATACCTCAGTCTGCTGACGTTGCATCAAGGGTGGAGAAGTACTTACCCACCTCTAATTGACCACTTATTTCTTGAATTCAGGGGTAGGGGATAGACTTCCCCCTTTGTCATTTCGTTGAGCTTTCGGTAATCTACACAAAACCCATAACTACCATCAGGTTTACCCAGAAACACATCCACTGAGAAATCCACTATGAACTACTAGGTTCAATGACATCTTGTCTCAACAGTGTCTGATACTCATCCCTTATTACTTTTTTGACCTGTTGAGGGAGTTGCCACAGGTGTACACTGGTGCGTGGTCACCCGTTGGAACGGTGTGCTCTAGTCTATCTAACAATCTGGTCGTCTTCAGTTGAAAATAACTTAGGAAATGCACTAAATACTTCTTTTAAGTGTTTCCTCTGAACCTGTGGAATGTGTTGGAAGGAACCCTTGGAACGCTTCAGCTGTGGAACCTGTGAAACCTGTTCCACAGGTTGCAGAACCTGAGGAACACCAGATGCCAGAGTGTATTCATACACGTTAGACTTATAACGAGGTTCCCCCCCCCCCTTCCCCCCCCAGGTCGAATTATTGATTCCACACAGGATGCAACCCTCACCGCAAGCTGACTAACTCCTGAGAACCTACTTACTGCTAGATGAACATGGACATTAGGTGATAGGATGATAGGAAATGCTCCCAACCACTTCTCGATACTATCGACACTAATAGTGTTTATTCACTTTGTTCATGCAATAAATTTTCATGGGACTCTAACTCGGAATTCTGGATTGAGAGTCGAGAACGAACCCGACTCTTTTACTGGAAATAATTGATATATCTTTCCCTATAATTCATTGAGACACTGTTACGAACTCCTACATAACCGGATTCTTTAAAACTCTACCATCCTTCTCAAGTATAGAGATCCCTAACTTTGGTGGAAATGCAGTGTAATGTTTAAAGTAAGATATTAAATTGTACTTAAAATATCACTTATTATTATCTACAACTATTACTATATACAACCCTCTGACGAGGCCATCCAGCACAACACTAGCCCTCACGCTAGCTGCAGCTGTGGTGACGTCTTCAAGCGCCTCACTAACCTCGCTAGCGCGCTCACACAGTGAAGTCTTCCAATACCCCACTAGCCTCCCCGTTAGCGCGCTCACACAGTGAAGTCTTCCAGTGCTCCACTAGCCTTCCCGCTAGCACACTCACACTGTGAAGTGGTCCAGAGCTCCACTAACCAACTCGCTAGCACGCTCCAACAATGAATGTTTCCAGCGCTCCACTAGCCTTCTGGCTAGTACTCACCAACGGTGAAGTTCTCAGAGCTCCACTAGCCCTCTGGCTAGCACACCCCAATAGCGAAGTCCTCAGCGCTCCACCAGCCCTCTGGCCAGTACACTCCGGCAGAGGCGTCCCAAGGTCGACCAGTGTAATTCACTCTCTCTGCTTCACTCCCGTCTGTCACAAGTCACCGATACCTCATCACCTCCCAGAACAGCAGACTAGAAGATGGGAAGCTAATATTAATGGGAGGGTCAACTATTTAAATTCGGAACCACGATCATAGAGGGCCCCGAGGTCCATCACACTTCCCACTAGCACTAAAAAAAATTTTTTAACCCCCCCCCCCCCCCCGCTTAAAAACGATACAAAAGCTATACAAAATATTAATCATATACGGGTTAATGCGTCAGCTACAACATTATCTACCCCTTTAATATGTACAATCATTAGGGAAAATTATTGCAAATTCAAGCTCCTCTGGTATACTTCTTGGAACATTGGTCTCCCTATTGGTCTCTGACCACCTCCAAAAGTCCAAGCACAGTGTGACCATGTTCAAATGACCATGAAGTTCAAATGACGACAGGCCGTGAGATTCATTTGGAACCGACCTTATAGCGAAGAGCAGGTATGCCAAGTCCTCCACCCAACGTCCTTGCATACCAATTCAATACTTCTTTATCATCTGCTTCAGAGCTTGATGGAACCTCTCGAGTGCTCCTTTGGATTCTGGATGATAGGCATTGATATTATATGGTGAATCCTCAAGTTCGACATATATTGACTGAAATATTTGGAAGTAAAGCTAGTTCCCTGATCAGTTTGAATCGTTTTAGGAAGACCCTGTCTTGAGAAGAACCAAATCAGGTGTTTGATCAGTACCTTAGATGTTATTGTTCGAAGGGGTAAAGCTTCATGGTATCTGCAAACTCTGTTCATGATGGTAAACAGATATTGTACCCCAGACGTAGAAGGAGGAAGAGTACCAAAAATATCTAAAATAAGGTGTTCAAATGGTTCATCAATGGAAGGTAATGGATTCAATGGGGTTTTAGGAACTGGTTGGTTTACCTTACTAACCACCTGACAAATGTGACAAGTTTTGCAGAGTTGCCGTTAATCCTTCTTCATCCTGGGCCAGTTAAAGTTCTTAGCTAGCCTGTGGAAGGTCTTAGAAATCCCACAATGCCCTGAATATTTATTATCCTACGCCACTTCATGCAGTCTCGACCTGAATGGTGCGGGCACCACTATTTGTGGGTTACTTACGTCCACTGACTAAGGAGTCCTCTGTCGGCACCCTCTGAACAATACCTTGTCCTCCTTGAAATATGTAGCTCCCATCTTCTGACCGGAGTCACCAAGATCGGCCAGAGTTTTAACTTGTTGGTCCTCTTTCCTTCTCTGTAATCAAAGATTCCCTAGTCCAATTCTGGTTCTCTGCAATAAAATCCAAATTATTACTTCGGCGTTTCTTCTCAACCTGTGTGGTTATCATGGGGTTAAATAGCTCTTCC
>NC_091185.1:22615502-22748002 GCF_040958095.1 Procambarus clarkii
CCTGGGTGTTAGTCAGCTCTGACGGGCTGTTTCCTGGGGGTGGAGGCCTGGTCGATGACCGGGCCGCGGGGACACTAAAAAGCCCCGAAATCATCTCAAGATAACCTCAAAAATAGTGAAAACCTCAACACACCATTATCCCTATGGCTAGCTGTTATGACCCCAGGTAGCCTGAAAGACGAGTCTAACCCTTGTGAGAGTTATTCACCAAACCAGACCCAACTGAGGTCAAAGGAAATGTAGACATTTGAGTATATATTAAATACTTGGCAGTTGTTGATGAAGAGTTTAAAAGAATGGGCAGTGGATAAATATGTAAATAAATTACATGACAGATGTGAGTTTGTTGAGAAGGTGTGAGGCTCGCTGGTCACTTCATCAGCGGGAATTGTAAGGGAAGGTCGCGCTCCATTGAGCTTCTGATAGAGAAGGACCCCCTAATTGATATACCTTCAAGAGGAAGGAAGCAGACGCTTTCGGTTGTGGAATCAGTCAGGAAACGTGTGGGCCCAAGTCATTGACTGCAGGAAGAGTTGCGAAGTAGTCCTTAAGCATTTTCGTGGGCAGCCCTTGCATCCCCTCCCACTGGCTGTTATCCCCCCACCTACTAGCTAGTATCCCCACCCACTGACTGGTATATCCATCTCACTGGCTGGTATCCCAACCCTCCGGCTGCCATCCCCACTCACTGGCTGGCATCCCTGCCACTGGCTGGTATCCCCACCCACTGGATGGTATCCCCACCCACTGGCTTATATCCCCAGCCACTGGCTGGTATCCCCACCCACTGGATGACATCCCCACGCACTAGCTGGTATCCCACACTCTGGCTGGCATCCCCACCAACTGGCTGGTATCCTCACCCACCAGCTGGTATCCCCACCCACTGCCTGGCATCTCAACCCAAGGGCTGGCATTTCCACCCACTTTCTGGCATACCCACCCACTGGCTGGTATCCCCACCCACTGGTTGGCATTCCCGCCCACTGGCTGGTATCTCCTCCCACTGGCTACTATCCCCACCCACTAGCTGGTATCCCCACCCACTAGCTGGCATCCTTGCCCACTGGCTGGTATCCCCACCCATCGACTGCCAACCCCACTCAATGACTGTCATCCCTGCCCACTTGCTCGTATCCCCACCCACTGGCTGCCATCCCCACTCACTGGCTAGCATCCCTGCAAACTGGCTGGTATACCCACCCACTGGCTGCCATTCCCACTCACTGGCTGACATCCCCACCCTCTGGATGGAATCACCACCTAATGGCTGGTATCCACACCCACTGTTTGGCATCCCCACCTACTGGCTGGCATCCCCGGTCACTAGCTGACATCCCCAAGAACTGGCTGACATCCCCACCCAACGGCTGGTATCCCCACCCACTTGTTGACATCCATATCCACTGCCTGGTATCACCGCCCTTTGGCTGAAATCCCAACCCACTTTCTGGCATACCAGCACAATGGCTGGCGTCCCCACCCACTGGCAGGTATCCCCACCCATCGGCTGGTATCCACACCCACTGGCTGGCATCCAAACCCACTGGCTGGCATCCCCACCCACTGGCAGGTATCCCAACCCACTGGCTGACATCCCCCACCCAAAGGCTGGTATCCCAACAAACTGGCTGGCATCCCCACCCACTGGCTGGTATCCCCACCCACTGGCCGACATCCCAACCTACTGGCTGGCATCCCCAAACACTGTCTGGCATATCCACTCACAGGTTGCTATCTCCTCCCACTGGCCGGCATCTCCAACAACTAACTGGTGTCCCCACCCTCTGGCTGGTATCTCCACCCACCGGCTTGCATTCCCACCCACTAGCTGTCATCCCCTCCCACTGGCTTGCTACCCAACCCACTACCTGGCGTCTCCACCCACTGACTGGCATCTCCACCCACTGGCTGGTATCCCCAGTTACTGGCCGGCATCTCCACCCACTAACTGGTATCGCCACCCACTGGCTGCTATCCCCACCTACTGGCTGGTATCCCCACCCACTGGCAAGCATTCCCACCCTCTGGCTGACATCCCCACCCACTGGCTGGTATCCCCATCCACTGGTTGGTATCC
Source organism: Procambarus clarkii (assembly GCF_040958095.1). Lineage (NCBI taxonomy): Eukaryota > Metazoa > Arthropoda > Malacostraca > Decapoda > Cambaridae > Procambarus > Procambarus clarkii. The sequence goes on from NC_091185.1 coordinate 22,617,583, forward strand.
CCACCCACTGGCTTGCAACCCCACCCACTGGCTGCTATCTCCTCCCACTGGCCGGCATCTCCATCCACTAACTGGTATCGCCACCCACTGGCTGCTATCCCCACCCATTGGCTGGTATCCCCACTCACTGGTAAGCATTCCCACCCACTGGCTGGCATCCCCACCCACTGGCTGGCATCCCCACCCACTGGCTAGAATCCCTACCCACTGGCTGTTATTCCCACCCACTAGCTGGTATCCCCACCCACTAGCTGATATCCCACCTACTGGCCATGCCCACTGGCTGGTAACTTCAACCACCGGCTGCCATTCCCACTCACTGGCTGGTATCCCCACCCATTGGTTGGCATCCCCACCCACTGGCTGGTATCCCCACTCACTGCCTAATATCCCCACACACTGGTTGGCCTCTCCATCCAATAGGTGGTATCCCCACCCACTGGCTGGTATCCCCGCCCACTGGCTGATATACCCACCCACTGGCTGACATCCCCATCCACTGGCTGGCATCCCCACTAACTGGCTTGTATCCCCACCCACTGGCTGTTATCACCTACCCACTAGTTGGTATCCCCACCCACTGGCTAGCATTTCTGCCCACTGGCTGGTATCCCCACCCACCCTCTGCCATCCCCACTCACTGGCTGGCATCCCCCACCAACTGGCTGGTATCCCCACACACTGGCTGGCATCCCCAACCACTGGCTGGACTCCACACCCACCAGCTGGTATCCCCATTCACTGGCTGGCATCCCCACCCACTGGCTGGCATCCCCACCCACTGGCTGGCATCCCCACCCAATAATTGGTATTCCCACCCAATGGCTGCCATTCCCGCCGACTGGCTGAAATCTCCACCCAGTGGCTGGTGTCCCCACCTACTGGCAGGAATCCCCACCCACTTCCTGGAAACCCCACCACCTGGCTGGTATCCCCACCCACTGACAGATATCCCAACCCAGTGGCAGCTGTCCCCACCCACTGGCTGGAATCCCAAACCACTAGCTGGTATCCCCACCCACTGCATGGCTGGCATCCTCGCCTACTGGCTGGTGTCCCCACCCACTGGCTGCCATCCCCACTCACTGGCTGTCATCCCCACTCACTGGCTGGTATCCCCACCCACTGGCTGGTATCCCCACCCACTGGTTGGTATCCCCGCTCACTGGCTGACATCCCCGCTCACTGGCTGACATCCCCACCCACTGGCTGACATCCCCACCCACTGGCTGGTATCCCCACCCACTGGCTGGTATCCCCACCCACTATCTGGTATCCCGCACCCGCTGGCTAGCATCCCCACCCACTGGCTGATATCCCCACCCACTGGCTGGCTTCCCCTCCTACTGGCTGACATCCCCACCCTCTGGCTGACATCCCTGTTACAACCCTTGATACGTAGTACGGTTCTTTTCCCGCAGTGATCAATATATATTATATCGGCCTTGCCAACAAGTGTCTAGGGGTAAAGGAAAAACACTGCATAAATTGGGAAAACAATATATCTACGCTAAGGGTGACAAACATAACAAATAAATGGTAAATATAATAGCCAGAAATATTCTTTAGCAAGCAATAATATAAATAAAATCCTTATTGAGCAATGAGCACTATCACCAGCACATGAATTACTAAAAGGGATAATACACAATCATCTACCCAGAGAATTAACCGAGTATTTAGCTAAAATAACAGTAACCACTGACTTAACTTAAAACATGTCTCCTCTCGACCAATTCTGCCTCGCCCCTGACCAAGCGTCTGTTCCCAGGGCAGGCGTCTACCACAATATCAACGAAACATCCACATAAACTATTGTGGAAATTCTACTAACAAAATGTAGTACTAATATTCAAATCATTATTAATCTTAAGAGTATTATATACTATTACATTACTCAATATAATTTACTGGTAAACAATAATAAGAATTAATCAAGGTTGAAATATAACCACTCGCTTGACAACACGTTCCCACACTGGCCACATCCAAATATGGTCAACCCCCCACACGGAGAAACCAACATGAAAATACTTGCACATAAAAGCCTCATACAATATAATGACACTCAGGCACACTACAGCCTGCTACACTGATTAATATACCATATTCTATCATCATTCAACTGAATACTATATTAATTATCGAACAAGACAATAAGTATATAAGCATCAGGAGTAATGTTAGATACCACCCACTAGCTGGTATCCCCGCCTACTGGCCGACATCCCCACCCACTGGCTAGCATCCCCACACACACTGTCTGGCATCCCCACTCACTGGCTGCTATCTCCTCCCACTGGCCTGCATCTCAATCTACTAACTGGTATTCCCACCCACTGGCTGGTATCCCCACCCACTGGCTAGCATTCCCACCCACTGGTTGGCATCCCCACCCACTGGCTAGCAACCCCACCCACTGGCTGGCATCCCCACCGACTGGCTGGTACCCCCACCCAACGGCTGCTATCCCCATCCACTGGCTGGCATCCCCACCCACTGGCTAGCAACCCCACCCACTGAGTGGCATCCCTGCCCATTGGCTTGTAACCCCACCCACTGGCTGGCATCCCCGCCCACTTGCTAATATCCTCACCCACTGGCTGCTCACTGGCTGGCATCCGCACCCACTGGCTGGTATCCCCACCCACTCGCAGGCATCCCCACCCACTGGCTGACATTCCCAACAACTGCCTGACATCCCCACCCTCTGGCTGGTATCCCCGTCCACTGGCCGACATCCCACCCACTGGCTGGCATCCCCACACACTGTCTGGCATCCCCACTCACTGGCTGCTATCTACTCCCACTGGCCGGTATCTCCACCTATTAACTGGTATTCCCACACATTGGCTAGTATCCCCACCCACTGGTTGGAATCCCCACACACCGGCTAGCATTCCCATCCACTGACTGGTATCCACACACACTGGCTGGCATCACCACCCACTGGCTGGAATATCCACCCACTGGCTAGCAACCCCACCCACTGGGTGGCATCTCCACTCACTAGCTGGCATCACCACCCACTGGCTGGTATCCCTACCCTCTGGCTGGTATCCCCACCCATTGGTTGGTATCCCCACCCACTAGCTCGTATCCCCACCCACTGGCTGTCATTCCTTTCCACTGGCTGGTATCCCCACCCACCTGCTGCCATCCCCACTCACTGGATGGCATCCCTGCCCATTTGCTGGTATCCCCACCCACTGGCTGACATCCCCACCCACTGGCTGGAATCCCCACCCACTAGGTGACATCCCCATCCACTGACTGATATCCCCACCCACTGGCTGACATCCCCACCAACTGGCTGGTATCCCCACCCATTGGGTGAAATCCCCATCCACTGGCTGGTATCCCCACCCACTGGCTGACGTCCCCACCCACTGGTTGTTATCGCCGCCCTCTGGTTGACATCCCCACCCACTGGCTGGTATCCGCACACACTGGCTGGCATCCCCACCCACTGGCTGGTATCCTCACCCACCGGCTGGTATCCCCACCTACTGGCTGGCATCTCAACCCACTGGTTGGCATCCCCACCCACTGGCTGGCATCCCCACCCACTAGTTGGTACCCCCCACCCACTTGCTGGTTTCCGAACCGACTGGCTTCTGTCCCCACCCACTTGCTGAAATACCCACCAACTAGCAGGTATCCCCACCCACTGCACGCTGGCATCCCCGCCCAAAAACTGGTATCCCTACCCACTGGCTGCCATCCCCACTCACTGGCTGGCATCCCCACCCATTGGCTGGTATCCCCACCCATTGGCTGGCATCCCCGCCCATTGGCTGACATCCCCACCCACTGGCTGACATCCCCACCCACTGGCTGGTATCCGCACCCACTGGCTAGCTATCCACACTCAATGACTTATATCCCAACCCACTAGCTGGCGTCCCCGCCCACTGACTGATATCCCCACCCACTGACTGACATCCCCACCCACTGGCTGACATCCCCACCCACTGGCTGTCATCCCCACCTACTGGTTACAATCTCCTCCCACTGGCCGGAATCTCCACCTACTAACTGGTATCCCCACCCACTGGCTGGTATCCCCACCCACTGGCTGGTATCCCCACTCACCGGCTAGCATTCCCACCTCACTGGCTAGCATCCCCACCCACTGGCTAGCAACCCCACCCACTGGCAGGCATCTCCACCCTCTGGCGTGCATCCCTCCACCCACCGGCTGGTATCCCCACCAACTAACTGGCATCCCTGTCCACTGGTTGGTATCCCTACCCAACGGCTGCCATCCCCACTCACTGACTGGCAACTCCGCCCACTTGCTGGTATCCCCACCCACGGGCTGCCATATCCACTCACTGGCTGGCATCCCTGCCAACTGGCTGGTATCCCCACCCACTAGCTGGCATCCCCACCCACTTGCTGGTATCCCCGCCCACTGGCTGACAACCCCACCCACTGGCTGGCCTCCCCAGACACTGGCTGGCATCCCCACCTACTGACCGGCATTTTCACCAACTAGCTGGTATCCCCACCCACTGGCTGGTATCCCCACCCTGGCTGGTATCCCCACCCTCTGGATGGTATCCCCACCCACTGGCTGAAATCCACCACCCACTAGCTGAAATACCCACACATTCGCTTCTATCCCCACCCACTGGTTTGTATCCTATACCACTGGCTGATATCCCCACCAACTGGATGACATCCCCACCCACTGGCTTGTATTCCCGCCCACTGGCTGACATCCCCATCCACTGGCTGATATCCCCTTCCCCTGGCTGGTATTCCTACCCTCTGGTTGACATCCCCACCCACTGCCTCGTATCCCCCGCCAACTGGTTGGCATTCCCACCCACTGGCAGGTATCCCCACCCAGTGGCTGGCATCCCCCACCCACTGGCTGGCAACCCCACCCACTGGCTGGAATCTCCACCCTCTGGCTGGCAACCCCACCCACTGGCTGGAATCTCCACCCTCTGGCTGGCATCCCCACCAACTAACTGGCATCCCTGTCCACTGGTTGGTATCCCTACCCAACGGCTGCCATCCCCACTCACTGACTGGCAACTCCGCCCACTTGCTGGTATCCCCACCCACGGGCTGCCATATCCACTCACTGGCTGGCATCCCTGCCAACTGGCTGGTATCCCCACCCACTAGCTGGCATCCCCACCCACTTGCTGGTATCCCCGCCCACTGGCTGACAACCCCACCCACTGGCTGGCCTCCCCAGACACTGGCTGGCATCCCCACCTACTGACCGGCATTTTCACCAACTAGCTGGTATCCCCACCCACTGGCTGGTATCCCCACCCTGGCTGGTATCCCCACCCTCTGGATGGTATCCCCACCCACTGGCTGAAATCCACCACCCACTAGCTGAAATACCCACACATTCGCTTCTATCTGCACCCACTGGCTTGTATCCTAAACCACTGGCTGATATCCCCACCAACTGGATGACATCCCCACCCACTGGCTTGTATTCCCGCTCACTGGTTGACATCCCCACCCACTGGCTGATATCCCCCGCCAACTGGTTGGCATTCCTACCCTCTGGCAGGTATCCCCACCCAGTGGCTGGCATCCCCACCCACTGGCTGGCATCCCCACCCACCGGCTGGTATCCCCACCAACTAACTGGCATCCCTGCTCACTGGTTGGCATCCCTACCAACAGGCTGCCATCCCCACTCACTGACTGGCATCCCTGTCCACTTCCTGGTATTCCCTCGCACTGGCTGCCATTCCCACCCACCGGTTGGCATCCCCGCCCACTGGCTGGTATCCCCACCTCACTGGCTGGCATCCCCGCCCACTGTCTAACATCAACGCCCACTGGCTGACATCCCTACCCACTGGCTGGCATCCCCACCCACTGGCCGGCATCTCCACCCACTAGCTGGTATCCCCACCCACTGGCTAGTATCCCCACTCACTGGCTGACATCCCCCTCCCACTGGCTGACATCTCCTCACACTTGCTGGTATCCCCACTCACTGGCTGACATCCCCACCTTCTGGCGTGTATCCCCACTCACTGGATGATATCCCCACCCACTGGCTGACATCCCCACCCACTGGCTAGCATTCCCACCCAGTTGCTGGCATCTACACCCAGTGGCTGGCATCCCCACCCACGGGTTGCTATCCCCACCCACTGGCTGCCATCCCCAACCACTGGCTGCCATCCCCACCCACTGGCTGGCATCCCCACCCACTGTCTGCCATCCCCACCTACTGGGTGGCATCCTCCCCTTTACTGGCTGCTATCCATACCCACTGGGTGTCATCCCCACCCACTGGCTGCCATCCCCACCCACTGGGTGGGATCCTCCCCCTTACTGGCTGCCATCCCCACCCACTGGCTTGTATCCTCCACCCACTGGGTGGCATCCTCCCTCTTACTGGCTGCCATCCCCACCCACTGGCTGCCGTCACCCACTGGCTGGCATCCCCCCTTCCCACTGGCCACCATATACCGGTCCACCGCCTTCATCACCACCATCAAGCAGAGGTATACATTTAAAATGTCTTTGGTTAAGATGTGCACAGAATGCAACAGGAAAATAGATTACCATCGGGACTTTCACTGCCAACTATGTCCAGCAGCCATACACAGTATATGTGCCAACATGACGAATAATGCAAGAAAAGTTGGTCCCAGAGACCACACTGTGTACTGGTTCTGCAAAAAGGATTATAGTACTTTCTTGAAGTTGATTGCAATTCTGGATAAAACTCCCGCAGAGAACAGAGATTCACTTCTATATACCTGCTTAGAAGTTTTAAATGGTTTCAAACAAATTATTCATGACATCCACGTAGAATCAGACTCGATGCCAGAGCTGGGAGCGGACTCGGCGTCAGGGTCGGGTCGCGGTCTCGGTACCAGGGCTGGTTGATACCTGGTTGATGGGGTTCTGGGAGTTCTTCTATTCCCCAAGCCCGGCCCAAGGCCAGACTTGAATTGTGAGAGTTTGGTCCACCAGGCTGTTGATTGGAGCGGCCCGCAGGCCCACATACCCACCACAGCCCGGTTGGTCCGGAACTCCTTGATGGAAACAATCTAGTTTTCTCTTGAAGATGTCCACGGTTATTCCTGTAACTTTTCTGATGCTCGCTGAGCGCGGTCTCGGCACGAGGGTCGCGTGCAGACTCGGCACCAGGGTCAGGCACAGTCTCGGCTTCAGGGTCTGGTGCAGTTTCAGTGCCTAAGTTGAGCGCAGTCTCGGCGTCATGGTCGGGATCGGTATCGGAGCCAGAGTCGGGCTTGGTCTCGGCGCCAAAGTCGACCGCAGTCTCGACGCAAAGGTTGGGCGCTTTCTCTTCGCCAGGGTCCGCCACAGTCTCGGCGCCAGAATCGGGGTCGCTCTCAGCGCCAGAGTCGGGCACGGTCTCGGTGCCATGGTCGGGCAAAGAGGAACAGACAAAACTAGGTCCCAAATTCTGTTGATATTATAAAATAGGTATCTGTAAACAAGGGATATCGGGAAGAACAAACGGAATATGTAAAAACGATCACCCTAGAAAGTGCAATTCTTCCACTCAGAAATGTGCAAGAACTCTTTAAATAGCAAAGGATGTTTTAACACGGAATATCTAGCTTTTCATATAAGAGGTATCAGGCAAATAAAACCGAGAGACCGCCACTATGAAAACAGCCACAACTTTATATACCAGGATGATTTTTTAGCAAGAGGAAGAGGAGAAGGATGGCTAAAAAAGTCCAGATTCTGCCACTAGCTTGGTCAAATGCTTGAGAGGAAACAAGCAGTGACCTCCCTACCAGAGCTTCAGATAATAACACCAAGTAAAGTATCCAGCACTTCCACAAACACGATAACATCATTTTAATTTGTCAACATCCAGGGAATAAAAATGCAAATAAATCAAACTTAATTTAATAGCTAGCCACCTACATGAGGCAAATGCAGTGTTTACAGCCCTAACAGAAACCCACACAAAGGAATACTATGATGGTGAAATGTGGATTTCGGAGTACAATCTTTTCAGATGTGACAGGAAAACACAGGCTACTGGGTGGGATCAGTTATATTCGACAGAATACCGGGAAGTAGCCTAAATGAACAGTCACATGAAAATGACCTACTGCACATGACCTACTATTTGCCTTAAACCAGCAAATAGTAGAACCCACTAGAAAAGAGAACAAGCTGGATCTCGTCTTCGCTAATAACGATGAATTGAACAGGAACATAATTAATACAAACACTTGTTACTCAGATCACAAATTATTTGAAGTTCTAACAAGCCTGCACAACCAGACCCGAATCACAGAGAAGGAGAATTCAGCAAATTCATTTTTAATAATAAACAGTTTAACTGGGATCAAATAAACCAAGACCTCACAGAAATAAGCTGTAAAGAACCGCTAGAAAATATAAATATGAATAGGGCCTGGAAAAATAAGTTCAGCAGCACTAGAAATATGGTCAAACCACGTACCTCTAAAATGCAGGTTGGAACGGGAACGGCGTTCCCTCTACAGGCGAAGAAAAGGAATCGCAGAACAACTTGAGAGTCACACCCTATCTCAAGAACGACGAAGAAGTCTGCGTAGAGAAATAGAAACGATTGAACTAAAGCTACAAAAATCATACACAATCCAAGAGAGACAAAGAAAACAAAAGGCCATCAGTGAACTAGAGAGAAATCCTAAATATTTTTCTCCTTTGCAAAATTAAGATAGAAATCTGCATCTAGTATCGGGCCCCTGCGAAAGGGAGATGGAACTTTTTCCGATGACAACATAGAAATACTGAGGAATCAGTACATCTGTTTTCAGCGAGCCACTAAACACACTAAGATTGATAACCGAAATGAAGTTTTCATGGATATGATACCAACATCAAATCATATATCAGATGTCACCCTACTCCCAGTAAATTTTGAAAAACCCATAAACAGTATGCCTATGCACTCTACACCAGGCCCTGATTGCTGGAACTCTATAGTCATCAAAAACTGTTAAATCCCACTATCGCAGGCCTTTCACATTCATTGGAAAGAGAGCCAAGATAAAGGTGTTATCCCTGACATACTAAAAACAGCAGAAATAACACCACTTTAGAATGGATTAAATAAGGCAGAGGAAAAACATTACAGACCGATAGCACTAACATCACACATCGTAGAAATCTTTGAAAAGTATGCTAAGAAATAAGATCACAAAATATATGGAATCACAGCATCTCCATAACCTTGGACGACAGGGTTTCAAAACCGGGCGCTCTTGCCTATTATAGTTGCTGGACCAACACGAAGGCGTCGTCCTCCACACCCCTTTCACGCTTTCAGTGGATATAAGTTCAACCGTAGTCCGTAGTGTTTACATTGACATAGTAGTTTATTCAGATATTGACATGCAAAATTAATATTCTGATGACAGATTTGTATTTTTGGTACAACCATCTAATTACAATGATGTAAAGAGTGGGTAGTATGAATAGTTACAGCGATAAGGGGGACATGGGGGAGAGAATGTGTGGGTGGAAGCGGGTGTGTGGGTACTTGGAGATGGGGATGGTGGGGGTGTAGCTAATAGGGAAGTTTGGTATGGGAGGAGACATGGGTGGGTGCATGGTAGAAATTTAGGGACATGGACTACCCGGGCATCGCTGGTTACCCCATCGAATTGTACCAATGTACTACTAGGTGAAGAGAGGCATCAGTAGACCTTCTCCTTGATGCAAACTCAGTAGTTGCTTCAATCACAGGCTTGCCGCTGTGACAAAAGGAATCATGAGTCAGAAAACCTGCCCAAACGCTCGCGCACGATTCAAGCTGAGGGCCAGTCAACTGTCAACCGGATACGGTAATCAGGTGCGCATCAGCTTACCCCTTAGTTTACTGTTATCAGGACCAACTAGCACTGATCCATCCATCTAACACAATCCTCTCCTTCTACACAATAAACATGTATCAGGGATTTAACGTGGGATCTCCGGATCATTTCTAGGCCAGGCTAAACATACATGAAAAACACTTGGTGGGTATATTGCAACAGTTGCCTCGTATGGGCCAATAAATCTCCGTCAGTTATATCTATTTGAAATGTAGTGTACGAAATATGTTTCCAATTTTTCATGAGAGAATACCGAGCCGTGCATGGTGTGAAGTTCGACTTATAAAGAACGACATTACCGAGTATATATTTCCATGGAATAATTCATCTTCAAGGTGCTCTTTTCAAAAGTTCCGTCCTAACTTTCGTAATTTGATATTTTAACTTCCGTAAATATTATTCCATATAACTTGAAAATCACCAGTGACATTAAGCGCCACAAGAACCTCCAAGTCGCAAATAACCTTCGCGAACTGAAGACGAAATTCGTCATTGATAAGTAATGATGCTTCATGATATGTTTGATTGAAGATTCATATTTTCTATTTCCGCAATAACAAGACTGTATACTGAGAGCTGTTACAGTACTAGTATAATGAGAGCTGCTACAGTACCAATATACTGAGAGCTGCTACAGTACCACTATACTGAGAGCTGCTACAGTACTAGTATAATGAGAGCTGCTACAGTACCAATATACCGAGAGCTGCTACAGTACCACTATACTGAGAGCTGCTACAGTACTAGTATAATGAGAGCTGCCACAGTACCAGTATACTGAGAGCTGCTACAGTACCACTATACTGAGAGCTGTTACAGTACTAGTATAATGAGAGCTGCTACAGTACCAATATACTGAGAGCTGTTACAGTACTAGTATAATGAGAGCTGCTACAGTACCAATATACCGAGAGCTGCTACAGTACCAATATACCGAGAGCTGTTACAGTACTAGTATAATGAGAGCTGCCACAGTACCAGTATACTGAGAGCTGCTACAGTACCACTATACTGAGAGCTGCTACAGTACTAGTATAATGAGAGCTGCTACAGTACCAATATACCGAGAGCTGCTACAGTACCAATATACTGAGAGCTGCTACAGTACTAGTATAATGAGAGCTGCCACAGTACCAGTATACTGAGAGCTGCTACAGTACCACTATACTGAGAGCTGTTACAGTACTAGTATAATGAGAGCTGCTACAGTACCAATATACCGAGAGCTGTTACAGTACTAGTATAATGAGAGCTGCTACAGTACCAATATACCGAGAGCTGTTACAGTACTAGTATAATGAGAGCTGCTACAGTACCAATATACCGAGAGCTGCTACAGTACCACTATACTGAGAGCTGCTACAGTACCACTATACTGAGAGCTGTTACAGTACTAGTATAATGAGAGCTGCTACAGTACCAATATACCGAGAGCTGCTACAGTACCACTATACTGAGAGCTGTTACAGTACTAGTATAATGAGAGCTGCCACAGTACCAGTATACTGAGAGCTGCTACAGTACCACTATACTGAGAGCTGCTACAGTACTAGTATAATGAGAGCTGCTACAGTACCAATATACCGAGAGCTGCTACAGTACCACTATACTGAGAGCTGTTACAGTACTAGTATAATGAGAGCTGCTACAGTACCAATATACCGAGAGCTGCTACAGTACCACTATACTGAGAGCTGTTACAGTACTAGTATAATGAGAGCTGCTACAGTACCAATATACCGAGAGCTGCTACAGTACCACTATACTGAGAGCTGCTACAGTACTAGTATAATGAGAGCTGCCACAGTACCAGTATACTGAGAGCTGCTACAGTACCACTATACTGAGAGCTGTTACAGTACTAGTATAATGAGAGCTGCTACAGTACCAATATACCGAGAGCTGCTACAGTACCACTATACTGAGAGCTGCTACAGTACCACTATACTGAGAGCTGTTACAGTACTAGTATAATGAGAGCTGCTACAGTACCAATATACCGAGAGCTGCTACAGTACCACTATACTGAGAGCTGTTACAGTACTAGTATAATGAGAGCTGCTACAGTACCAATATACCGAGAGCTGCTACAGTACCACTATACTGAGAGCTGTTACAGTACTAGTATAATGAGAGCTGCTACAGTACCACTATACTGAGAGCTGTTACAGTACTAGTATAATGAGAGCTGCTACAGTACCAATATACCGAGAGCTGCTACAGTACCACTATACTGAGAGCTGTTACAGTACTAGTATAATGAGAGCTGCTACAGTACCAATATACCGAGAGCTGCTACAGTACCACTATACTGAGAGCTGCTACAGTACCAGTATAATGAGAGCTGCTACAGTACAAGTATATTGAGAGCTGCTACAGTACCACTATACTGAGAGCTGCTACAGTACTAGTATAATGAGATCTGCTACAGTACAAGTATATTGAGAGCTGCTACTGTACTAGTATAATGAGAGCTGCCACAGTACCAGTATACTGAGAGCTGTACTATGACCCCAGGTAGCCTGAAAAACGAGTTTACCCCTTGTGAGAGTTATTCACCAAACCAGACCCAACTGAGAGGTCAAGAGAAATGTAGACATGTGAGTACATATTAAATACTTGGCAGAGGTTGATGAAGAGTTTAAAATCATTGGCAGTGGATAAATATGTAAATAAATGACATGACATGAGATGTCGAGAGATTATTGAAAAGGTGTAAGGCTCGCTGGTCACTTGAGCAGCAGAAATCGTGAGGGAAAGTTGCGCTCTATTGAGCTCCTGATAGAGAAGGACCCCCTAATTGATATACCTTCAAGAGGAAGGAAGTGAGCACACGTTTCGGTTGTGGAATCAGTCTGGAAACGTGTGGACTTAAGTCGTGGACTGCAGGAAGAGTTGTGAAGTAGTCCTTAAGCATTTTTGTGGGCAGCCTGTGTGAGCGCCCTGGTCGAGCGTCAGCGAGTGAGCGCCTTCAAGTTAGAAATTCTGTGGTAAATTTTTTTTAACCAGTTGTTAGTGATTGCCTGTGATTATCATGTGCCCAGCGATAATGGTAAGTGTTTATGGATACATTAAGATACGTTTTGTTAAAGCAGTGAGCTTAATTAAATAAGAGAGTAAAGATGAGACAACCAGCTGGAGGAGACGGCGACGCGTCCGTCCTCTCTAGGACCCCGTGGTGACTGAGGTAGGCTGCCTCCCAGGCAGAAGGGCGCCCAGCGAAGGCGGAACATGGAATCATCCGAGGGAATTGCAGGTTTGTTTGGGGAAGGAATTGATGGGAGAACTTCGAGGCCAGGCAAGAAGTTAGTGGATGGAACTCCAAGGCTGTAGAAGTGAATGCTGAACTCAGTGGAAGAGCAGAGCCCCCATAGTGAGGAGCTGGACCTCAAGCTGTGTGAAGCTACAGTGAAGTTCCACGTGTCTGTGTGTTACATGAGTTCCACGTGTCTGTGCAATCAGTGGTAGAGCATCACTGGTGTTCGAGGAAAATTTCATTGTGAAGCAGTCTGGCAGGGCTGTAGAAGGCCCTTGTAGACAGTTCTGGGAGAACCTAGAGATATACAGGGTAGTGAGCCTCTAGATGCAGAGCGGAGGTTCATGGTGACTACTTACAATGTGTTGGGAGAGTGCTTGAATGTCAGTGGCGTGTAAGACGCAGTGGAAGGTGGGTGATTGGTGGTTTGGGTTGAGGAATTTCTATGCAGATGTTTCTAGTGTCTCAGCCACAGGCGGAGCTTTACATATTTTTAAGACCGACTGTTTAATATTGATGTTTCTAGTATTACAGTCATAGGCCGAGATATATTATCTATATAAAAAAAATGGAAATGTTCGTTTGTTCAAAATCGCTAATCTCCGAAAGTTCTTCACCGATTGCTTTGAAATGTTCACACAACGTTTCATTTGCATCTGAGCAGGTTTTTATATACTTATTATATTTATGTCACATCTGTGACGGAAAAAAACATGCTTTTTTGAAAAACTGTGTTTTTCCATGTGGTTTTCATGTGAGAAAACTCTTCGAAACCTCTTTACCGATTGCTTTGAAATTTTGACACGACGTTGCATTTGAATAGGCTCGTGTTTCTATATACTTACTATATACATGCCTTACCTGTGACCGGAGAAAATATGTTATTTTTTTTAACATCGCCATCTGTTGCATGTAAGACCAACACACGCTGTAATCTTCCAAAGTTCTTCACCGATTGCTTTGAAGTTCTGACACAACGTTCCATTCAAATATGCGCGTCTTTTTATATACCTACTATATAGATGTCACCTATGTGATAGGTAAAAACATCCGCTTTTGGATAACAGCGTCATCTATTTAACATTTAGCAACATGCACGCTATACTAAATATGTCACGAAATCCATTTGAATGTTTCCAATTGCATTGATAAATTTTATTTTCATAGATTTCGATTTTTTTTATTTTTTATTGAATTATTTCGTGTGACATTGTGTTGGAATTGAGCTGTGTTGTTTACCATACAGTTTATTTCATAAGTATAAGTATAGATGTCACACTTGTTACAGGTAAAACTATGCATTTCATGCAAAACAGTGCCATCTGTTGCATGTAAGAGGAACACACATACTATACTAAATATGTTACAATTCTGTTTCAATGTTTCTGATTGCATTGATAAATAGAATTTTTATAGATTTTGATTTATTTTCATTTTGATTTAATTATTTTATGTGAATTACGTTGGAATTGAGCTGTTTTGTTTACCATACCGTTTATTTTGTGTGTATAGTTTACTTTTTTACTTTTTCATATTTTCATTTCATTTTTTACTGTTTTTCTTATATTTCAGTGATGGGAGCATCCGATCACTTGATGTTCGCAATTTTCTGATGGGAACATCAGACCATTTGGGAAGGCATCGGACGAGGGAGTGGGGAATGGTGGGGATGACGAGGGAACGGGGGAGTTTGGGATAGTGGGGACGAGGGGATAGGGGAATGGAGAATGGTGGGTAGGACAAAGGGACCAGGGAGTGGGGCATGGTGGGAAGGAAGAGGGGATGGGTAAGCGGGGAATGGTGGGGAGGACGAAGAGACGGGTGAGGGGGGACTGGGGGACAGGGAAGGTTCCAGAGGACAGGAATATATACTAGCAATACCCAGCCAACACGGGTATATATATATATATATATATATATATATATATATATATATATATATATATATATATATATATATATATATATATATATATGTCGTACCTAGTAGCCAGAACGCACTTCTCAGCCTACTATGCAAGGCCCGATTTGCCTAATAAGCCAAGTTTTCCTGAATTAATATATTTTCTCTAATTTTTTTCTTATGAAATGATAAAGCTACCCATTTCATTATGTATGAGGTCAATTTTTTTTTATTGGAGTTAAAATTAACGTAGATATATGACCGAATCTAACCAACCCTACCTAACCTAACCTAACCTATCTTTATAGGTTAGGTTAGGTTAGGTTAGGTAGCCGAAAAAGTTAGGTTAGGTTAGGTAGGTTAGGTAGTCGAAAAACAATTAATTCATGAAAACATGGCTTATTAGGCAAATCGGGCCTTGCATAGTAGGCTGAGAAGTGCGTTCTGGCTACTAGGTACGACATTTATATATATATATATATATATATATATATATATATATATATATATATATATATATATATATATATATATATGTCGTACCTAGTAGCCAGAACGCACTTGTCAGCCTACTATGCATGGCCAAATTTGCCTAATAGGCATAGTTTTCATGAATTAATTGTTTTTCGACTGCCTAACCTACCTAACCTAACCTAACCTAACTTTTTCGGCTACCTAACCTAACCTAACCTATAAAGATAGGTTAGGTTAGGTTAGGTAGGGTTGGTTAGGTTCGGTCATATATTTACGTTAATTTTAACTCCAATAAAAAAAAATTGACCTCATACATTATGAAATGGGTAGCTTTATCATTTCATAAGAAAAGAAATAGAGAAAATATATTAATTAAGGAAAACTTGGCTTATTAGGCAAATTTGGTCTTGCATAGTAGGCTGAGAAGTGCGTTCTGGCTACTAGGTACGACATATATATATATATATATATATATATATATATATATATATATATATATATATATATATATATATATATATATATATATATATATATATATATATATATTATTAAATATGACCGAAAAAGTAAGATTAATAATTCTAACACGAATTTTCTCAATCTTTCGTACATTACGCTTCACTGTTGGAGGTAAATCAAAAATCACTTCTCCAAAATTCATTTTTATTTCTAGTCTGACGCGACACGGGCGCATTTCGTAAAACTTATTACATTTTCAAAGACTTCACAAATACACAACTGATTAGAACGTATCTCTGATTTTATATCTACATTTGAGTGAGGTGGAAAGGGTGATGTGGCATTAACACAAGACAGAACAGGAGGGGATATTAATAGGGTATTAAAAGTATCAACACAAGACAGAACAGGAGGGGATATTAATAGGGTATTAAAAGTATCAACACAAGACAGAACAGAAACAATGGGTATTGAATAGAAGTGTTTGTAGAAAGCCTATTGGTCCATATTTCTTGATGCTTCTATATTGGAGCGGAGTCTTGAGGTGGGTAGAATATAGTTGTGCAATAATTGGCTGTTGATTGCTGGTGTTGACTTCTTGATGTGTAGTGCCTCGCAAACGTCAAGCCGCCTGCTATCGCTGTATCTATCGATGATTTCTGTGTTGTTTACTAGGATTTCTCTGGCGATGGTTTGGTTATGGGAAGAGATTATATGTTCCTTAATGGAGCCCTGTTGCTTATGCATCGTTAAACGCCTAGAAAGAGATGTTGTTGTCTTGCCTATATACTGGGTTTTTTGGAGCTTACAGTCCCCAAGTGGGCATTTGAAGGCATAGACGACATTAGTCTCTTTTAAAGCGTTCTGTTTTGTGTCTGGAGAGTTTCTCATGAGTAGGCTGGCCGTTTTTCTGGTTTTATAGTAAATCGTCAGTTGTATCCTCTGATTTTTGTCTGTAGGGATAACGTTTCTATTAACAATATCTTTCAGGACCCTTTCCTCCGTTTTATGAGCTGTGGAAAAGAAGTTCCTGTAAAATAGTCTAATAGGGGGTATAGGTGTTGTGTTAGTTGTCTCTTCAGAGGTTGCATGGCTTTTCACTTTCCTTCTTATGATGTCTTCGATAAGCCATGCAACCTCTGAAGAGACAACTAACACAACACCTATACCCCCTATTAGACTATTTTACAGGAACTTCTTTTCCACAGCTCATAAAACGGAGGAAAGGGTCCTGAAAGATATTGTTAATAGAAACGTTATCCCTACAGACAAAAATCAGAGGATACAACTGACGATTTACTATAAAACCAGAAAAACGGCCAGCCTACTCATGAGAAACTCTCCAGACACAAAACAGAACGCTTTAAAAGAGACTAATGTCGTCTATGCCTTCAAATGCCCACTTGGGGACTGTAAGCTCCAAAAAACCCAGTATATAGGCAAGACAACAACATCTCTTTCTAGGCGTTTAACGATGCATAAGCAACAGGGCTCCATTAAGGAACATATAATCTCTTCCCATAACCAAACCATCGCCAGAGAAATCCTAGTAAACAACACAGAAATCATCGATAGATACAGCGATAGCAGGCGGCTTGACGTTTGCGAGGCACTACACATCAAGAAGTCAACACCAGCAATCAACAGCCAATTATTGCACAACTATATTCTACCCACCTCAAGACTCCGCTCCAATATAGAAGCATCAAGAAATATGGACCAATAGGCTTTCTACAAACACTTCTATTCAATACCCATTGTTTCTGTTCTGTCTTGTGTTGATACTTTTAATACCCTATTAATATCCCCTCCTGTTCTGTCTTGTGTTAATGCCACATCACCCTTTCCACCTCACTCAAATGTAGATATAAAATCAGAGATACGTTCTAATCAGTTGTGTATTTGTGAAGTCTTTGAAAATGTAATAAGTTTTACGAAACGCGCCCGTGTCGCGTCAGACTAGAAATAAAAATGAATTTTGGAGAAGTGATTTTTGATTTACCTCCAACAGTGAAGCGTAATGTACGAAAGATTGAGAAAATTCGTGTTAGAATTATTAATCTTACTTTTTCGGTCATATTTAATAATATATGTCTACAGGAAAGACTGCTACCAAAATATACTAATATATATATATATATATATATATATATATATATATATATATATATATATATATATATATATATATATATATATATATATATATATATATTATTAAATATGACCGAAAAAGTAAGATTAATAATTCTAACACGAATTTTCTCTATCTTTCGTACATTTCTTTTCACTGTTGGTGGTAATTCAAAAATCAATTCTCCAAAATTCATTTTTATTTCTAGTCTGACGCGACACTTGAGCGCGTTTCGTAAAATTTATTACATTTTCAAAGACTTTACATGCACAACTGAATAGAACTTACACATCTGCGATTTGTTTATATCTACATTTGAGTGAGGTGGATGGGGTGAGGTGGTATTTAATAGGGTATTAAATTCATCAACACAAGACAGAACACGAAACAATGGGTATTGAATAGAAGTGATTGTAGAAAGCCTATTGGTCCATATTTCTTGATGCTTCTATATTGGAGCGGAGTCTTGAGGTGGGTAGAATATAGTTGTGCTTTAATTGTCTGTTGATTGCTGGTGTTGACTTTTTGATGTGTAGTGCCTCGCAAACGTCAAGCCGTCTGCTATTGCTGTATCTATCGATGATTTCTGTGTTGTTTACTAGGATTTCTCTGGCGATGGTTTGGTTGTGGGAAGAGATTATATGTTCCTTAATGGAGCCCTGTTGCTTATGCATCGATGCATAAGCAACAGGGCTCCATTAAGGAACATATAATCTCTTCCCACAACCAAACCATCGCCAGAGAAATCCTAGTAAACAACACAGAAATCATCGATAGATACAGCGATAGCAGGCGGCTTGACGTTTGCGAGGCACTACACATTAAAAAGTCAACACCAGCAATCAACAGCCAATTAATGCACAACTATATTCTACCCACCTCAAGACTCCGCTCCAATAAAGAAGCATCAAGAAATATGGACCAATAGGCTTTCTACAATCACTTCCATTCAATACCCATTTTTTCGTGTTCTGTCTTGTGTTGATGAAATTAATACCCTATTAATGCCACCTCACCCCATCCACCTCACTCAAATGTAGATATAAACAAATCGGAGATGTGTAAGTTCTATTCAGTTGTGTATGTAAAGTCTTTGAAAATGTAATAAATTTTACGAAACGCGCTCAAGTGTCGCGTCAGACTAGAAATAAAAATGAATTTTGGAGAATTGATTTTTGAATTACCACCAACAGTGAAAAGAAATGTACGAAAGATAGAGAAAATTCGTGTTAGAATTATTAATCTTACATTTTCGGTCATATTTAATAATATATATATATATATATATATATATATATATATATATATATATATATATATATATATATATATATATATATATATGTCGTACCTAGTAGCCAGAACACACTTCTCAGCCTACTATGCAAGGCCCGATTTGCCTAATAAACCAAGTTTTCATGAATTAATTGTTTTTCGACTACCTAACCTACCTAACCTAACCTAACCTAACTTTTTCGGCTACCTAACCAAACCTAACCTATAAAGATAGGTTAGGTTAGGTTAGGTAGGGTTGGTTAGGTTCGGTCATATATCTACGTTAATTTTAACTCCAATAAAAAAAAATTGACCTCATACATAATGAAATGGGTAGCTTTATCATTTCATAAGAAAAAAATTTGAAAAAAATATATTAATTCAGGAAAACTTGGCTTATTAGGCAAATCGGGCCTTGAATAGTAGGCCAAAAAGTGAGTTCTGGCTACTAGGTACGACATATATATATATATATATATATATATATATATATATATATATATATATATATATATATATATATATATATATATATATATATATATATATATATATATATTTTGTGACGAATATCTCTTTCAAGAGAGATTGAGCCTGCTCTTCCCTCCAAAGTACGTGACATTAACAGATAATATAGAAGATATATCCAACAAGTATCTCCAAAACGTTTTGCCCAGAGAGCAAAACGTATCCAGCACACCGGCACACCTGCTCGCCTCCGCCACCGTTAACCGGCAAACTGCTTGTCCATCGCCTGCCTGTCGCTGATTGGCTGGTGTCCAGTCGCACCCGCCCCACCACAAGTCGATGTCTGGGCTGCAGCGACCCAGAGAAGGCAGAATATCAGTGCTCCTTGCAGTTGACACGTCTCATTGGTAGACTAAGCCTTGGCTTACGTGTACTAAGGGAGGTGGCAGCTCGAAGCCAATATTCCGGCATCATCATTCTTATTTACTTTGCTATTACTCATTTGTCTTAAGGTAACTTTTCATTTGCCAGTGATTATTCTTATTATTTTGTTTGTTGACTTGTCTGTTATATTTTATACTCAATTTTATTCATGTCTCGCTTTTCTAACGTAATTAAAATTTCATTCTTAAATTTACTTGTGTTTTGTGTGTCTTCCCATTACCTTACCACAGACGAAAGTTCCAGCTTTTCTCTTTTTTTTTCATGTGACAAGGCCCTGCCCCTAGCTTTTGAAACAGCCGAACACCAACGCTTTACCGTCACAATATATATATATATATATTTGTCGTACCTAATAGCCAGAACGCACTTCTCAGCCTACTATGCAAGGACCGATTTGCCTAATAAGCCAAGTTTTCATGAATTAATTGTTTTTCGACTACCTAACCTACCTAACCTAACCTAACCTAACTTTTTCGGCTACCTAACCTATAAAGATAGGTTAAGTTAGGTTAGGTAGGGTTGGCTAGGTTCGGTCATATAACTACGTTAATTTTAACTCCAATAAAAAAAAATTGACCTCATACATAATGAAATGGGTAGCTTTATCATTTCATAAGAAAAAAATTTGAAAAAATATATTAATTCATGAAAACTTGGCTTATTAGGCAAATCGGGCCTTGAATAGTAGGCTGAGAAGTGCGTTCTGGCTACTAGGTACGACATATATATATATATATATATATATATATATATATATATATGTCGTACCTAGTAGCCAGAACTCACTTTTTGGCCTACTATTCAAGGCCCGATTTGCCTAATAAGCCAAGTTTTCCTGAATTAATATATTTTTTCTATTTTTTTTCTTATGAAATGATAAAGCTACCCATTTCATTATGTATGAGGTCAATTTTTTTTTATTGTAGTTAAAATTAACGTAGATATATGACCGAACCTAACCAACCCTACCTAACCTAACCTATCTTCATAGGTTAGGTTGGGTTAGGTTGCCGAAAAAGGTAGGTTAGGTTAGGTTAGGTAGGTTAGGTAGTCGAAAAAACATTAATTCATAAAAACTTGGCTTATTAGGCAAATCGGGCCTTGCATAGTAGGCTGAGAAGTGCGTTCTGGCTATTAGGTACGACATATATATATATATATATATATATATATATATATTTATATATATGTCGTACCTAGTAGCCAGAATGCACTTCTCGGCCTACTATGCAAGGCCCGATTTGCCTAATAAGCCAAGTTTTCCTGAATTAATATATTTTCTCAATTTTTTTTCTTATGAAATGATAAAGCTACCCATTTCATTAGGTATGATGTAAATTTATTTTTATTTGAGTTAAAATTAACGTAGATATATGACCGAACGTAACCAAGCCTACCTAACCCAACCTAACCTATCTTTATAGGTTAGGTTTGGTTAGGTAGCCGAAAAAGTTAGGTTAGGTTAGGTTAGGTCGGTTAGGTAGGCCAAAAACAATTAATTCATGAAAACTTGGCCTATTAGGCAAATTGGGCCTTGCATAGTAGGCTGAGAAGTGCGTTCTGGCTACTAGGTACGACATATATATATATATATATATATATATATATATATATATATATATATATATATATATATATATATATATATATATAAATATATATATATATATAAATATATATATATATATATATATATATATATATATATATATATATATATATATATATATATATATATATATATATATATATATATATATATATATATATATATATATATATTTATATATATATATATATTTATATATATATATATATATATATATATATATATATATATATATATATATATATATATATATATATATATGTCGTACCTAGTAGCCAGAACGCACTTCTCAGCCTACTATGCAAGGCCCAATTTGCCTAATAGGCCAAGTTTTCATGAATTAATTGTTTTTGGCCTACCTAACCGACCTAACCTAACCTAACCTAACTTTTTCGGCTACCTAACCAAACCTAACCTATAAAGATAGGTTAGGTTGGGTTAGGTAGGCTTGGTTACGTTCGGTCATATATCTACGTTAATTTTAACTCAAATAAAAATAAATTTACATCATACCTAATGAAATGGGTAGCTTTATCATTTCATAAGAAAAAAAATTGAGAAAATATATTAATTCAGGAAAACTTGGCTTATTAGGCAAATCGGGCCTTGCATAGTAGGCCGAGAAGTGCATTCTGGCTACTAGGTACGACATATATATAAATATATATATATATATATATATATATATATATATATGTCGTACCTAATAGCCAGAACGCACTTCTCAGCCTACTATGCAAGGCCCGATTTGCCTAATAAGCCAAGTTTTTATGAATTAATGTTTTTTCGACTACCTAACCTACCTAACCTAACCTAACCTACCTTTTTCGGCAACCTAACCCAACCTAACCTATGAAGATAGGTTAGGTTAGGTAGGGTTGGTTAGGTTCGGTCATATATCTACGTTAATTTTAACTACAATAAAAAAAAATTGACCTCATACATAATGAAATGGGTAGCTTTATCATTTCATAAGAAAAAAAATAGAAAAAATATATTAATTCAGGAAAACTTGGCTTATTAGGCAAATCGGGCCTTGAATAGTAGGCCAAAAAGTGAGTTCTGGCTACTAGGTACGACATATATATATATATATATATATATATATATATATATATATATATATATATATATATATATATATATATATACATATACATATATATATATATACATATACATATATATATATATATATATATATATATATATATATATATATATATATATATATATATATATATATATATATATATATATGTCGTACCTAGTAGCCAGAACTCACTTTTCAGCCTACAATGCAAGGCCCGATTTGCCTAATAAGCCAAGTTTTCATGAAATAATATATTTTCTCTAATTTTTTTCTTATGAAATGATAAAGCAACCCATTTCATTATGTAAGAGGTGAATTTTTTTTTATTGGAGTTAAAATTAACGTAGATATATGACCGAACCTAACCAACCCTACCTAACCTAACCTAACCTATCTTTATAGGTTAGGTTAGGTTAGGTAGCCGAAAAAGTTAGGTTAGGTTAGGTTAGGTAGGTTAGGTAGTCGAAAAGCAATTAATTCATGAAAACTTGGCTTATTAGGCAAATCGGGCCTTGCATAGTAGGCTCAGAAGTGAGTTCTGGCTACTAGGTACGACATATATATATATATATATATATATATATATATATATATATATATATATATATATATATATATATATATATATATATATATATATATATTTAGGGGTACCACCACTGGTTTAATTAAAGGGACCCACATCCTCGAAGAAGAAAATAAATAGTGTTCAGAGTAGACCTTGTGGAGTCTCACTGAATACTTTAATCTTTTTCTCTCCTACCACCCCTATTATTATTTTTTTTTATTTGATTTTATTGCAATGCTACAGTTTACAGAAAAAACACACTTATATAACAATATACCAATCAGTGTTCGAAGACCTCGTCCAGCTCTTTGGGGGTCGGGTGCGTACCCAAGATACAGCACGCATTTCCCATTTGAACAGCGACACTGAGGCGCTGGAACATGAAACTGGCCGCTCTTGGGTCTCTAGTCTTCGCAATGAGTTCCTCGCCCAGGTCCTTCAGGAACTTAAGTGCACATTTACCCCAGGTGCCCAGAGTCTCAGAGCCTATTGGCACGAACCTGTAACAACGTTCTAGGTCCCTGTACTTGTTAGTTTTCTGGTTCTCCCTGAAGGTGGCCGCCCCGCCTCCCTCAGCTGTGCTGTAAGGTAGATAGGTATCAGCCAATGTAGATGCACACGTGTAATCCCACACGCAAAGTGAGCTGGCATCAGCAAGGGAGGAGATCAAATCTCTCACAGAGAAAAATAAAGACACCGAGCATCAGATTATCATCCAAAGGTAAGGTGGGAATGTTACATTGGAAGGAAATCCCTCTGTACCTGAAACATTTGCAGAACGACTGAAAAAGAGCTCAGAAGCAATGGACACAGTGAGGGAGGTAGCGATGCAAGCAGCTACGTCACAGGAAGCAGCAAGGTGCACCACTCAACTGCTGGAGAGAAAAAGATCAGTGGTAGTTGTAGGCATCAAAGAACAGGAAGGAGCCAACAGGCAAGAATGGAATGGCAAGGATAGAGAGGCAGTACATGGGCTACTGAAGGGGTTACAGATGGAAGGGGCAGTACATAACATTGAGATGGTTTTCAGGTTGGGCTGGTGCAGCAAGGACAGAAACCGACTTGTAAAGGTGGTGTTCACAAACGAAACCACGAAGGAGGATATTCTCGAAAGGAAGAGTCGCCTGCAGCATGTGGAGGGATAGAAAAAAGTATTCCTGCAGAGGGACAGGACGAAGGAGGAGGAGAGAGCCAGGGCAGCAGAGGCAAGGAGGAAGCGCAGGGAGAGAGGAGCAAACCAGGAAATCACAGCCCCCAACACAACAGTCCCAGAGACAAGAGGGGAACCCAAAACCAGCATCCCAGCAACACCAGAGAGGAGGGCAACACCACCACCCCCCTCTGCATAGAAAGCCTCCCTTCCCCCCACCCTACCTGTCCCCCACCCAACCCTCCCTCCACCCCCCACCCCATTCTGACCCTGACACCCCATCCCTATTCCCATTATGTCCCCCCTCCCACCTTTCCCCCCTCCCCCTTCATCCCATACCTCCTTCCCCCTCACCCCGTATCCTCCATGTCCCCCCTATCTCCTTAACCCACACCCTACCTGTCCCCTCTTCCCTTAAACCCCCACCCTCCACCCCAAAATCCTCTGAGACCCTGCAAACCATCTCACAGATCCTCTCACCCAAGGAACAGCTTCCCACACCAGCAGAATGCTCGCCAAGAAAGGGACATGAAAATGAACAGAAGAAAGTGAGCTTCAAGGCGATGTACACTAACATAGATGGGATTTCAAATAAAACAAGTATACTTGGAGAATGGGCACTAGAAGAAAACCTAGACATAATAGCACTCACAGAAACAAAGCTAACGAAAATCATACCAAACACAGTGTTTCCACAGGGTTACTATGTAGTGAGGAAAGAGAGAGAAGGGAGAGGAGGAGATGGTGTAGCTTTGCTACTAAGAAAAGGTTGGAGTTTCGAAGAGATGAAAATTCAGAACTGTGAAGGTTTCAGTGACTACATATCAGGCACCATAGCAACTGGAGGACAGAAAATTATAATAGTTGTCATATATAACCCCCTACGAATGACAGAAGACCCAGACAGGAATATGATAGAAACAACTTGGCCACCATCAATATAATTGAGAGATCAGCTTCTGTGGCTAGTAGGAACGGATCCAGACTTCTAATCATGGGAGACTTCAACCATGGGATGATAGATTGGGGGAACAGAGACCCACATGGAGGCCCAGACACATGGAGAGCTAAGCTGCTGGATGTGGCAACAAGAAACTTTCTAAGTCAAGACGTCAAGGGACCGACAAGAATGAGAGGAGGGGATGAACCAGCCTTGCTTGATCTGATATTTACCCTAAATGAGTCGGATATAAGGGAAGTTAAGTTGGAAGCCCCATTGGGAATGAGTGATCATAGTGTATTGAGCTTTGAGTACCTGGTTGAGCTGGGAATTATCACCCCCAAAAAAACTGGGAACCAAAGGGCTGGCGTACCAAAAGGAACACTATGAGGAAATAAATAAATTCCTATGGAATATACATTGGGACACAGATCTCGGAACCAAGTCCGTACAAGACATGATGGACTATGTCACCCAAAAATGTTAGGAGGCTGTAAGCAGGTTTGTCCCAGCCCGACAGGAAAAAAACAGAGAAGCAAGGGAAGAATCCGTGGTTTAATAGGGAATGTATGAAAGCAAAGGAGCTGAACAAAAGAGCATGAAGGAACTTCTGTAATAACAGAACACCAGAAAGTAGAGAGAGATACCAGACAACCAGGAACGAGTATGTCAGTGTGGGAAGAGCAGCTGAGAAAAGGTATGAAAATGATATAGCTAATAAAGCCAAGACCGAACCAAAGCTACTACACAGTCACATCAGGAGGAAGACAACAGTGAAGGAACAGGTGATGAAACTTAGGGTGGGCGAGGACAGGTACACATAGAATGACAAAGAGGTGTGTGAAGAACTCATCAAAAGGTTCCAGGAGGTCTTTACAATAGAACAGGGAGATGTCACGGCGCTAGAAGAGGTGGCAGCAAACCAGGTGACCTTGGATAGGTTCGAAATTACAAGAGATGAGGTCAAGAAGCACCTATTGGAGCTGGATGTGAGGAAACCTGTTGGGCCGGATGGAATCTCGCCATGGGTATTGCAAGAGTGGGCAGGAGCACTTTCTTACCACTCTCCATAGTGTATAGTAGGTCACTGGAAACGGGGGACCTCCCAGAAATATGGAAGACTGCTAATGTAGTACCAATATACAAAAAAGATGACAGACAAGAGGCACTGAACTACAGGCCGGTGTCCTTAACTTGTATACCACGCAAGGTGATGGAGAAGATTGTGAGAAAAAACCTAGTAACACATCTGGAGAGAAGAGACTTCGTGACAACCCATCAACATGGGTTCAGGTAGGGTAAATCTTGCCTTACAGGCTTGATAGAATTCTACGATCAGGTGACAAAGATTAAACAAGAAAGAGAAGGGTGGGCGGACTGCACTTTTTTGAACTGTCGGAAAGCCTTTGACACAGTACCCCATAAAAGGTTGATGCATAAGCTGGAGAAACAGGCAGGAGTAACTGGTAGGGCGCTCCAGTGGATAAGGGAGTACCTAAACAATAGGAAGCAGAGAGTTACAGTGAGGGGTGAGACCTCAGACTTGCGGGAAGTCACCAGTGGAGTACCATAGGGCTCTGTACTTGAACCTATCCTGTTTCTGATATATGTAAATGATCTCCCAGAGGGTATAGACTTATTCCTCTCAATGTTTGCTGACGACGCCAAAATTATGAGATGGATTAAGACAGAGGAGGACAGCTTGAGGCTTCAAGAAGACCTGGACAAGCTGCAGGAATGGTCGAACAAATGGCTGTTCGAGTTTAACCCAAGCAAATGTAATGTAATGAAGATAGGGGTAGGAAGCAGGAGACCAGATACAAGGTACCATTTGGGAGATGAAATACTTCATGAGTCAGAGAGAGAGAAAGACCTGGGAGTTGATATCACGACAGACCTGTCCCCTGAAGCTTATATCAAGAGGATAACGGCAGCAGCATATGCCAGGTTGGCTAACATAAGAACGGCCTTTAGAAACTTGTGTAAGGAATCTTTCAGAACATTATATACCACATATGTCAGACCAATCCTGGAGTATGCGGCTCCAGCATGGAGTCCATATCTAGTCAAGCATAAGGATAAAATGGAAAAGGTTCAAAGGTTTGCCATCAGATTTGTACCCGAGTTGAGAGGTATGAGCTACGAGGAGAGACTACGGGAATTAAACCTCACTTCGTTGGAAGACAGAAGAGTTAGGGGGGACATGATCACCACAATCAAGATTCTCAAGGGAATCGATAGGGTTGATAAAGACAGGCTGCTTAACACAAGGGGCACACGCACTAGGGGACACAGGTGGAAACTGAGTGCCCAAATGAGCCACAGAGATATTAGAAAGAACTTTTTTAGTGTCAGAATGGTTGACAAATGGAATGCATTAGGCAGTGATGTGGTAGAAGCTGACTCCATACACAGTTTCAAGTGTAGATATGATAGAGCCCAATAGGCTCAGGAACCTGTACGCCTGTTGATTGACAGTTGAGAGGCGGGACCAAAGAGCCAGAGCTCAACCCCCGCCAGCACAACTAGGTGAGTACAACTAGGTGAGAACGACCTGTTTACCTTCCCTCCACGGCTGCAGGGTGACTCCATCTGGGGGTTTTTGGCTGTTGTCAGGCCTGCACAATTGAGGTTCCCTTTGTGCTGGACACCCAGCTGAAGCCAAACTTCTCTTGATGATGTCATTGACTGCTTCATGTCTGGTGGGCAGTAGTGTGGGTAAGAGTACTGGTGGGCATTAGTGTGAGTGACAGTACTGGTGGGCAGTAGTGTGGGTGAGAGTACTGGTGGGCATTAGTGTGAGTGACAGTACTGGTGGGCAGTAGTGTGGGTGAGAGTACTGGTGGGCAGTAGTGTGGGTGAGAGTACTGGTGGGCAGTAGTAGTAGGCCTACAGGCAGTAGGCCCCCTGTTGGCCCCAGGCTTCGAGGCTACGAGGGTACTGGTGGGCAGTAATGTGGGGAAGGTACTGGTTGGCAGTAGTGTGGGTGAGGGGTACTGGTGGGCAGTAGTGCGGATGATAGTACTGGTGGGAAGTAGTGTGGAAGAGGTTACATGGGGGCAGTAGTGTGGGTGAGGTACTGGTGGGCAGTAGTGTCGGTGAGGTACTGGTGGGCAGTAGTGTCGGTGAGGGGACTGGTGGGCAGTAGTGTGGGTGAGGGTACTGGTGGGCAGTAGTGTGGGTGAGGGTACTTGTGGGCAGAAGTGTGGGTGAGCGTACTGGTGGGCAGTAGTGTGGGTGAGCGTACTGGTGGGCAGTAGTGTGGGTGAGCGTACTGGTGGGCAGTAGTGTGGGTGAGCGTACTGGTGGGCAGTAGTGTGGGTGAGCGTACTGGTGGGCAGTAGTGTGGGTGAGCGTACTGGTGGGCAGTAGTGTGGGTGAACGTACTGGTGGGCAGTAGTGTGCGTGAGGGTACTGGTGGGCAGTAGTGTGGGTGAGAGTACTGGTGGGCAGTAGTGTGGGTGAGGGTACTGGTGGGCAGTAGTGTGGGTGAGCGTACTGGTGGGCAGTAGTGTGGGTGAGGGTACTGGTGGGAAGTAGTGTGTCGATGAGGGTACTGGTGGGCAGTAGTGTGGGTGAGGGTACTGGTGGGCAGTAGTGTGTCGGTGAGGGTACTGGTGGGCAGTAGTGTGTCGGTGAGGGTACTGGTGTGCAGTAGTGTGGGTGAGGGTACTGGTGGGCAGTAGTGTGTCGGTGAGGGTACTGGTGGGGAGTAGTGTGGGTGAGGGTACTGGTGGGGAGTAGTGTGGGTGAGGGTACTGGTGGGGAGTAGTGTGGGTGAGGGTACTGGTGGGGAGTAGTGTGGGTGAGGGTACTGGTGGGGAGTAACGTTTGGGGGAAGGTACTACTTATATCCATTGTTTCGTGCTCTGTCTTGTGTTTGTCACCTGTTTGTTCACCTCACCCAATACGAGAAGAAGTGCGATGAATCTGTTTGTAAATAAAGTCCTTTAAAATGTAATAAGTAATTATGAAACGCGTTCAGGCGTCATACCATAAATAAAAATGAATTTTGGAGAATTGATATTTCCATTAGGACCGACAGTGAAGAAAAACATAAGAAATATTGAGAAAATTCGAGTTAGAATTAATTATTAATCTTACCTTCTCGCTTCTCGGTCATTTTCAACAACATATGTTTACAAGTCTTTCAATATATATAAATATATATATATATATATATATATATATATATATATATATATATATATATATATATATATATATATATATATATATATATATATATATATGTATATATACATATATATATTATTAAATATGACCGAAAAAGTAAGATTAATAATTCTAACACGAATTTTCTCTATCTTTCGTACATTTCTTTTCACTGTTGGTGGTAATTCAAAAATCAATTCTCCAAAATTCATTTTTATTTCTAGTCTGACGCAACACTTGAGCGCGTTTCGTAAAACTTATTACATTTTCAAAGACTTTACATGCACAACTGAATAGAACTTACACATCTGCGATTTGTTTATATCTACATTTGAGTGAGGTGGATGGGGTGAGGTGGCATTAATAGGGTATTAATTTCATCAACACAAGACAGAACACGAAACAATGGGTATTGAATGGAAGTGATTGTAGAAAGCCTATTGGTCCATATTTCTTGATGCTTCTATATTGGAGCGGAGTCTTGAGGTGGGTAGAATATAGTTGTGCATTAATTGGCTGTTGATTGCTGGTGTTGACTTTTTAATGTGTAGTGCCTCGCAAACGTCAAGCCACCTGCTATCGCTGTATCTATCGATGATTTCTGTGTTGTTTACTAGGATTTCTCTGGCGATGGTTTGGTTGTGGGAAGAGATTATATGTTCCTTAATGGAGCCCTGTTGCTTATGCATCGTTAAACGCCTAGAAAGAGATGTTGTTGTCTTGCCTATATACTCGGTTTTTTGGAGCTTACAGTCCCCAAGTGGGCATTTGAAGGCATAGACGACGTTGGTCTCTTTTAAAGCGTTCTGCTTTGTGTCTGGAGAGTTTCTCATGAGTAGGCTGGCCGTTTTTCTGGTTTTATAGTAAATCGCCAGTTGTATCCTCTGATTTTTGTCTGTAGGGATAACGTTTCTATTAACAATATCTTTCAGGACCCTTTCCTCCATTTTATGAGCTGTGGAAAAGAAGTTCCTGTAAAATAGTCTAATAGGGGGGTATAGGTGTTGTGTTAGTTGTCTCTTCAGAGGTTGCATGGCGTTTCACTTTCCTTCTTATGATGTCTTCGACGAAACCATTTGAGACGCCATTGTTGACTAGGACCTGCCTTACCCTACAGAGTTCTTCGTCGACTTGCTTCCATTCTGAGCTGTGGCTGAGAGCACGGTCGACATATGCGTTAACAACACTCCTTTTGCACCTGTCTGGGCAGTCGCTGTTGGCATTTAGGCACATTCCTATGTTCGTTTCCTTAGTGTAGACTGCAGTGTGGAAACCTCCGCTCTTTTCCATGACTGTTACATCTAGAAAGGGCAGCTTCCCATCCTTTTCCATCTCGTAAGTGAAACACAGCACGGAACTCTGCTCAAACGCCTCCTTCAGCTCCTGCAGATGTCTGACATCAGGTACCTGTGTAAAAATGTCGTCAACATACCTGCACTATATGGCCGGTTTCAAGTTCATGTCGACTAGGACTTTTTGCTCGATGGTACCCATGTAGAAGTTTGCAAACAGGACACCTAGGGGAGAACCCATGGCGACCCCATCTACTTGCTTATACATGTGCCCATCCGGGCTCAAGAAGGGTGCCTCTTTAGTACAAGCTTGGAGTAGTTTCCTTAGAATAATTTCTGGTATGTCAAGAGGAGTACAGGCTGGATCACGATACACTCTGTCGGCTATCATCCCGATTGTCTCGTCCACAGGTACGTTTGTGAACAGTGATTCTACGTCCAACGAGGCTCTTATCCCTGTGGCCCGTGTGCCCCGCAGTAAGTCAACAAATTCGTTTGGAGACTTCAGGCTGAAGGCTTCAGGCTGACTTCAGGCGCAAGGGACATAAGGAGCCAGCAGGCCGTTGAGTCGCTTCGCCAGTCTGTACGTGGGTGTGGGTATCTGGCTAATGATTGGCCGAAGTGGGTTTCCAGGCTTGTGTGTCTTGACATTTCCATACGCATATCCAGGTTTATATTCCCCAATAATCTTTGGCAGGTGGAGTCCGGATTTCTTGGCGTTCACAGTTTCGATCAGTTTGTTGACCTTTGCTTTTAATTCGGCTGTAGTGTCCTTCGTTACCCTTTGAAATTTAGTTTGGTCAGAGAGTATGAGGTTCATTTTCGCCAGATATTCGTCTTTTTTAAGAATGACGTATATTGGCGACTTGTCACCTCTCCTGACAACTATCTCCTTGTTCTCACGAAGGCTTTTAGCTGCCGCTTTGAGCTCGGGGGACAGTATGGTGCTTCTGTAATTGCCTCGATTCTTTCCTCCTTCCGCAATAAGTTCTGCTTGCAAGGTGTCTTTGGTAGTGACCTTCTTTTGTGTCTCGAGGTCGAATATGTCGTCCAACAGGATTTCCAACTCCACTTTCCGGGCCATTACACCCTCACACTCCTACCCTTCATCTCTCACCTCCATATTACCATATCTCTCTCTCTCTCCATCACCCCGCTCCGTCCCTCACCTTCTCTCACTTACCCTCACTATCCGTCATTACAGGATGTCCCAAGGGAGGGTTCCAGTGCAGCGACGGCAAGTGTCTTCCTCGCAGTCGACGATGTAACGGAGAGGTCGACTGTGTGGGCAGGGAGGACGAGCTGGAAGATGAGTGTTGTGAGTATATGGCTGGCTTGTTGCCTGGCTTGTGGGCTGTCTTCTTGTCTGGCTTGTGGGCTGGCTTGTGGCTGGCTTCTTGTCTGGCTTCTTGTCTGGCTTGATGTCTGGCTTGTTGTCTGGCTTGTGGGCTGGCTTGTTGTCTGGCTTGTGGGCTGGCTTGTTGTCTGGCTTGTGGGCTGGCTTGTTGTCTGGCTTGTGGGCTGGCTTGTTGTCTGGCTTGTTGTGTGGCTTGTTGTCTGGCTTGTTGTCTTGCTTGTTGTCTTGCTTGTTGTCTTGCTTGTTGTCTAGCTTGTTGTCTAGCTTGTTGTCTCGCTTGTTGTCTGGCTTGTAAGCTGGCTTGTTCCATGGCTTGTTAGCTGGCTTGTTGCCTTGTCTTGTAGGCTGGCTTGTTGCCTTAGCTTGTAGGCTGGCATGTTGCTTTGACTTGTAGGCTAGCTTTTGTCTTGGCTTGTAGGCTGGCTTGTTGCCTTGGCTTTTAGGTTGGCTTCTTTTCCTTGGCTTGTAGGCTGGCTTGTTTTCTTGGCTTGTAGGCTGGCTTGTTGTCTTGGCTTGTAGGCCGTTTTGTTGTCTTGGTTTGTCTGGTGGCTTGTTGTCTTGGCTTGTAGGCTGGCTTGATGTCTTGGTTTGTAGGCTGGCTTGTTGAATTGGCTTATAGTCTGGCTTGTTACCATTGGTTTGTACGCATGCTTGTTGTCTTAGTTTACCGACTGGCTTGTAGCCTTAGCTTGTAAGCTGGCTTGTTGCCTTGGCTTGTTGGCTGGCGTGTTACCTTGGCTTCAAGGCATGGCTTGTAGGCTGGCTTGTAGGCTGGCTTGTAGGCTGGCTTGTAGGCTGGCTTGTAGGCTGGCTTGTAGGCTGGCTTGTAAGCTGGCTTGTTGACTGTATTGAGCTGGAGGAGTGCTGTGAGTACATCACTGGCTTTTTGGCTGTTGACTGGCCTTTTTTGGTTGAGTTGCTGGAGTTTTTACTTAAGATAACGAGTGATTAGATTATGCGACTGGTTGGCCTAATTGCTGACTTGCATAGTGAGCAACCCGTCCTCTTAAAAATAACGTCACTTTTGGCTCGTATGCGCACTATGGCCAAATTTGGACGTAATTTGAAATGAAATCGACTCACAAAAGTGACGTACTGTCCCGTTTTCTGTTTGAGTCGTCCGGCGTACTCGGTAAGGTTAGAAAAGGAAACTTTCCATTAACGTTTTTTATAACGTTTTGAAACTTTATGAGAATTTCCTGCCCACCTAACCTATCAGAGGACCCTTAACTTACTGTTGTTGAGAAAAATAAACCCAAATTTATTTTCATTTGTTTTTTCATTTTCATATTACGTCCACTTTCGGCCATACTGGTAAACGAACAAAAGCGACGTTATTTTTAAGAGGACAAGTTGTTAGTGACTTGCTTGACTTTCTCATCGAGTGTGTTGGCAGGCGGGGAGAGCGAGCTGGAAGACGAGTGATGTGTTTATGTAGATGGCTTATTGGCTTATTCCCTCCTACTAGGCATATAGACTGGCTTGTCTCCCCTAATAGGTATACAGATTGGCTTGTCTCCCCTAATAGGCATACAGACTGGCTTGTCCCTCTACTAGACATATAGACTGGCTTGTACCCCCCTACTAGGCATACAGACTGGCTTATCCCCTTACTAAGCATATAGATTGGCTTGTCCCCCCTACTAGGCATACAGACTGGCTTGTCTCCCCTACTAGGCATATAGACTGGCTTGTCCCCTACTAGACATATAGACTGGCTTTCCCCCCTCCTACTAGCTATACAGACTGACTTGTCCCCTTACTAAGCATATAGACTGGCTTGTCCCCCCTACTAGGCATACAGACTGGCTTGTCCCCCGTACTAGGCATACAGACTGGTTTGTCCCCCCTACTAGGCATACAGACTGGCTTGTCCCCTTACTAATTATACAGACTGGCTTGTCCTCCCTACTAGGCATATAGACTGGCATGTCTCTCCTACTAGTCATAAAGACTGGCTTGTCCCCCTTCTAGGCATATAGACTGGCTTGTCTCTTCTACTAGGCATATAGACTGGCTTGGCTCTCCTACTAGTCATACAGACTGGCTTGTTCTTCTTCTAGGCACACAGACTGGCTTGTCTCCCATACTAGGTATACAGACTGGCTTGTCCTCCTAGTAAGCATACAGACTGGCTTGTCCCCCCTACTAGGCATATAGACTGGCTTGTCCTCCAAGTAAGCATACAGACTGGCTTGTCCTCCTAGTAAGCATACAGACTGGCTTGTCCCCCCTACTAGGTATACAGACTGGCTTGGCTCTCCTACTAGTCATACAGACTGGCCTGGACGCCTTACCGTCTGGGCAAGGTGACCGGAGGGGTTCCCAAGCGGGCAGGTTAAGGGACCGGGGTAGAGAGAAAAGTCTAAAATATCGTAAGTATCCTTTATGTTGGGCTGATTGTTATACACAATATATATATTATGACCAAGAAATAGAGAAATTGTTCCTACGTTGTATCCAATATGCATTATCCTACATTGTAGCGGATGACAAAACTGTTTCAAGCACTAATATGCTACAAAGTCTTACCAAATATATCCTTGAAATCATTTTAGCTACAGCAGCATCTTCAAGGTCACCCAACACCCACCTCTCGACCTCAAGGTCACCCAACACTCACCTCTCAACCCCAAGGTCACCCAACACTCACCTCTCAACCCCAAGGTCACTCAACACTCACCTCTCTTCCCCAAAGTTACCCAGCACTCACCTCTCTACCCCAAGGTCACCCAACACTCTCCTCTCTACCCGAAGGTCACCCAACACTCGCCTATCTACCCCAAGACCACCCAACACTCACCTCTCTACCCCAAGGTCACTCAACACTCACCTCTCGACCCCAAGGTCACCCAACACTCACCTCTCTACCCCAAGGGTACCCAACACTCTCCTCTCTACCCCAAGGTCACCAAACACTCGCCTCTCGACCCCAAGGTCACCCAACACTCGCCTCTCGAGCCCAAGGTCACCCAACACTCGCCTCTCGAGCCCAAGGTCACCCAACACTCGCCTCTCGAGCCCAAGGTCACTCAACACTCTCCTCTCTACCCCAAGGTCACCCAACACTCTCCTCTCTACCCCAAGGTCACCCAACACTCACCTCTCTACCCCAAGGTCACTCAACACTCACCTCTCGACCCCAAGGTCACCCAACACTCACCTCTCTACCCCAAGATCACCCAACACTCGCCTCTCGACCCAAAGGTCACCCAACACTCTCCTCTCGACCCCAAGGTCACCCAACACTCTCCTCTCGAGCCCAAGGTCACCCAACAGTTAACCTAAGGTGCCACCGCCTGACTGATACTGGCCTTCAGATGCTGGGTGCTAGACGACACTAAGAAAGTTAGTTCCTAGTCATTTTTTACCGTCAGTATGCTGATGGCAAATTAATCAAGTCTTCTGGCTTCAGAACTCGCTATCAGCTCCCAAATTTGGCCATAGTGCGCATACGAGCCAAAAGTGACGTTATTTTTAAGAGGACGGGTTGATGGGCTGACCTGTGTGTGCCCAGCTATTCCCAGCAAATGGTAGAGAGAAGGACAGTGGCCTTCACCTAGCTGCTAGGCCCTCGTGCATATGTTCACCCTACCAGTGATACCATCACAAGAGTATAAGACTCAAGAAAGGGTAATTTGACAAGTAAATCAGACAGTAAAGCAAAAGGGATGGAAACCCCGAACTGTAGCAGTATACTCTGTGAACAAAACACGATTACAGTTAATACTAAAACATCTTTGTAGCTCATAAACATGAATTTATTGAAACTGGTAAACACTTCCTATACAAGAAAGTCCTAACAAAGCAACTGAATTTCAAAGTTTATTGTATTTGAACAGGGAAAAGTATTAAGAGTTTATAGAAGCAAGTGGATCCAAGAACCAGCTATCAGAGGAATTGCCCACAGCGCCACACTCCCTCTTATCCTTGCCCACAGCGCCACACTCCCTCTTATCCTTGCCCACAGCGCCACACTCCCTCTTATCCTTGCCCACAGCACCACACTCCCTCTTATCCTTACCCACAGCACTACACTCCCTCTTATCCTTGCCCACAGCACCACACTTCCTGTGACTCCCTGGGGAGTGTGACCCATCCTGTTGGTCTGGCGGAGAATGTGATCCATCCTGGTGGTCTAGCGGGGAGTGTGACCAATCCTGATGGTCTGGCGGGGAGTGTGACCAATCCTGGTGGTCTGGCGGGGAGTGTGACCAATCCTGGTGGTCTGGCGGGGAGTGTGACCAATCCTGGTGGTCTGGCGGGGAGTGTGACCAATCCTGGTGGTCTGGCGGGGAGTGTGACCCATCCTGTTGGTCTGGCGGGGAATGTGACCCATCCTGGTGGTCTAGCGGGGAGTGTGACCAATCCTGGTGGTCTGGCGGGGACGGTGACCCCTACTGGTGGTCTGGCGGGGACGGTGACCCCTGCTGGTGGTCTGGAGGAGAGGGTGACCCCTGCTGGTGGTCTGGCGGGGAGTGTGACCCATCCTGGTGGTCTGGAGGAGAGGGTGACCCCTGCTGGTGGCCTGGCGGGGAGTGTGACCCTTCTTGGTGGTCTGGCGGGGAGTGTGACCCTTCTTGGTGGTCTGGCGGGGAGTGTGACCCTTCTTGGTGGTCTGGTGGGGAGTGTGACCCTTCTTGGTGGTCTGGCGGGGAGGGTGACCCATCCTGGTGGTCTGGCGGGGAGTGTGACCCCTCCTGGTGGTCTGGCGGGGAGGGTGACCCCTCCTGGTGGTCTGGCGGGGAGTGTGACCCCTCCTGGTGGTCTGGCGGGGAGGGTGACCCCTCCTGGTGGTCTGGCGGGGAGTGTGACCCCTCCTGGTGGTCTGGCGGGGAGGGTGACCCCTCCTGGTGGTCTGGCGGGGAGTGTGACCCCTCCTGGTGGTCTGGCGGGGAGTGTGACCCCTCCTGGTGGTCTGGCGGGGAGGGTGACCCCTCCTGGTGGTCTGGCGGGGAGGGTGACCCCTCCTGGTGGTCTGGCGGGGAGGGTGACCCCTCCTGGTGGTCTGGCGGGGAGTGTGACCCCTCCTGGTGGTCTGGCGGGGAGGGTGACCCTTCTTGGTGGTCTAGCGGGGAGTGTGACCCCTCCTGGTGGTCTGGCGGGGAGGGTGACCCCTCCTGGTGGTCTGGCGGGGAGTGTGACCCCTCCTGGTGGTCTGGCGGGGAGTGTGACCCCTCTTGGTGGTCTGGCGGGGAGGGTGACCCCTCCTGGTGGTCTGGCTGGGAGTGTGACCCCTCCTGGTGGTCTGGCGGGGAGGGTGACCCCTCCTGGTGGTCTGGCGGGGAGTGTGACCCCTCCTGGTGGTCTGGCGGGGAGTGTGACCCCTCCTGGTGGTCTGGCGGGGAGGGTGACCCCTCCTGGTGGTCTGGCGGGGAGTGTGACCCCTCCTGGTGGTCTGGCGGGGAGGGTGACCCTTCTTGGTGGTCTGGCGGGGAGTGTGACCCCTCCTGGTGGTCTGGCAGGGAGGGTGACCCCTCCTGGTGGTCTGGCGGGGAGTGTGACCCCTCCGGTGGTCTGGCGGGGAGTGTGACCCCTCCTGGTGGTCTGGCGGGGAGGGTGACCCCTCCTGGTGGTCTGGCGGGGAGTGTGACCCCTCCTGGTGGTCTGGCAGGGAGTGTGACCCCTCCTGGTGGTCTGGCAGGGAGTGTGACCCCTCCTGGTGGACTGGCGGGGAGGGTGACCCCTCCTGGTGGTCTGGCGGGGAGTGTGACCCCTGCTGGTGGTCTGGCGGGGAGGGTGACCCCTGCTGGTGGTCTGGCGCGGAGTGTGACCCCTCCTGGTGGTCTGGCGGGGAGTGTGACCCCTGCTGGTGGTCTGGCGGGGAGGGTGACCCCTGCTGGTGGTCTGGCGGGGATGGTGACCCCTCCTGGTGGTCTGGCGGGGAGTGTGACCCCTGCTGGTGGTCTGGCGGGGAGGGTGACCCCTCCTGGTGGTCTGGCGGGGAGGGTGACCCCTCCTGGTGGTCTGGCAGGGAGGGTGACCCCTCCTGGTGGTCTGGCGGGGAGGGTGACCCCTGCTGGTGGTCTGGCGGGGAGGGTGACCCCTCCTGGTGGTCTGGCGGGGAGGGTGACCCCTCCTGGTGGTCTGGCGGGGAGGGTGACCCCTCCTGGTGGTCTGGCGGGGAGGGTGACCCCTCCTGGTGGTCTGGCGGGGAGGGTGACCCCTGCTGGTGGTCTGGTGGGGAGGGTGACCCCTCCTGGTGGTCTGGCGGGGAGGGTGACCCCTCCTGGTGGTCTGGCGGGGAGTGTGACCCCTCCTGGTGGTCTGGCGGGGAGGGTGACCCCTCCTGGTGGTCTGGCGGGGAGGGTGACCCCTCCTGGTGGTCTGGCGGGGATGGTGACCCCTCCTGGTGGTCTGGCGGGGAGTGTGACCCCAGCTGGTGGTCTGGCGGGGAGGGTGACCCCTCCTGGTGGTCTGGCGGGGAGGGTGACCCCTGCTGGTGGTCTGGCGGGGAGGGTGACCCCTCCTGGTGGTCTGGCGGGGAGGGTGACCCCTCCTGGTGGTCTGGCGGGGAGGGTGACCCCTCCTGGTGGTCTGGCGGGGAGGGTGACCCCTCCTGGTTGTCTGGCGGGGAGGGTGACCCCTCCTGGTGGTCTGGCGGGGAGGGTGACCCCTCCTGGTGGTCTAGCGGGGAGGGTGACCCCTCCTGGTGGTCTAGCGGGGAGGGTGACCCCTCCTGGTGGTCTAGCGGGGAGGGTGATCCCTCCTGGTGGTCTAGCGGGGAGGGTGACCGTCCTGGTGGTCTAGCGGGGAGGGTGACCCCTCCTGGTGGTCTAGCGGGGAGGGTGACCCCTCCTGGTGGTCTAGCGGGGAGGGTGACCCCTGCTGGTGGTCTGGCGGGGAGGGTGACCCCTCCTGGTGGTCTGGCAGGGAGGGTGACCCCTCCTGTTGGTCTGGCGGGGAGTGTGACCCCTCCTGGTGGTCTGGCGGGGAGTGTGACCCCTCCTGGTGGTCTGGCGGGGAGGGTGACCCCTCCTGGTGGTCTGGCGGGGAGTGTGACCCCTCCTGGTGGTCTGGTAGGGAGTTTGACCCCTCCTGGTGGTCTGGCAGGGAGTGTGACCCCTCCTGGTGGACTGGCGGGGAGTGTGACCCCTCCTGGTGGTCTGGCGGGGAGTGTGACCCCTGCTGGTGGTCTGGCGGGGAGGGTGACCCCTGCTGGTGGTCTGGCGCGGAGTGTGACCCCTCCTGGTGGTCTGGCGGGGAGTGTGACCCCTGCTGGTGGTCTGGCGGGGAGGGTGACCCCTGCTGGTGGTCTGGCGGGGATGGTGACCCCTCCTGGTGGTCTGGTGGGGAGTGTGACCCCTGCTGGTGGTCTGGCGGGGAGGGTGACCCCTCCTGGTGGTCTGGCGGGGAGGGTGACCCCTCCTGGTGGTCTGGCAGGGAGGGTGACCCCTCCTGGTGGTCTGGCGGGGAGGGTGACCCCTGCTGGTGGTCTGGCGGGGAGGGTGACCCCTCCTGGTGGTCTGGCGGGGAGGGTGACCCCTCCTGGTGGTCTGGCGGGGAGGGTGACCCCTCCTGGTGGTCTGGCGGGGAGGGTGACCCCTCCTGGTGGTCTGGCGGGGAGGGTGACCCCTGCTGGTGGTCTGGTGGGGAGGGTGACCCCTCCTGGTGGTCTGGCGGGGAGGGTGACCCCTCCTGGTGGTCTGGCGGGGAGTGTGACCCCTCCTGGTGGTCTGGCGGGGAGGGTGACCCCTCCTGGTGGTCTGGCGGGGAGTGTGACCCCTCCTGGTGGTCTGGCGGGGATGGTGACCCCTCCTGGTGGTCTGGCGGGGAGTGTGACCCCAGCTGGTGGTCTGGCGGGGAGGGTGACCCCTCCTGGTGGTCTGGCGGGGAGGGTGACCCCTGCTGGTGGTCTGGCGGGGAGGGTGACCCCTCCTGGTGGTCTGGCGGGGAGGGTGACCCCTCCTGGTGGTCTGGCGGGGAGGGTGACCCCTCCTGGTGGTCTGGCGGGGAGGGTGACCCCTCCTGGTGGTCTGGCGGGGAGGGTGACCCCTCCTGGTTGTCTGGCGGGGAGGGTGACCCCTCCTTGTGGTCTGGCGGGGAGGGTAACCCCTCCTGGTGGTCTAGCGGGGAGGGTGACCCCTCCTGGTGGTCTGGCGGGGAGGGTGACCCCTCCTGGTGGTCTAGCGGGGAGGGTGACCCCTCCTGGTGGTCTAGCGGGGAGGGTGACCCCTGCTGGTGGTCTGGCGGGGAGGGTGACCCCTCCTGGTGGTCTGGCGGGGAGGGTGACCCCTGCTGGTGGTCTGGCGGGGAGGGTGACCCCTCCTGGTGGTCAGGCGGGGAGGGTGACCCCTCCTGGTGGTCTGGCGGGGAGTGTGACCCCTCCTGGTGGTCTGGCGGGGAGTGTGACCCCTCCTGGTGGTCTGGCGGGGAGGGTGACCCCTCCTGGTGGTCTGGCGGGGAGTGTGACCCCTCCTTGTGGTCTGGCGGGGAGGGTGACCCCTCCTGGTGGTCTGGCGGGGAGTGTGACCCCTCCTGGTGGTCTGGCGGGGAGTGTGACCCCTCCTGGTGGTCTGGCGGGGAGGGTGACCCCTCCTGGTGGTCTGGCGGGGAGTGTGACCCCTCCTGGTGGTCTGGCGGGGAGGGTGACCCCTCCTGGTGGTCTGGCGGGGAGTGTGACCCCTCCTGGTGGTCTGGCGGGGAGGGTGACTCCTCCTGGTGGTCTGGATGGGAGGGTGACCCCTCCTGTTGGTCTGGCGGGGAGGGTGACCCCTCCTGGTGGTCTGGCGGGGAGGGTGACCCCTTCTGGTGGTCTGGCGGGGAGGGTGACCCCTCCTGTTGGTCTGGCGGGGAGGGTGACCCCTCCTGGAGGTCTGGCGGGGAGGGTGACCCCTCCTGGTGGTCTGGCGGGGAGGGTGACCCCTCCTGTTGGTCTGGCGGGGAGTGTGACCCCTCCTGGTGGTCTGGCGGGGAGGGTGACCCCTCCTGGTGGTCTGGCGGGGAGGGTGACTCCTCCTGTTGGTCTGGCGGGGAGGGTGACCCCTCCTGGTGGTCTGGCGGGGAGGGTGACCCCTCCTGTTGGTCTGGCGGGGAGGGTGACCCCTCCTGTTGGTCTGGCGGGGAGGGTGACCCCTCCTGGTGGTCTGGCTTGGAGGGTGACCCCTCCTGGTGGTCTGGCGGGGAGGGTGACCCCTCCTGGTGGTCTGGCGGGGAGGGTGACCCCTCCTGGTGGTCTGGCGGGGAGGGTGACCCCTCCTGGTGGTCTGGCGGGGAGGGTGACCCCTCCTGGTTGTCTGGCGGGGAGGGTGACCCCTCCTGGTGGTCTGGCGGGGAGGGTGACCCCTCCTGGTGGTCTAGCGGGGAGGGTGACCCCTCCTGGTGGTCTAGCGGGGAGGGTGACCCCTCCTGGTGGTCTGGCGGGGAGGGTGACCCCTCCTGGTGGTCTAGCGGGGAGGGTGACCCCTCCTGGTGGTCTAGCGGGGAGGGTGACCCCTCCTGGTGGTCTAGCGGGAGGGTGACCCCTCCTGGTGGTCTAGCGGGGAGGGTGACCCCTCCTGGTGGTCTAGCGGGGAGGGTGACCCCTCCTGGTGGTCTAGCGGGGAGGGTGACCCCTCCTGGTGGTCTAGCGGGGAGGGTGACCCCTCCTGGTGGTCTAGCGGGGAGGGTGACCCCTCCTGGTGGTCTAGGCGGGGAGGGTGACCCCTCCTGGTGGTCTAGCGGGGAGGGTGAC
This sequence comes from Procambarus clarkii, assembly GCF_040958095.1. Taxonomy (NCBI): domain Eukaryota; kingdom Metazoa; phylum Arthropoda; class Malacostraca; order Decapoda; family Cambaridae; genus Procambarus; species Procambarus clarkii. Next base: position 22,659,705 of record NC_091185.1, read on the forward strand.
CCCTCCTGGTGGTCTAGCGGGGAGGGTGACCCCTCCTGGTGGTCTAGCGGGGAGGGTGACCCCTCCTGGTGGTCTAGCGGGGAGGGTGACCCCTCCTGGTGGTCTAGCGGGGAGGGTGACCCCTCCTGGTGGTCTAGCGGGGAGGGTGACCCCTCCTGGTGGTCTGGCGGGGAGGGTGACCCCTCCTGGTGGTCTAGCGGGGAGGGTGACCCCTCCTGGTGGTCTGGCGGGGAGGGTGACCCCTCCTGGTGGTCTGGCGGGGAGGGTGACCCCTCCTGGTGGTCTAGCGGGGAGGGTGACATATAGTGGCGAGCTTCATCTAGGACTTCACTCTCTTCTCACAACAAGTAATTAATGCCCTACAAACCTGCCGGCTTCCTCAAATGGTGCTGCTGACAGGCCAAAGGTCTCCCGTGACCTCATGACCTCCCATCCTGACACAACTGTACAATAGTTGTTATGTCGTGATGGTGTTATTGAGAGTGATGGTTGTATCTCTAGTTAAGTTGTTAGAGATTTCCCAAGTGATTGTGCAAACGATGGTGTTATTTAATTCCCAAGTGATGATGCAAGTCATGGCGTTAGTGATGGTGACAGTGATGTTGAAAGTGATAGTGATAGTTCCGAGGTGAGATACATCATAACCTAACACCTGCCTTCTCTCTCTCTCTCTCCCACTAGTTCTGACGCCGGTCAGCAAGTCCAGCGCCCCCACCATACCCAGGCTCCACATCGCCTTCTGCAGTAAGTCTCCAAGGAGAACTCTGACGTCTTCAATGTAACCTTATTGGCGGTGTGTGTACTCACCTAGTTGTACTCACGTGGTTGTTCTTGCGGGTGGGAATTAAGCTTTTTAGTCCCGCCTCTCAACCGTCAATCCACTGGTGTACAGATTTCTGAACCTACTGGGCTCAATCATATCTTCATCTGAAACTGAGTATAGAGTCTGCCTCCACTAAATCACTTTCTAGTTCATTCCATCTGTTAACTACTCTGACACTGAAACAATTCTTTCTAATGTCTATGTGGATCATTTGGGTACTATGTTTCCATCTGTGTCCCCTTGTTCGTGTCCCACCCGTGCTAACGAGTTTGTCTTTGTCTGCCCTCTCAATTCCCTGAAAATTTTGTAGGTGGTTATCATGTCTCCCCTTACTCCTCTGTTTTCCATGGACGTGAGGCTCAGCACCTTTAGTCTGTCCTCGCAGCCCATACCTCTAAATTCCGGGACCAGTCTGGTACGTGGCATACCGCTGACTCTTCTCTAACTTTGTCCTGTGTTTAACTATGAATGTGACCCCTCCTGGAGGTCTGGCGGGGAGGGTGACCCCTCCTGGAGGTCTGGCGGGGAGGGTGACCCCTCCTGGTGGTCTGGCGGGGAGGGTGACCCCTCCTGGTGGTCTGGCGGGGAGGGTGACCCATCCTGGTGGTCTGGCGGGGAGGGTGACCCCTCCTGGTGGTCTGGCGGGGAGTGTGACCCCTCCTGGTGGTCTGGCTGGGAGGGTGACCCCTGCTGGTGGTCTGGCGGGGAGGGTGACCCCTCCTGGTGGTCTGGCGGGGAGGGTGACCCCTCCTGGTGGTCTGGCGGGGAGGGTGACCCCTCCTGGTGGTCTGGTGGGGAGGGTGACCCCTCCTGGTGGTCTGGCGGGGAGGGTGACCCCTCCTGGAGGTCTGGCGGGGAGGGTGACCCCTCCTGGAGGTCTGGCGGGGAGGGTGACCCCTCCTGGAGGTCTGGTGGGGAGGGTGACCTCTCCTGGAGGACTGGCAGAGTTTATGTTATCTCAGGCTGGTGCTGCTTATTGCAGGATTGGTCTGACATAAGTGGTATACATTGGTATACGATCCCTTACAAAAGTTTCTAAAGGAAGTTCTTATGCTGGCCAACCTAGCATATGCCGCTGATGATTTCCTTTTGATGTGGGCTTCTGGGAACAGGTTCGGTGTGATATCAACCCCCAGATTTTTCTCTCTATTTGACTCTTGCAGGATTTCACCTCCCAGATGGTACCTTGTGTTCTGCCTTCTCCTCCCTTCACCTAATTTCATTATTTTACACTTTCCTGGGGTTGAACTTTAGTAGCCATTTTCTAGACTATTTCACCAGTTTGTCCAGGTCGTCCTGTAGTCTCTGTCTATCTTCATCCGTCTTGATTCTTCTTATAATGTTTGCATCATCAGTAAACATGGAGAGGCATGAGTCTATACCCTCTGGAAGATCGTGTACACATATTAGAAACTGGATGGATCCAAGTACAGAGCCCTATGGGACTCCGCTGGTGACATCTCGCCACTCTGATATCGTTCCCCCCCCCCTCTTTACAGTTACTCGCTGTTTCCTGTTGTTTAGATTCTCCCAAATCCACTGGAGCACCTTACCTTTTATTCCTGTCGGTTGCTCCAACTTTTGTAACTGCCTCTAATGGGGTACTGTGTCAAAAGCTTTCTGACAGTTCAAGAAAATGCAGTCTGCCCACCCTTTTCTTTTTGCCTAATATTTGTTGCTTGATCATAGAATTCTATTAAACCTGTGAGGCACGATTTATCATTTCTGAACATGCTGGTGGTGTCTTACAAAGTTACTTTCCCTCCAGATCCTCTACGAGCCTTTTCCTCACGATTTCCTCCATCACCTTGCATGTTATGCAAGTTAAGGAAACTGGCCTGTAGTTCAATGCTTCTTACGTGTCACCTTTTTTGTATATAGGGACTACATTAGCTGTCTTCCAGCTTTCTGGTAGGTCTCCTGTTTCCGGTGACCTGTTAAACACCATAGAGCGTGACACACTTAGTGATTCTGCACCTTCTTTTAGTATTTGCGATGAAATTCTGCCAGGCCCAACAGCCTTTGTCATATTCAGTTCCAGCAGATTCCTTTTGACCTCATCACTGGTGAGGTCAAATTCCTTCAAGGTTGCTTGGTTTGCCGCCTCCTCATTTAGTGCAGGGGCTTCTCCTTGATTTTTTGTGAAAACTTCCTTGAATCTCTTATTGAGTTCTTCACACACCTCCTTGTCATTCTCTGTGTATCTATTCTCCCGTGTTCTCAATTTAATCACTTGTTCCTTCGCCGCTGTTTTCCTCTTGATGTGGCTGTGGAGCAGTTTTGGTTGGGTCTTGACTACACTTGCGATGTCATTTTCATACTGTCTCTGCTTTTCTCCTCATTCTGAGGTACTCATTTCTTGCCCTCTTGTATCTCTCCCTGCTCTCTTGTGTTCTGTTATTCATGTCGTTTCTCCATGTTCTTTTACTCAATTCCTTCGCTACCTTTTATTCCTGGTTGAACTATGGAGTCGTTTGTTGCTTTTCGTTTTTCTCCTTCTATACCGAGATAAACCTGTATGCTTCCTGGCACTTCTGGGTGACATCATATCCTGTACTGTCTTCTCTCTGGGTTTTGTTCCCATTATATTCCTCAGGAAGTTCATCATCTCGTCATATTTTCATCTTCGCTAATTTAGTTTTTCCCTTTCGATCCCATCCTTGGATAGGTTATCCCTACCGCAACCAGATACTCAAATGTCAATACACTGTGGTCACTCATTCCAATGGGGGTTTCAAATTTGATTTTCCTTATTTCTGACTCATTCAAGGTGAATATCAGATCGAATCCAGCTGGTTCGTCTTTTCCTCTCATTCTAGTGGGTTCCCTGACATGTTGACTCAGAAAGTTCCATGTTGCCACTTCCAAGAGTTTATAGCTCTCCAAGTATCGGCACCTCCATGTAGGTTCTCATCTTCCCAGTCAATCTTTCCATGCTTGAAATCGTCTATGATTAAGAGTCTGGAGTCATTCCTACAGGCAACTGAAGCTGCTCTCTCTTTCTATTATATTATTGGTTGCCATGTTGTAAATTTCAAACTCCTGTCTGGGTCTTCTGTCATTTAGTGGAGGGTTGTATATGACTGCCACTATTATCTTTGGTTCACACATTGTCACAGTTCTTGTTATGGGTCATTACATGTGAATTCACCAAAGGCCTCCCACTAGACCCTTTCTAAATCTAATGAAATTTTGTAATAAAGTAGTCCTTGAGCCGGTCGGCCGAGCGGACAGCACGCTGGACTTGTGATCCTGTGGTCCCGGGTTCGATCCCAGGCGCCGGCGAGAAACAATGGGCAGAGTTTCTTTCACCCTATGCCCCTGTTACCTAGCAGTAAAATAGGTACCTGGGTGTTAGTCAGCTGTCACAGGCTGCTTCCTGGGGGTGGAGGCCTGGTCGAGGACCGGACCGCGGGGACACTAAAGCCCCGAAATCATCTCAAGATAGACCCCAAATGACATTGTGCAAAATATTAGAACTCAATCTGCTTTAGTTCTTAAATAATAGGTCCATGTTCAATGGGCTCTCATCCCGTTAATGCGTACATATCGTAAAAAGGGCCAACTTTGACCCCCTTTATCAAATCACGTCTAGTGCCCAGAGAGGTGTGAAATTTGGCATACCAGGACAACGTTTGGTGCGGAATACAGCGGCGTAATCAGAAAAGTAGTTTGGGGGTAGCACCAGGCTGTGATACCTGATCAACCAGGCTGTGACTCATACGTCAGGCTGCGAGCAGCCGCGTCCAGCAGCCTGGTTGATCAGTCCGGCAACCAGGAGGCCTGGTCGACGACCGGGCCGCGGGGACGCTAAGCCCCGGAAACACCTCAAGGTAACCTCAAGGTAGTCATTCAGCTACCAATCCATGCTAAAATCACTGCCAAAATTTGTCGAGAGAAATTTGGACCCCCCAATTTGGAGACCACTTACTCATTACCAAAAGGTGATGAGTAAGCCATGAGCTTTTGCAACGATGTATAACAAGCACAATATTATGCAGTGATGCAAAAGCAACTCTTTTGTATCCATATGTCCAGAGGCGGCACACTTGAAAGTTGGCAAAAAAAACAATACTTGTGCAAAACTAGCCAACATTCAAAGTAAAATATCTCAATATGCGTCATTCCCAATTTGGTTTTGAATGACACCATTAGATAGAGCAGAATTTTCTGTACAAGACTAACTTTTATTAAGGGTGGAGCCTGAATTCCTAGTTCAGCCAGAGGACTCTGAAAATGACATACCTTGGTGCGATATCGAAAAAATCAAATTATGATTCTCCATCTTCTTTGTGCACTGATCATGACTGCTAGCAAATTTATATCCAAACTGATTGGAAAAAATTTAAGCTTCAATGGGTAGAACATTTTTGGGTGAGATTCAGAATTATTATTAAACAATCAGTGCTATTTTAGGTTCCTGTTCTATATTTATCTTTACATCTTTGTAGTATCGTGTCTGCAGGTCAAACATTGCCGTTAACTTATTTGTGTATTTACTTGCAATGTATACACAAATAAATAAAAAGCAATATTAATATTAATGTATTACAGGTCTCACTTGAAATTACTGTATTCAGTTAGTTAAATAATTTGATTTGAGTTCGATTACAGATATGTCATGAATCAGGATTCCATTGGTTTATTGCCATGTGTTATTGCTAGCCATGAGCGTGGCTCTTGTGAATGTCACATGACAACCTACACTCCAACAAAGGCTGGAAGTTTCTAAAACCGTGTAGTGCAGAAGATCAAAAACTGATAGCAAAGCGAAGTGAATTGAACTTGGATGGAGAAAATCAAGTATGCCTCCATCATGAAGCTTTGCTGTTGACGAAATTTGACTTTTTGCAAAAAAAACTTGCTGCAATCCCTTCAATGAGAAATGCCATGTAGAGCGAAAAGATTTGCGACCAATCACAGTAGCTACTTCAGAGAAAATGTCAGATATGCTGAAAGTCCGTATTAAGCATGGCCAAAAGTTGTGCGCATCATTCAGAAAGGAATTCGACAGTAAGTAGGTAAGTCAGTCCAACTTTACTGAATCTGATGGCCCAGCTGATAATATGGAAATCTGTGAGAGTGTAAACACAAGTTTATCAGTATTAGGCATCACACCTAATAAATATCAACAAGTTAGTGCAAGGGATAAGCATGGTTATGCAAAGCTTAAGATTGTTGGTACCTGTTGGTACCAAGCTCTAGCCAACAGTGCACAAATTACCAAGACTTCAATAAACTCATTGAACAAATGAAGTGAAATTCCATGTAGCAAAGCGCCAAAAAAAAAATACAAATCCTAACCTTCGTGCCACAAAGCTGGTCTATCAAAAAGACAATGGAGCAATTCAAAGTTTCAAAATACATGGTTCGCGAAGCTAGGAAGCTGAAAGAAGAACAGGGAATGCTAGCAATTCCTAAGAAAATGCAGGGCAAGTCAGTTCCTGAAGAAGTGAAGGAAAGAGTAGTACAGTTTTTTGCGGGTGAAGAATTTAGTCGAATGTGTCCCGGAAAGAAAAAAAGTAATGATCAGTGTAAAAAGAAGATGGAGAATCATAATTAGATTTTTTCGAATTGGCACCAAGGTATGTGATTTTCAGAGTCTTCTGGCTGAACTAAGAATTCAGATCCCAACCTTAATAAAAGTTATTCTTGTACAAAAAAATCTGCTCTATACTATGGTGTCATTCAAAACCAAATTGGGAATGACGCATATTGAGATATTTTGCCTTGAAAGTTGGCTAGTTTTGCACATAATTTATTTTTTCCCAACTTTCAAGTGGGCCACCTCTAGACATATGGATACAACAGAGTTGCTGTTGCATCACTGCATAATATTGTGCTTATTATACATCGGTGCAAAAGATCATGGCATTTAGACCTTTTGGTGATGAGTAAGTGGTCTCCAAATTGGGGTCCAAATTTCTCACGACTAAATTTGGCAGTGATTTTAGCATGGATGGATAGCTGAATGGCCACCCATATTGCTTTTTCGATTACACTGCGTTATTCTACACCAAAAGCTGTCCTGGTATGTCAAATTTCACACTCCTACAGGCAATAGAAGTTATTTAAGAAAGGGTCAAAGTTGGTAATTTTTGTGGTACTTACACATTAACGGGACGAGACCCCATTGAATATGGACCTGTAAGCAGAATGAGCTCTAATATTTTGCAAAGTGTTCTTTAGGGGTCTAGGGCTATCTTACTACAAAATTTCAGGGCATTTGGAGATGGTCGAGTGGGAGCCATAGGTGACTTGGTGATTTGAGATGGAATGACCTTTATGGAATCTCTGAAACCGTCACAGCCCGGAATTTCCAACTCATCAAAACTCTAGTCCTTCCTTATCAGCAGGGCCACTCCTCCTCCTCTCCCTTCCCTTTCTTTCCATACTATATACTAGTCCACAGCGTCGGTTATGACTCCTGACAATTTGGTTTCCGTGAGTCCTATTACATTTTGTGAGTCCTATTACATTCTATTATCATCTGTGTGTGTGTGTGTGTGTGTGTGCAATTACCTAAGTGTAGTTACAGGATGAGAGCTACGCTCGTGGTGTCCCGTCTTCCCAGCACTCTTTGTCATATAACGCTTTGAAACTACTGACGGTCTTGGCCTCCACCACCTTCTCCCCTAACTTGTTCCAACCGTCTACCACTCTGTTTGCGAAAGTGAATTTTGTGTGTGTGTGTGTGTGTGTGTGTGTGTGTGTGTGTGTGTGTGTGTGTGTGTGTGTGTGTGTGTGTGTGTGTGTGTGTGTGTGTGTGTGTGTGTGTGTGTGTACTCACCTATTTGTGCTTGAGGGGGTTGAGCTCTGACTCTTTGGTCCCACCTCTCAACTGTCAATCAACTGGTGTAAGGTTCCTGAGCCTATTGGGCTCTATCATATCTACACTTTAAACTGTGTATGGAGTCAGCCTCCACCACATCACTGCCTAATGCATACCATTTGTCAACTACTCTGACATTAACAAAAATTATTTATAATATCTCTGTGGCTCATTTGGGCACTCAGTTTCCACCTGTGTCCCCTAGTACGTGTGCCCCTTGTGTTAAATAGCCCGTCTTTATCTACCCTGTCAAGTCAATTCTTCTGAGAATCTTGTACGTGGTGATCATCTCCCCCCTAACTCTTCTCTCTTCAAGCGACATGAGGTTTAATTCCCGTAGTCTCTCCTCGTAGCTCGTGTGTGTGTGTGTGTGTGTGTGTGTGTGTGTGTGTATTCACCTAGTTGTACTCATCTAGTTGTATTTGCGGGGGGGGTTGATCTCTGGTTTTTTGGTCCCATCTCTCAACTGTCAATCAAACGGTGTATAGATTACTGAGCCTACTGGGGGTCTATCAAATCTACATTTGAAACTGTGTTTGGAGTCTGCCCTCACCACATCACTACTTTATGCATTATTAACTACTCTGACACAGAAAAAATTCTTTCTAATGTCTATGTGGCTCATCTGGGGTATTGATTTCCAACTGTGTCCCCTTGTTCGTGTTCCACCTGTGCTAAAGAGTTTGCCTTTGTCCACGCTGTCAATTCCCCTGAAAATTTTGTAGATAGTTATCATATCTCCCCTTACTCCTCTGTTTTCCAGGGATGTGAGGTTCAGCTCCCTTAGCCTTTCCTCGTAGCTCATACCTCTCAGTTCTTGTGTGTACTCACCTAGTTGTATTCACCTAGTTGCGGGGGTTGAGCTTTGACTCTTTGATCCCGCCTCTCAACCGCCAATCTGCTGATGTACAGATTCCCGAGCTTCTCGAGCTCTATCATGTCTACATTTGAAACTGTGTATAGAGTCTGCCTCCATCGCATCACCTCCTAGTGCATTCCAATTACTAACCACTATGACACTGAAAAAGTTCTTTCTATTGTCTCTGTGGCTCATTTGGGTACTCAGCTTCCACCCGTGTTAAGTAATCCATCCTTGTCTACCCTGTCAATTCCCCGGAGAATTTTGAATGTATACATTCAAAATTCTGCATTATACATTCAAAATGAAGACATGATCACTATAGTGATCATGTCTTCCCGGACTCTTCTGTCTTAAAGCGATGTGAGGTGCAGTTCCCTCAGCCTTTCCCCGTACCTTATGCCTCTTAGTTGTGGGATAATCCTAGAGGCATACTTCTGAACTTTTCCCAGCTTCGTCTTGTGTTTGACATGATACGGGTTCCATGCTGGGGCCGAATACTCCAGGATTGGCCTTACATAAGTAATATACAAGGTTCTGAAAGATTCCTTACACAGGTTTCTGAAGGCAGTTCTGATGTTAGCATACCTCGCATACACCGTCGATGTTATTCTTTTAATGTGGGCTTCAAGAGACAGGTTTGGCGTGATATCAACTTCTAGATCTTTCTCTCTGTCCATTTCGTGAAGGACTTCCTCTCCCATTTGGTATTCAGTTCTGGCCTCCTATTACCTCCCCCTAGTTTCATTACCTTACACTTACTTGGGTTGAACTTTAGTAGCCATTTGTTTGACCATTCCTTCAGTTTGTTTAGGTCATCTTGTAGCCTCATACTATCTTCCTCTTTCTTAATCCTCATATCTTTTGCATCATCAGCAAACATTGAAAGGAACTAGTCTATTCCCTTTGGGAGATCATTTACATATATCAGGAACAGTACAGGACCAAGGACTGACCCCTGCAGGACTTCACTGGTGAAGCATCGCCACTCTGAGACCTCACCCCTCACAGTGACTCTCTGTCTTCTGTATAACAGTGATTTGTTATACACCATGGCGAGTAGCAGGCACAGAGCTTCTGCTCCTTCCTGCAGTACACAAGGTGAGATTCCATCCGGGCCTATAGCCTTTGTCACTTCCAAATCAAGCAGATGGTTACTCACCACCCCACTGGTAATCACAAACTCCACTAATGGTGATTGGTTAGATATTCCCTCTCCTATCTCTGGGACTTCCCCCTTGCTCTACTGTGAAGACCGCCTGGAATTTTGTATTGAATTCTTCGCACACTTCCTTGCTGTTTGTAATGAATTTGTCTGCTCTTATCCTCAGTTTCATTATCAGTTCCTTCACTGTTGCTTTTCTCCTAATTTGGTTGTGCAACAATTTAAGTTCAGTCTTTGCCTTGCTTGCTCTGTCATTTTCATATTGCCTTTCTGCCTCTCTTCTCAAGCTGACGTATTCATTTCTTACGCTCTGGTATCTTTCTCTGCTCACTTGTGTCCTGTTATTTCTGTAGTTTCTCCAAACCCTTTTACTTATTTACTTTGCTAGCTTCATCTCTGATTACACCATGGGTTCGCATCTGGATTTCCTTTTTTCCTTTTAGACTGGGACAAACAAACCTGCTGCCTCCTTACACTTCTGTGTGATGTAGTCCCATCATGGCTTGGACCGTCTTTCCTCTGAGCTCTGTTTCCCGTGTCATATCTGTTAGGAATTTTCTTATGTCCTCATAGTTTCTCTTTCGGAATGCCATACTTTTGTTTTTTTGTGCCCTTCCTTAGGTACATTAATCTTTCTTCGAACAGATACTTAAATATCAGTACACTGTGATCGTTCATTCCCACGAAGGGCTTCCAAACCAATTTCCCTTATGTCGGTTATTCAGTGTGAGGACTAGGTCAAGTCTCGCTGGTTCATCGTTGCCTCTCATTCTTGTGAGTTCCCTGAAATGCTTACTTAAAAAGTTTCCTGTCACCACTTCCAATAGTTTAGCTCTCCATGTTTCCTCACCTCCATGTGGTTCCTTGTTTTCCCAGTCTATCCTTCCATGATTGAAATCTCCCCATGATGAGCAGATGGGATCTATTGCTACAGGCAGCAGTGGCTACTCTCTCAATTATAGTGTTAACTACCATGTTGTTTCTGTCATACTCTTGCCTGGGTCTTCTGTCGTTTGGTGGAGGGTTATTTATCACTTGGTCCTCCCAGCGTCATGGTGCCTGTAATGTATTCTCTGAACCCCTCGCAGTTTGGGATAACCATCTCTTCGAAACTCCATTTCTTTGTTACCAGTAGAGCCACTCTGCCTCCTTGCCTTCCTTCCCTCTCTTTCCTTATTACATTGTAGTCCAGGTAAACACCGCATTTCTATTGATTCCATAGAGTTCTGTTTCCGTGAGTCCAATTCCATTTGGGTTTCCTTCGTGTGCTCTTTCTCATAGTTCACTAGCCTTGCTTGTAATCCCATATATGTTTGAGTGCATTACCTCAACTCAACTGACTCTCTTCATTCCATCCTCAGTTTCTGTTGATTCCACTGTGGTAGGGGGACAAGGGGTGTCTGGGGTGGGAAGGCCTAGGAGGGAGGACATGGGGGATCTGGGGTGAGAGGGGGCTGGGAGAATCCGGTATGGGAAAGTTAGGAGGGTCTGAGATGATAGAGCTGAGAAGGTCTGGGGTTGGGGTAAATTAGGGCTTGGGATGGGGGAGCAGGAGGGGTCTGTGGAAGGGGAAGAGGGAGGTCATTGGTTGGAGAATAAAGGGGAGCCTTGGGAAAGGGGGGCCAGGATGTCAGGTTTTGGGGAGGGAAGGGGAGCCTGGGATGGGAGGGGCAGGGATGGAGGAGGGGTGTGGAAGGAATGAGAGCTTGGGGTGGGGGTACTGGGGAGGGCATGGGCTTGAGAAACGGGGTTAGGCATGGGGTGTGTGAAGAGGGAGGGTCTGAGGTGGGGAAAGGGGGTTGGGGAAGAAGGAGGGCATGGAGGAAAACATGGGGAACCTGGGGTTAGGGAGCAAGGGGGAGGGTATGGTCTGCGGAGTGTCTCAACTGGTGGGGGAGGTGCAGGTGATTGGAGGGGGGAGGGGGAAATTATCGTGGGGTGGGATGGTGGGAGAATTCTGTTATATTCCTCCCTGGTGATGATGGCCAGCTGGTGAGGGGATTCTCAATATTTCTTATATTTGACTTTAATTTTAGTAGAATAAAATTAACATTTAATACAAGAAATGCCTAGGCAGAAGATTTGTTTATAATAAGCTGACGATTGTCTCTTTAATGCAAACAGTATATTTTCGAGCCAACATGGGAACATAAACAATTAGACTGGCCAACAGTGAGTCGGAAAACCAATTCGTTTACTTCGGCAAAAACAGATTAATAAAAGCTTCACAACATAAGTGTTCATATATGCCGCTAGTATTTTAACTATTTATTTGCATTTTTTATAGAATTTTTCAACCAGTTGACAGGGCAAAGAATTGTAATATTAAATATCTTAACTATATCAAAGCTTTTGATGCTGCGTCCTCCTGGACGGTTCAGCCTTTATGTGGTGAGAGGGCGTTATGCACCATCTTCAGGTATGATGGGGTGGCTCCACTCTTCTGTGATGTTGCACGGGCGCAGTACGCCCTGGTATGGTCGCTTGGCACCGACATCACAGTATTCTCCACTGTTCCTTCATCTGGCTGTTGGTTCTACTCAGCCTCTGCAGCCCCTGGAGGCCCGTACGCTTCTTCAGCAGGGACACAGGGGTAAAAGGTTGAGTGTGACCCATCTGAATCGATCGACTTGTCTAGTTACCTCACCTGGTTGGACATTTAGATCAAGTGGGCATTGCTGGGTTGGTATCCCTATTAGTCCCTGGACAACTATTCAGTCCCTGGTGACCTAAGTTTATAGTCTTTGTTACTCCTGAGACTGGACAAGTGCTTGTGCCTCCCTTAGTTGGTCTCTGTGGTGGGTGGGGATGCAGGATTTCAAAATCCAATTCACCTTATTTTATGTTTATCCCCTTCTGAACACCTCTTTTCCTTCTCAGCCTGGTGGTGTGGGAAAACAGGTCCCCGTGTTAGTCTGTGATAGAAGATCGGGCTCCATAGCTCCGGCTATGGTGGAGCAAGACCAGGCATCGTCTTTGGTTACCCCTTCTGATCCTCTCCCTTCCCCAGCCTCTTCCTGGGCTGGGTCGACCTCCAACCTCGTCAGTCTATCCAGGTGACTACCTCGTCACCTGGATAGACTCATTCTTTGATTGTTATAGCATTGCCTTTTGCCCCACTCCTTCCAGGAGGTTCGCGTCGACGCCCATGCAATTGTGGGCAGGCATTTCCTGCAACCACTCCTGTATACCATTATTTGTTCGATCCCGTTATATTTTGATTTTCACCATGATGACCATATGCACCATGACGATTTGCACATACACAAACACCTTACATGTTACATTTAATCCCACTTGGACTGGTGCCGTCGTCGTTGAGGCCCCCCTCTCGTGAGACTGCCACCCGCCTGGCTGCTCTTTCGCATTGCCGAGACCCCAGTTTGGGTCTCCAAATGTCTTATTAAATGCCAGCTTTGGCACAGCCCCATATTGAGGCTGCTTCAGCTGTTTGAAACTTCTGTCACACTTCTGTATGCTTCTGTTTCGACAGAAGAAGGCAAAACCTGCAAACCAAGATTAGCGGCCATGAACCCGTCCTTTGGTTCAACAACATCGACGTCCATTTCATTTCTGGGGCGACTGTTTCTACAGTATAGGGCATAGATTGCCATTCTATATTGACAGGCTCGATCCAACTTTCGACATTCTCATGATGAATTCCCCTTAAACCCATTTCGGCTTTAGTGCTCTCTTCCAAATACCACAACATGAATTCTAAACATCTGGCCTCCATAAGAAGAGCCAATAAATATTTGGCACCTTTAAGATACATCCTTAAAGCAGGTTTCACATAGACATCAGGAAATCCGAAATATTTACTTAGTGTTGGAAAATGTCCCCAAACCTTCAATCAGACCGGTTAATAGGTGTTCATCTATGAGTTTTATAGTCTGATGCTGTAAAGATACTCTGACATACATAATGAACAGAGTGTCCTTATTAATATTGACAAAAGTACAATTGGTGTACCATCGTATGTGCAACGTCCAAGGGCCAATCACATCGGGTAAACCTTAAATACAAAAATCAAGCTGTTAGAACTGATTGAGATATCTCCTGCCTCATATTTGTTGGCGAGGTGCCCGAATTCTGCAATGGGATGGATGATGACCCCTATGAAAGTTATGCTGTTTTACCACACTCTATTGGATTAATCACCCAGTTTAGCGGCAGTCCAGCACACCATCTTCTTACAAACATCCCAGATACGAAGCACAAACTTTGGATAGGCATTTTTATTAGTCTCGAAAATTATACCGAATACCGAAAATGACATTGACAAAGATCTGTGAAATCCATTAAACATATTCTCGAGAGTAACTGAAGAGAACAAGTTGGGAGGATTATTATCCCATACCTTTTTGGCAAGGCTTGTGGGCAATATCTTACAAGTGGCGAATGCAACGTATGGGAGACTAAATATTTCCCTGTGCGTTGCCAATTAGCCCAGAAACTGTGAGAATGCGGTATAGCGACTTTAATGATATGCCTAGAAAATAATGCCACACTGACTCAAACCCCAATCCATGGCGTCTTGAGGCACAAGATTCCATGCTCTGCCATTCCACCTGTTTCTACAAATGTTAAAGATGCTGTTTCTACTGTTGCGCCTGCCGCTGTCGCTGTTGTGGAATAAGCCATGCCAGCTGTTGAGGAAGATTCCACGAATGCTGTGGGAGAAGCCACATCTGCTGCAGTAGAAGATGACCGGTCTGCTGCTGCTGTTGCTGAAGAAGATGGCCCATCAGCTGTTGCCATGTATGTTTTTGTGGAAGATGAAATGCTCGCTGTTGTGAAGACGACGACCGCGACGTCGACGAAGGTGAAGAGAAAATGGAGGTGACATATAATGAGGATGAAATTAGAAAAGCGGTAGAATCCGTTTTGTAATATTTCATACGAATTAATAAAGCAAAAATGAAAGCCTGAATTTTTTTCCATTTCTCTTTAGAAATACCTATAAAAAATGACAATACACCAAAAACGAATTACATATTATAAAAGCTTTTAACAACTCCATATGACAAGGTGTATATAAAATAATGATGGTTATATTAAAAATTGCATTCACTTCGAGATGTGTTCCAAATACACGCTAGCCAAATTGCAACAGCTCAAAAATTCTATTATTGAAGCCGACTTAACCAGCGATGATATTTTTAAACTCAAGGACTGTATTGTCTACGATCTTCCCGCCCTACACTAGTTTTCTAGTGGTTATCCCCAACAGCTGTGGGAGAAATATCCACACATATTGGTACAGAAGGTAATATGTTCTGAAATGCATTGTGCTATAGTTAAAGGATAGAAGCACGCCAGGAAATATAATCCTTTCCAACGTCCCGAACCTGAAGTATAGCCTCATCTCAAACAAAAACTTCATGTCAATATAGTGTACGCGTGTCTATTGAAAATAGTGATATTAACAAATTTCACATCACAAGATAGGCAGAGGCCATGTCCTGATATGCGGTGCTTAGCTCCTGGTACCCCAATAAATACCTGCAGAACTGTACATTTGAGACAATGAGGACAGCGATAGCTATACTGATACGCCAGAGAAAGGTTCCAGCAACCAGACTGGTCGTCCCAAGCCGGGTGTGGGACTCTGTCAGCCGTACCACGCTCTTCACTACAAAACTTAGTCTCAGAGACTTCGATGAGTGAACTGTAAGGTTGTCATATCTTGTGTTTTCCAATTTAGGTGTTGTGTGATTTTCAGGGACAATCAGCTGTAAATGTTTTCAATTTCTTGTGTTGTGACTCAAATTTGTGTATAAACGTTCACATTTGAACATCAAGTAAAATGGTTCAATTATGATACCGATAATAATCGATATAAACAAAAATGTAAATATTCGTTTGTTCAATATCGCTAATCTCCGAAAGTTTTTCACCGATTGCTTTGACATTTTCACGCAACGTTCCATTCACATCCGAGCAGTTTTTTATATACATACTATATAGATGTCACGTCTGTGATGGGAAAAACATGCTTTTATGAAAAACTGTGTTTTTTATGTGAGGGAAATCTTCGAAACCTCTTTACCGATTGCTTCAAAATTTAGACACAACGTTGCATTGTCGTGACGCTGAACCCCGGTTCATTCCGAACACAGCGATTACACAACACATAACACCATGCCTCAGCAACCGTTACTACCACCGTGTACTCCTACACACACCAGACCCTTGAGGCGTACCACTAGGTTTGTACAGGAACACAATGAGGGAACATATGGAAGGTATTTAAAGGTCGTCGGGATTTCTCATTTAATTACAAAGAATAGACTCTGACAAATAATAACATATTAACATAATTTATTAAGTTAAATAAACTACCAATACCCATAAACCACTTGACCTCCGCGGTCACCACCTACACTCATAACTTCCGCCTGAGTCCCTAATACTGAATGATTACTACAACGCTCCACACCCGGTAAATCTTACATTCAATACCCACATACTGCAGACTTAACTTTGTCACTAAGATCACATCAGGCTCCCACATAGTTGTCTGCTCCACTTCGCTGTTGCCACACCCGGAGATCCGGAGGACTTGCCAGTTCCACTCCCACAACCAGACTGTCTTCAGCCAGCCATATCTTGAGGTTATCTTAAGATGATTTCGGGGCTTAGTGTCCCCGCGGCCGGTCCTCGACCAAGCCTCCAGCCCCAGGAAGCAGCCTGTGACAGATGACTAATTCCCAGGTACCTATTTACTGCTAGGTAACAGGGGCATCAGGGTGAAAGAAACTCTGCCCATTGTTTCTCGCTGGCGCCCGGGATCGAACCCGGGACCACAGGATCACACGTCCAGTGTTCTGTCGGCTCAGCAGCCGGCTCCCCGGATAAACATATCCTCAAACATTTCACCCTCCTCTCAAGGAAGGTATAATCCGATTAACCCTCGGTCACCTTGTTCCTGGAAGCCTGAGTCTTCTTCCCTGGCATCATTAGTTGACCAAGCAGCTGCGGTCTTAATCCCTTGACCTTTCCTGGATGTGTGACCATAGTCTGAATACTTAATATGTACTTCCAATCTTCATTCGTTAAGTGTTGTAGTAATGATTCTCTAGCTAATATTCCCTCCTAACTTGTGGATTACAACAGCATTCGAATTGGTGCTTGTTGTTATATACCTACTCAACCCGTTCTCGCAAATTTAATAAGTCAATATTGACTTATTACATATGTGCATAGGTGACATACTTAACATAATAGTTTCCCTTGAAAAGTTTCATAGAAAACACCGACCTTACCTAACCTACTTAGTATGTTAAAAATAAGCATCTTATAGCTTCGTAATTGCAATTGTTACTTAACCTATTATAGGTATAGGTTAGGAAATAATTGTAATTACGAAGCAATAAGATGCTTATCTTAACATACTAAGTAGGTTAGGTAAGGTCGGTGTTTTCTATGAAGCTTTTCAAGGTAAACTATTATGTTAAGTATGTCACCTATGCACATATTTAATAAGTCAATATTGACTTATTAAATTTGCGAGTACGTGTTGACCTACTATATACTTGCCTCACCACTGATAGGAAAAAAAAACATGCTTTTCTTGAAAAACAGCGCCATCTGTTGGACATAAGGGCAACACATGCTGTAATCTCCAAAAGTTCTTACCTTTGAAAGCTTTGAAATTTTGACACAATGTTTGATTCGAATATGCACATGTTTTTATATGCATACTATATAGATCCTACACTTGTGACAGGTAAAAACTTGTTTTTTTTTAACAGCACCGTCTATTGCACGTAATAGCAACACAAATTCAATTTGTCAGTGCAATCTGAAACATTAAATTGGAATCATAACATATTTAGTATAATGTGTGTTGCTCTTACATGCAACAGATGGCTCTGTTTCTTAAAAAAATTGTTTTACCTGTCACAGGTGTGACATCTATACTTATACTCATGAAATGAACGGTATGGTAAACAACACAGCTCAATTCCAACATAATATCAAAGAAAATAATTAAACCAAACTGAAAATAAATCGAAATCTATGAAAATTAAATTTGGCAATGCAATTGGTACTATTGAAATGGAACCATAACATATGTAGTATAGTGTGTGTTGCTCTAATGTCCAATAGATGGCACTGTTTTTTTGCAAATAAAAAAAAAAAGAGTCTATTCGAATGCAACGTGTGTCAAAAATTCAAACCAATTGGTAAAGAGTTTTCGAAATTTCCCTCACATGAAAAACACAGTTTTTCAAAAAAAGCAAGTTTTTCCTTTCATATACGTGACATCTATATAATATGTATATAAAAACACGCTCGAATGTGAATGGAAGGTTGTGTGAAAATTTCAAAGCAATCGGTGAAAAACTTTCTGAGATTAGTAATTTTGAACAAACGAACATTTACATTTTTATTTATATAGATTTTGTGTAACATTACATTGGAATTTTGCTGACTTGTTTACCATACCATTCATTTCGTGAATATGTATAGATGCCACACCTGTGACAGGTAAAAACATACTTTTCTTTAAAAACAGCGCCATCTGTTGAACATAAGAGCTACACACGCTATTCTAAATGTTACGATTCCATTCCAATGTTTCCAATTTCATTGATAAATTTAATTTTCATAGATAACGATTTATTTTCTTTTTGATTTAATTATTTTGTGTGACATTGCATTGGAATATAGCTGTGTTGTTTACATTACTGTTTATTTCGTGTGTATAGTTAATTTGTTATTTATTAATTGTTTTAATTTCATTTTGTTAACGGTTTTTCATATATTTCAGTGATGGGAACAGCAGATCATTTAATGTTTCCAATTTTTCTGATGGGAACATCAGATCAATTGGGACTGCATCAGACAAGGGAGTGGGGGATGTTAGGGAGGACGAGGGGACAGGGGAGGGGGTAATGGTGGGGAGCACTAGGGGACAGGGGAGGGGGTAATGGTGGAGAGCACGAGGGGACGAGGGAGATGGGGACGGTGGAGACGAGGGGACGGGGTAGTGGGGAATGGTGGGGAGGACGAGGGGAGGGGGGAATGGTGGGGAGGACGAGGGGACAGAGGAAGGTTGCTTTGGTTCAGCAATGCACATGCGTTGCTGAGTCACAGCAATGGGTGGCCGGATACACCTAGTAAATATATAAATGATTAATTAATTTTTAAATTGACTTTAATGGTGATCCCTATGTCTTGTAAAGGGAAAGCTAGAGTGGAGAACACTTTGAAGTTCTCTGGCTTAATATTTTAACTTAAAGATTCGTGGTTATATGAATTTTACATGCTTCTAGTTGATACATGTTAACATCTGATCATATTTTTGTGCAGATAAGTTCTATTTCTTGTTAGATAAGTAACAACTTGAATGCATGGTGGCAGCATTTTACTTTGGCACTTACTTTCTTACATCTACTTTCACTCTTTCAACACTTCTACATTACTTTCTAATTCTTTCCTCCTTTCTACAACTTTAATTCTCCTCCCATGTTCTCTAATTCTAAAACTTTCCCTTTCCCCTGACCACTCTTTCCTGGCACCTCTTTAACTCCCTCACTCTATGAGCTTTTTTTATATATTCATTTCAGATACGTTACATACACAGCATCCCTAACGACCACGACACTACCCATGTACAGCCTACCCTCACTACCATAACACTACCCATACACAGCCTCCCTCACTACCACAACACTACCCATATACATCTTCCTGCACTAACACGACACCACCCATACACAGCCTCCCTCACTACCACGACACTACCCATAAACAGCCTCCCCTCACTACCACAACACTACCCATACACAGCCTCCCTCACTACCACAACACTACCCATACACAGCCTCCCTCACTACCACAACACTACCCATACACAGCCTCCCTCACTACCACAACACTACCCATATACAGCCTCCCTCACTACCACAACACTACCCATACACAGCCTCCCCCACTACCACAACACTACCCATATACAGCCTCCCTCACTACCACAACACTACCCATATACAGCCTCCCTCACTACCACAACACCACCCATACACAGCCTCCCTCACTACCACGACACTACCCATAAACAGCATCCCCTCACTACCACAACAATACCCATACACAGCCTCCCTCACTACCACAACACTACCCATACACAGCCTCCCTCACTACCACAACACTACCCATACACAGCCTCCCTCACTACTACAACACTACCCATACACAGCCTCCCTCAATACCACAACACTACCCATACACAGCCTCCCTCACTACCACAACACTACCCATATACAGCCTCCCTCACTACCACAACACCACCCATACACAGCCTCCCTCACTACCACGACACTACCCATAAACAGCATCCCCTCACTACCACAACAATACCCATAGACAGCCTCCTTCACTACCACAACACTACCACTACCCATGTACAGCCTCCCCTCACTACCACAACACAACCCATACACAGCCTCCCCTCACTACCACAACACAACCCATACACAGCCTCCCTCACTACCACAACACTACTCAAGTACAGCCTCCCCTCACTACCTTATCAGTAGTAACACTACTACCCATACACAGCCCCCCCTCACTATCACAACACTACCCATATTCAGCCTCCCTCACTATCACGACAACACCCATACACAGCCTCCCCTCACTACCACGACACTAACCATACTCAGTCTATCTCACTACAACAACACTACCCAAGAACAGCCTCCCCTCACTACCATAACACTACCAATACACAGACTCCCTCACTACCATATGGGAGTCGGTCGACCGAGCGGACAGCACGCTGGACTTGTGATCCTGTGGTCCCGGGTTCGATCCCGGGCGCCGGCGAGAAACAATGGGCAGAGTTTCTTTCACCCTATGCCCCTGTTACCTAGCAGTGAAATAGGTACCTGGGTGTTAGTCAGCTGTCACGGGCTG
Source organism: Procambarus clarkii (assembly GCF_040958095.1). Taxonomy (NCBI): domain Eukaryota; kingdom Metazoa; phylum Arthropoda; class Malacostraca; order Decapoda; family Cambaridae; genus Procambarus; species Procambarus clarkii. The sequence continues at coordinate 22,680,313 of NC_091185.1, forward strand.
CTTCCTGTGGGTGGAGGCCTGGTCAAGGACCGGGCCGCGAGGACACTAAAGCCCCGAAATCATCTCAAGATAACCTCAAGATAACCATACACACCTTCTCTCACTACCACGACACTCCCCATACACATCCTCCCCTCACTACCACAACACAACCCATACACAGCCTGTTTCACTACCACAACACTACCCATACACAGCCTCTCTCACTACCACAACACTACCCATATACAACCTCCCTCGTTACCACAACACTATCCATACAAAGTCTCCTCTCACTACCACAACACTAGCCATACACAGCCTGTTTCACTATCACAACACTACCCATACACAGCCTCTCTCACTACCACAACACTACTCATACACAGCTTGTTTCACTACCACAACACTACCCATATACAGCCTCCCTCACTAACACAAAACTACCCATACACAGCCCCCCTCACTATAACGACACCACCCATACACAGCCTCCCTCACTACCACAACACTACCCATACACAGCCTCCCTCACTACCACAACACTACCCATACACAGCCTCCCTCTCTACAACAGCACCACCCATACACAGCCTCCCTCACTATCACAACTCTACCTATTCAAAGCCTCCCTCACTACCACAACACTACCCATACACAGCCTCCCTCACTACCACAACACTACCCATACACAGCCTCCCTCACTACCACAACACTATCCATACACAGTCTCTCTCCCTACCACAACACTACCTATACACAGCCTCTCTCACTACCACAACACTACCCATACACTGCCTCCCTCACTACCACGACACTACCCATACACAGTCTCCTTCACTACCACAACACTACCCATACACAGTCTCCTTCACTACCACAACACTACCCATACACAGTCTCCCTCACTACCACAACACTACCCATACACAGTCTCCCTCACTATCACAACACTACCCATACACAGCCTCCCTCACTACCACAACACTACCCATACACAGCCTCCCTCACTACCACGACACTACCCATACACAGCCTCCCTCACTACCACAACACTACCCATACACAGCCTCCCTCACTACCACAACACTACCCATACACAGCCTCCCTCACTACCACGACACTACCCATACACTGCTTCCCTCACTACCACGACACTACCCATACACTGCTTCCCTCACTACCACGACACTATCCATACACTGCTTCCCTCACTACCACGACACTACCCATACACAGTCTCCCTCACTACCAAAACACTACCCATACACAGCCTCCCTCACTACCACAACACTACCCATACACAGTCTCCTTCACTACCACAACACTACCCATACACAGCCGCTCTCACTACCACGACAACACCCATACACAGCCTCCTTCACTACCATGACACTACCCATACACAGCCTCCCTCACTACCATGACACTACCCATACACAGCCTCCCTCACTATCACAACTCATGCAAGCAATAAATTAGTGTGCTGAGAGATCTACCTCTCATAACGTGTGTGAGTAGTGTCTGCGCCACAATATTTGGTAGCCTAGAATGCCAGTCTGGCTAATGAAATTGGCTGCCAATCTGGCATTCAATTTACTTATATAATATTTGCATGTAGCCGTTCATTGATAAGACACAATTAGTCTGGATCAAATAAATAATAGAGCAACACATATTTATACTCATTCTGAGACCTTATCTTAGCTCTTTTTCACTACTATAAATCAATGAGGACATGAAACAAATAATATTCACTGCCTAACAAAAGGAATGTGCGGGAAATTTAATCTACCTTACTAATGAAGAACAGAGGCTGCAGTCCTAGCAGCCTGTTCCAGTTGGTAGATGCCCTCTGTAAGACTTCTAGGTAGTTCCTGTCGAATTCATCTTCAATCCTCTTTGGTAAAACGACGGTAGATCTCTTCTCGCAGGTGGTCGACTAGCTTTCGATGACTGATCTCCGAAGATCTCACTAGGACTCTGCGAATGGCTCCCGGACCTTCATCTGTCTTCCCCGCTAAATACTGTTCTCTTCTCCTCTGTAGAAGTGCTTTGGCCCAGGAGCTGCTTCTCCCAGGGCTGCTATGCTGCTGAAATATCTGGACCAGGACTTGTCATCTTAACACTTTTCACAGTTCCTCCACCTGGAAGCGTCTGCGGATCGACTCCCGATTCGCCCCTTGAGAGACACAGGAGTACCGACGTCACGGGGCTTCTTTTGACCTCATGTCAAGGTCCAATTCGCTAACTCTTCCTCTAAAAGTTGTCCAGTGACTTTTCTATGTTGCCTCTCGAAAACTGCTTAGCGTAATGTCCCTTATGGTAGCTTAAACCTCACCTATGTTGGACCGACGAGCGTCGCAACCCGTCGCGGTTTTCCCTGCGTGGCTAGAGACAGCGGTGCTGATACTCTTTTTCCCGCCTAGAACCTCAGGTGCTGACGTCAAACTACGTCATGCTATGGGTACACTCTGATGGTCAGACTGGACACACCTCTGCAGCTGCCCAATCAAATTGCCCAAAACCATGAGACACAGTGTCACTTTACCTGGAGTATTTGGTGGGAATCTGCTGTCTCCACCCTGAGTCGATCCGCTAAATGTGTTGCAGTGTTCACTCTCGCCTCCTCCCCAACGAACTTAAATCATTCAAATCTTTGGTAGATCGTCCCCCTCTAATGTTATCAAACGAAACTAGGTGCCTTCTTGGCTATGTACGTGGGGGAAGGATGACTCTTAATGGTCGGACGAGGAGCGTATTTAGACGGTCCATGTTACACACAACAGGGTCATGTCTCTGCACTCACTAACACAAAAGTGTTAAGATTCTAAATTCGTTAATACCACCACAAATTGTCAGGTCTCTAAACTTAATAACACCATAGAGTATCAGGTCTCTGAACTTAATAACACAATAGAGTGTCTGGTATCTGAACTTAATATCACTACAGACTGACAGGTCTTGTGAAAACTTGTGACAAGGACTGTAGGTGAGGCCGCTGTAGCTCTGATGACGACTGGTCCACCTACAATCAATCACATAAAAACTGTCTTCATTAGATATATATAATCAGTGGAGCAATATGTATGATCATTAATTCAACCTTATGTGAGAAAGTTGTTAGATACCAACACTAAGAATACTCCAACATTAATAATATTACGTTCCAGATAAATTGATGTTGTTGAACCTTATAACTGGTATCACAGCTTTGTTATTGTCCGAAATCCGACACACACACATAATAACATAAGTTACCCCCATAAAGGAAAAGAGAGTGGGTGATTCTGTGACGTCATGGATGCCATGTATTTTTATCAACTCTAATTTCTTATAAACAACAGTCTAGTGTTTAAACTTAATAAAAAAGTGTTCACTAGGACTGAATATAAATAAATACAACAGGAATATAGCTTAACTCTCTATTCCTTAATCATAAATAGAACCACCAAATATTTTAGGACGTCTCACCTAGAGGCGTCGGCATGTACGCCACAACAGAATCATAACAAAACAACGATTCCCTCCCGAAGGTCGGCCATCTTGGCGCGCGGATTGAACGCTCCTGGTTGGACTTTCTTTCCACACCTTACCTGGAACTCATTTTTGACTTCAGCTGGCTTCTTTGGGCCAGTGTGTGCTCACTGCAGCTACCCAGGAGCTCACAGGACCGAGGGAGGCCGAAGCCTCCCTAATGGATGCCTCCCCGAGCGGGGGCGCCATGGATGTTGACAGCAAGTCCCAGAGAGGAAAACGTCTGCTGGAAAATGAGTCGGCTGATGCTGCCCCAGAGCGAGATGCTAAGATTATGTCTTCCCCTTCAGAAGACCTTAGTCTTGTGGTACCCCATTCCTCGTTTGTGGTAGTCCTAATCCAGTCAGAATCAGGTCAGTGCGTCTTTGCAAATCCTCGTACCTTAGGTGCAGCAATCGAGGCTCCCATATTGTGGCCACATTGCCTGCCTGAGACCATACGTACCCTGGGTAGGGGTGCAGCACTGAAGCTACATATCAGAAAGGAGGCTCTATCACACATCTGTGTATCCGACATTATTAAGTTGGGGGACTGGCCTGTCAGGTGCCGACAGGTATTGTCGCAGGAGGAGGAGTCTCGGGCCCGGTATGGGAAGATTGGCCCAATTGACCAGAGTGTAGATGTGGATGACATCCAGGCCCGCTCTGCAGGTATTAGGAGGTGCATCAGCGAGATTATTGGAAGTTACCAGGATTCGCAGAGCAGCAGGGCCGACATCCATGGTCCGTGTAAAGTGCAATGGGCACCTCCCTGACTGAGTGGCACTACACAGGACATCGTATCAGGTTCAGCCCTACAATTTCCCTGTGTTACGATGTTACGCTTGTCATCTATTGGGCCACAGTCGCCTCACCTGCCGTAATGCAGCACGTTGTGCAAACTGCGGCAAAACAGGCCATACAGACAGAGATAACGGTGGGTGCTCTGCTGCACCTCGCTGCTTATTATGCCATGGCCATCATAAGGTTACGTCCAAGAGTTGCCCTGTATATCTTGAGGCCCTTCAGTTGGACATCGATCATAAAACAGTGGGGACACCTCAACATGAGCTGTTCCAGAAGTTGCGCGCCTTCAATCAGCCTATCGCTTCTTCTCACCTCCAGGTTTCCCCTGGTAGGGCCTCTTCACAAGTAGGAACAAGCAGACGCTCTTGCCTGTCCCAGTCACATGCCTCATACGCCCAAGTTGCTAATCGATTTTTTCTCCTGGGTAGCCTTGACATTGACGGAAACTCATCCACGGATACAGACATGGACGCTCAGTCTCGGCCGGAGCCTGGCACTCGTCACCCTCCTGCCTCTCCTCAAAGAAGCCAACACCGGCGTCGTCGACACACCCATCGATCAGGACGTACTGCTCCAACAGACAGTCCTGATGATCCTCTGGTCCCCCAGGCACTTTCCAAAGGGATTGTGACACCAGGGGAACATGAGGCCCAGAGTGAGGCTCCCACCAGTCGCAGACGCCGTCAAGAGAGTTCGCGAGCCGACCACCGCTTCCGTCAGGCAGAGAGAAGCATAGATCAACATTCTCTGGACTGGCAGTATTGATACCACATATTTTACTTACTTTGTATGAGGGTTTTATGGCTTTTTCTAGTGGTTCCCCCTTTGGAGACGTCTGTGCACTGGTGGTCAAAAAGTTAGCTGTTGTATTTAAGGGATAATGGCGCCCCATCCTGAGAATACTGTGATGTTTTGGAATGCCTGCTCCCTTTTTAAGAAGACGCAATTTCTACGCAATTTTATCGCCAGCACACCACCATTGATCGTGGGACTCTGTGAGACTTGGCTTACAGACGATCTTTCCATCACGGTGCCGGGGTATTCGGTCTATAGACAAGATCGGCCAGTACGGGGTGGAGGGGGACTTGCCCTCTTGGTCAGGGACTCAGTTCTCAGCTCCTTGCTCCGGATTCACTCCTTCCCGGGTGGACATTTAGAATTCATGGCAGTGAAGGTCGCCCTCTCCCATGGGTGGGGCACCTTTGGAGTTCTGTATAACCCTTGTCTACCGGTAATGAAGAAGGAACTAGAACACTATTTTGGTCAGATCACAGACACCTGCCTCGTCATGGGTGACTTTAACGCTTGGCACTCATCATGGCAACCCATGCTTTCGGGTCGCCACCACAACATGGCTGGCCGAGCCCTATTTCAGTTTCTCCTTGACTCCCCAGACCTCTCCTTACTGACGCCGCCAGGTTTGGGAACTCGGATAGACCCGCTAAATGGCCATACTTCAACGCTCGATCTTTGCATTGGAAGAGGCCCCTTCACGATGGCGCAGATATGGACCGGGCCGTACCTGGGTAGTGATCACCTGCCCATTGTCATCTCCTTTGAGGGCACTGTTCGTCCTACTCTGACCTCCCGTAGATCCAAATGGATCTTCTCGGAAGAGGGGTGGCATGGCTATGAGGCGGATGACTGGTTGACCCTTCCCCCAGTTACTGCAGATCTCCATGAGGCAGCAGATGCTCTCTGAGTCCCTCTTCAGTGTAAGCTCTCGGCATTTTAGGAGGACTAGTGGCCAGACAACCAATCCTTCCCGCCGTGGGGCACCGTGGTGGACTCCTGAATGTCGGCAGGCAGTACTGGACCGGCGACGTGCGTGGAATTCGTGGCGGCGCCACCCTACTCCACTGCAGCGGCAGACCTTTCGCAGGGCGGACGCCATGTGTAGACGAACAGTCCTCCTTGCCAAACGCAACGCCTGGGCTGATTACTGAGCCTCTCTCTGATTCGACTCCTCCTCTGCGAGAGCCTGGGCCTTTGTTCGTAAGATGACAGGTAGGTACTCCCGGCCTACCATCCCACTCAGAGACCCCAGTGGTAATAGGGGCCTGGGGGAAGTACAAATAGCCGAACTCTTGGCTGACCACTTTGAAGATGTTTACAGTTCTCCGCTCCTCTCTGTGAGTTCCATAGGTTGGGGCTCCCGACAGGGTATAGGACTAGCTCAGGACCTGGATCGCCCATTTACATCTGTTGAGCTGAAGGACGCTCTGTCACTCTCTAGGTCGGGCACTATGCCAGGGATAGACAACGTCCCATATGAATTTGTTCGGAGGGCACCCGAGAACCTTCAGTCCCACCTCCTTTACTTCTACAATGCCTGCTGGTCCTCTGGTGTCTTCCCTGCCCCGTGGAAACACGCCATTCTTCTACCGTTGGCCAAGTCAGGGAAGGATCCGTCTGTCCCGAGTTCATATCGCCCCATAAGTTTGCTTCCATGTCTCGGGAAACTGATGGAACGTCTTATTCACACCCGGCTACAATGGGTGGTGGAAACCTCAGGTCTCCTACCTGAGGGTATCAGTGGATTTCGGCCAGGAAGAAACACGATGGGCTGCCTCCTCTCCTTGGAACATCGAATAATGGACATTTATCGCCGGAGAAGAGTGCTCCTTGCAGCTTTCCTCGACATCAAGAGTGCATTTGACTCTGCTTCTCATTCTGCTGTCCTTCAGAGTCTGGCTCGACTAGGTCTCTCGGGTCCGGCGTTAAGGTGGTTCCAAAACTATCTACAGGGCCGCTCATTCAATATGGCGGTTGGTGGAGTCGTCTCTACGTCCCGCCCTGTCTCGGGTGGTGTCCCTCAGGGAGCGATTCTGAGCCCATTACTATTCTCTATTCTTCTGTCTGATCTCCCTGTATTCCGGGGGGTCCAGGTTTTAGCCTATGCCGATGATGTAATCCTCCAACCCGTTCTCGTAAATTTAATAAGTCAATATTGACTTATTAAATATGTGCATAGGTGACATACTTTACATAATAGATACCCTTAAAAAGATTCATAGAAAACACCGACCTTACCTAACCTTGTTAGTATCTTAAGATAAGCATCTTATTACTTCGTAATTACAATTATTACCTAACCTACAATAGGTATAGGTTAAGTAATAATTGTAATTACGAAGCAATAAGATGCTTATCTTAAGATACTAACAAGGTTAGGTAAGGTCGGTGTTTTCTATGAATCTTTTTAAGGGTATCTATTATGTTTAGTATATCACCTATGCACGTAGTTAATAAATCAATATTGACTTTACGAATTTGCGAGAACGGGTTGAACCCTCGTGGCGGATGGTGCCACTCTCCTAGAGGCACAAGGCTCCCTGCAAAATGCCGTGACTGTGTTCTCAGCAAATGTGCTGGGGAAGGGGCTCTCCATTAACCCTGTGAAAAGTTGCGTCATGAGCTTCACCTGGACCCGCTTACCAGACCAGCCAGTGGTGACCCTCGGGGGCTGCCGTCTCCCGATCGCTACCAAACACAGGTGGCTGGGGGTCGTTCTAGATAGCCCTCGGCTGACGTGGAGGTATCTTGTCGATTACCTTCGGGCCTCATGCCTTCGTCGCGTGAACATCATGAAACGGGTCTCTGGTGCGGCATGGGGGGCTTCACGGGAGTTGCTCCTAGCTCTCTACAAGACCTTCATTCATAGCAAGATCATGTATGCGAGTGAAGTCTATGGCACAGCAGCAGCATCTGTCTTGGCAAGGCTGGATCCCATTCAAAATGATGCCCTTTGCTCAGCGTTAGGAGCTATGCCCTCCTCGCCAGTTCTTTCTCTCTATGCCGAGTCGGGGCTATGGCCCCTGAGCATTCAACGTCTTCTCGCCCACTGCCTCCCACTTCAACGGATAGTGAGTCTCCCAAATACCCATCCACTTACTCGCCTTCAGCTCGAGGCTAACTGGTGGAATGTGCCGGCTGGACACTCCAGATGCCGTCAGTTGCCTTTCGTCGTCTGGGCCTTGGATGCATATTCACAGTTTTCCCTTCCCGTCCCTGTACTCACCCCTGGCCCGATCATCTCACCAGTGCCTCCGTGGGCAGAAGAGGTCATTCGGGTTTCTGTGGACTTTTCCAAGCCTCCTCGTTGGAAGAGAGATTTAGAGGGTTTGGCCCCCTTTAGTTTTTGCAGACCTACGAGCCTCCTTATACTCTGGATACTTGGAGGTTTACACGGATGAGTCCCGCAAAGATCAGCCACCATCTTCATCTGCGGCAGCATACTTTGCTCTTTTTTCTTTCTGTCAGACGTGGAAACTCTCCCCTGCTCATTCGTGCCTGGCCGGGGAACTGTTTGCAATCTTATTAGCCTTATGACTCCTTCAACAAGTTTTAGGGCCCTCTGCAGTGGTTTTCTACGTGGACTCAGTTACAGCACTACATCTGATATCATTTCGGCGTCCACGAGTCCATCGTCATACTGTGTCACAGATCCGTGGAGAACTGCTGTCATACTCTGGTACTCCAGGTTGGTCCATCTATCTCCATTGGGTTCCGTCACATGTCGGTATTAAAGGCAATGAGGTGGCCGACGCAGCAGCAGGGATGGCGCATGCTCTCCATGACTCTACAAATGTGCTTCTAGACCTTTCCGAAATTCTCCCGCAACTCCGGGCGGCTTGCCTCGCAAGTTGGGAGGCAATGATAGAGCCAGCACTCAGGTCCTCCTCTCTGGTGGGTCTATGGGAGGATTCCACCCCGCGTCCATGGACTCATCATTCTCGACACCTCGACACTGCCATCACTCGTCTCTGGATCGGGCACACCTGCCTGGCCGCACATCTCCATCGTCTACGGCTGGTAGACTCCCCATACTGCCAGTGGTGTCCGACCCAGGAGGATACAGTGGAGCACCTTCTTCACTGCCCTCGATTTCATAGCGCTTGCGTCAGACTACAGAGTGCCGTTCGTAGGCTGAATATTCCCCGCCTCACAGTTCCCGTTCTCCTTGACGGGGCAGGTGCGAGAGACGAAGACGTCCGTCATGACATCTTTTGCCATACCTTCTGCTTCATCCGTCATGTCCGTGGCCTGAAGAGACTGTAAAATTTGTGGCCTGAGGAGATTGTAGGGTCAATGGCCTGAAGAGACTATAGGGAGCCCATCCCTGCGCTATTTCCTGGTATCGGGCAGCCGGGGCGCATCCGATCCCACGATCGTCGTCGCCCCTAAATCAACACAACAACATAACAAAACAACACGAAACGAGTGCTCCTGAGAGAATTGTAACAAGAGTTTCGCGCGACAGACATTTTACTCTGTCCTAAGGGAACTACCACAGCAATTCCACCAAACCAGGAATGCTTGAGTATCTGACTGCTTTATATTCTGTTTTATTTGGTGCACCATATAATATAGATTAAGTAGCCGGTTATTAGCATGAGAAAACCACAGACACTGTTAGTACCATTTTACTTAGCTCTTTACTACATACACAAATATTCATGTCACACCTGTATCTCATAGGTTAATGTACAACCACTAATTCTAAACATCCCAAACAGGTAATTGTGAGAGAAGTTACTGAAGCAGACAGTTGGCCCCCATTATAACAGTGATTTTACCCTGCTGTATACTAACCTTGCAGGCCTCCTGATAGCCGCCATTTAATGCAATCTGAGGTACAGGGCCACACCCTAATCTGCTGCTGAAGAACATGCCCGCCTTAGCAGGCCCCACCTGCAGTATCAGCTAAGGCCTAGATGTTCTTTATTACTGTAGATAGAGTAGTATACATAATTAAATTAGCTATAAGAACAGTAGATTAGACCACCATATGTGGTACGATTTATAATTTATATATTAAAGACTAGGTAAACAATTTGTGGTTTATGAAGGATCACACTTCAAAGTGGTTTAAGCTACAAATTGTCGCCCCCCCACCAACTGTGTGTGATAAGTTCTAGCAGTTGAATGAGAATATACAGTCCACTACGATATAAGAACAATAATTCAATATTGAAGTGTAACTAAAAAATAATCAAATAATAACAATATAATATTCAAGTAACAAAAATAAAAATGAAAGTAAATATTTGCATATTTATAAAAAGAAAAAGAATAAAAACTGCTAGGATTTTCCTACAGTTATGTCAAACATAAAAAAATGGTACCAGCGTCCTATTGAGTTTAACAACATAGAACAGTAACAGATGGAAGTGACCCCGAGCGCCCTAGAATCTGTCAGCTTGTCAATATATCTCCGTCGACTTCTCTTCTTGATGAATTCTAACGGAGAACTTTTCTTCTCCAAACGTTCAACAATTAAGGCTGATTGTCCAGTGGGAAGGACAGTGTTAGGTGAAAGTTACCTAAATTACACCAATCCGTATTAATTAAATGTATTCTTCAATCTCACTGGAAAGAGGAGCGACATCTCTGCCTTCTACAAATTCTTGCGGGTGACTGGTCGTTGGTTTGAGGCTCGTCGCCATCTGTTGGATTACTCGGTTTATTAACTACTAATTGATTCTCTATTTAAAAAGTTAATTGAGGTCCGGTACGTTCATATGGGGTTCAGTTTGTATATTCTTTTTAATAGAATTACTTTATGAGCAAATAACTTTGATTAGCATGTTCGAAGTCTGACATTATGATTCACAGGATGAAAACAATGTGGTGTATCTAAGTAGTCCCTTCACATTCTAGTGTGTGGTCATTATTGTGGTGTATCTAACATTTGACAATACACTTTTTTGCTCTGATATCTGTGACTTTCATTTACAGGTCATTATGCTTTAGATATTAGAATAATTAATAAATGAGTTTAATCCATTAAATTCAATTTATATGAAAAAAGATAACTACCATAGGCATGTAGCCTAATCAGTGCTTTCCTATCAGTGACTGGGGAAATGAGATCTACTGCTTTATCACCTGCATGCTAGCCTTATTATACCTGGTGCATTAGAGTTTAAGTATTTTGATGTTACAAGTTCTTTTGTCTGTGAATGGAGGTGGCTTCCACAACTTGTTCTCTCAGGGAATTCCTTTCGCTTATCACTGCAAACATTGACTTGTATGAGCTCACTATCTCGGGTAGAACATTAGCATTAATTGTAAATAGTAGTGTTCCCAGTAGTGGTCTATCCTTGGGGGGACCCCATTTGTTACATTCCTTCAGCTGGATACCTCGCCTCTGACTGTGACTCTTTGTCTTCTGCCCATCAGCTTGCTTCTGCGTCTTGTACACGAGCCTCTCATGAGGAAAAGTATCAAATGCTTTTGGACAGTCAAGAAAAATGCAATATTTTTCCAAACGTATTTTAGGAACCTGACATAGAATTTGGTCAGCTTTGTCAGGCACGACTTTCCTTTTCTAAATCCATGATGCCATTTTGTTTAAGGTTATCCTCTTCAGGGACTCCACTATCCTCAATCTGATTACTCAGTTCAACACTTTACTTAAAATACTTATAACTAACAATAGACATATTTTGCCTCCTATCTGTCCTGTTACTTGAATAGTTGAACTATGATTGTTTTTTCCAGAATTTTGGGAGATTTTTTGTTACAAGTCTTTTATTGAAAACATCGGTTCATGGGTGACGAAGCACCTGTGCAGTCTCCTTCAGCAGCCCTGCTGATATTAATATCAAATTCTCTGGACAAATTAATTTTGTTGCATTTAGTTCCTTAATTCAGATTTTTTAACCACTTCCACAGTGACTACTGAGCCATCTTGTGTTTCCTCTCGCTTTCTTTCACTCAACTGTGGTCTGCACGCTGGTTCCTTTGTAAAGACATTTTATCAAGTTCTTCACGCACCTTGTTTACCGTGAGACCTCCCCTTGTCTCTTTAACATGGTAAAACAACATCTGCTGTTTTATTCCTTATATGGCTATAATTATAATAACCTTGTGGGTCATTATCTTTTGCTGCAATGTCATTTTAAAGTTGTCTTTCAGCTTCCCTCTTGACTTTATAATAATTTCTTGCTCTCTTAAGATGTCTCTATATCCTTCTCTACCTAGATATCTTTACTTGTTCCGTGCTCTCTTGGTCCACCCCTTTGCTTCTCACCATTGCTTATTAAACCAGGGTTTACTTTTCCTTTCTCGTCCACCTCCTCTTATGTGGGATGTATAACTCCGTTGTCTTCCCTTCCTCTCCTCCCCTCTGGACTTCACTCAGAAAATACCTCTCCTTTACTGCAGTTCATGTCTGTAGTCTGTTATCTTCCTCATCATGTTTTATGAACTATCAGTTCCTTCAGCTACAACATGTACTGAAGCACGATAATGCAGTGGTCACGCGCCTCTAGAGGCATCTCACACACTATCTTTTCTACATCTGCCTGATTCTGGATGAACACCAAGTCTCGTGCTGCTGGTGGGTCCTCATCCCTAATTGCTACTGGTCCTCCAATATGTTATTTCAGGAATGGACTGATCAGGAGTCGCGTGTACAGCGAACAGTGGATAACTTCCACTAGACTCTAAGCTAGCCCACACTTGTGCTTAAGAGGGCTGGAAACTGTGTTCTCAATCTTCCTCTAACTATAAATATTTTTACTTTTTTGCATAATTTCCATGGTAAATGCTCCAACTTTTCTTAGTGGATGAACAATAAAATAAAATAATAAAAATAAAAATAAATAAAAGTTTAATAAATTGGCAATTTCACATTTTCAAATTAAAATATAAATTGTACAATGTCACAAATTTGTTTTTGGTTTTATTGTGGTCTCAGAGTAGCATATGATCTTCATTTCTGTTGTTTACATTATATTCTGGGTGTATAGTTTAGTGTAACAAAAATCGTCAATGTGGCATTTCAAATATAGGCCAACTTTAAACGCAAAATTCTATAACTCCAAAGGTTTTGCGTTTATGAAAAAATAGGGAATTGTAGAAAAAAGAACTTTGCACATATGTGAAAATGTTGAGAATCGATCAGAAACTAAATTTGTTTTAGGGGTCTCAAAGTTGAAAATCTTGTTCATAGAGAAAAATGAAGTTAATAATACATTTAGGTGTTATGGCTCTAAACTTAATAACACATCAAGGTGCCAGATCTCTAAAATAATTAACACCTCAGAGTGGCAGGTCTCTATCTAAGCTACAACCATAATGATTTCATGCCATCTCTTGTCTTTGTCTACAGACCTGTGCATGTGCCCGCCGCCTCACAGCCCAGCACAGTGCCGCCTGCCGCTACACGACAACTACAACAAGACCATCACCCAGTGCGACGTGGTCGCTGGTGGAGCGCGCCTTGGGAGACTCAAAAGGGGCACTACAAGGTACATGGAGGCGTCCACTATGAAGATGGCTGACGGTGATAATGATGTTTATGATGACGGAGCTAATGATGACGAAGATGGTCGAGGTAGCGGCAGTAACGATGGCGGTTGTGGTGCCGATTGTGACGACGTCAGAAGAAACGGGAGAAAAAATATTTCAGCCTCGGAAGGAAAGCGTAACTACCTTGATAGCAGTCATGCTGTTGTGCCTGGCGCGACCCCAATCTGTGCGCCGGGTGGTATCCGGTGCGTCAACACCAGCCGTGTGGGAGTAACATCACAGAAACAATGTTTTGGTAAGCTGCTGTTTAAGTTTGCAGGTAACGTGCGTTCCTACACCTCACTCGCTTCACAGCTCTGGACCCCAACTGTCATCCCCGCCACCTCTCAACATGGGGTGCCAACCGTGACCTCAGCCACCTCACAACATGGGGTGCCAACCGTGACCTCAGCCACCTCACAACATGGGGTGCCAACCGTGACCTCAGCCACCTCACAACATGGGGTGTCAACTGTGGCCTCAACCACCTCACATGGGGTGGTGCCAACTGTGGCCTCAACCACCTCACAACATGGGGTGCCAACTGTGGCCTCAACCACCTCACAACATGGGGTGCCAACTGTGGCCTCAACCACCTCACAACATGGGGTGCCAACTGTGGCCTCAACCACCTCACAACATGGGGTGCCAACTGTGGCCTCAACCACCTCACAACATGGGGTGCCAACTGTGGCCTCACCCACCTCACAACATGGGGTGCCAACTGTGGCCTCACCCACCTCACAACATGGGGTGCCAACTGTGGCCTCACCCACCTCACAACATGGGGTGCCAACTGTGGCCTCAACCACCTCACAACATGGGGTGCCAACTGTGGCCTCAACCACCTCACAACATGGGGTGCCAACTGTGGCCTCAACCACCTCACAACATGGGGTGCCAACTGTGGCCTCAACCACCTCACAACATGGGGTGCCAACTGTGGCCTCAACCACCTCACAACATGGGGTGCCAACTGTGGCCTCAACCACCTCACAACATGGGGTGCCAACTGTGGCCTCAACCACCTCACAACATGGGGTGTCAACTGTGGCCTCACCCACCTCACAACATGGGGTGCCAACTGTGGCCTCACCCACCTCACAACATGGGGTGCCAACTGTGGCCTCACCCACCTCACAACATGGGGTGCCAACTGTGGCCTCGCCCACCTCACAACATGGGGTGCCAACTGTGGCCTCAGCCGCCTCACAACATGGGGTGCCAACTGTGGCATCACCCACCTCACAACATGGGGTGCCAACTGTGGCCTCACCCACCTCACAACATGGGGTGCCAACTGTGGCAAAAATTAAACAGCACCACGACATGCGGCTGTATGTACCCGCTTTTCCCACTACTCAAAAATGTAAAAGAAATATCCCTAATACTAAATTATTTTGTATTAACGACGGTAAAACCGAGAAAATAAAGTGGAATAGATATGGTGAGGAATATTTTATCGAATCAAAACAGCCTTCAGTATTCACAGGAAGAGACATTTCGTTCAGGAAAACACAGGCTAGTGCCATTAAATCAAACTTTGGGAAAAATAGTAAAAGGAGATTGCAAGAGCCCAAAGGAGGTGATACCGCCTCCCAGGTTGCCTCTGGAAGGCCTCTGGAAGCTGGATTACTAGCAAAATCTCGCAACAAGCAGTTTTTTAAAGACATGCATGGCTTTAAAAATAGCCGGTATGACAAGTTACAATGGCTGGCAGACCTGACAGGAGGAGGAGACGGGCGTGAACTCAGTAGTATTCTCTCTGGGATGGCAATTAACGGCGTGCTTGGCGTTGTGGACAGCGAAGTGGGTGTTAAACTAAGCAAAGATGGCGTGTTTATGGGACTTCAAGAGGAGGTGAGAGCCGCTCGCGGCGGTGATGTCGTCTGGGAGGAACCATCACGGAGGGCCAGACGAACCACTCAACGAGGAGCTGAGACAACCTCTTCTCATGATATACTCCTAAACCTGAATGTAACGGACTTAACTCACCGCAACGCCCATGGAGCGGAAGACCACCACCCAACCAACTACAATGGACTGACCTCAAGCCACTACCGTCGTGGGAGAACAAAGAACAAACAGACTTCAGACTTGAAGCGTGGGACGACGACCTATACGCAGAACACTCTGGTCTTCAATCGCGGGACATTATCCAATAGGTACGAGTCCTCAACGCACGGCTCGGTGACGTACACGCACAGGTCCTCACAGCATAGCCAGATACCCAACATCCGCAAGTCCTGGGCGCGCAGAGCGGCTTCCATCAGCATCAAAACCTCGGGGCACGGTACGACGACGTACAACCACAAGACGGTGTCGGAACAGCTAGCACTGTGTTACTGTGAACTTAACACCCAACTAAAGTGTCGGGACACCGGCCTCACCCACATCCCACACCGCATTATCGGCGGCGTCACCTTGCTGTGAGTATTTAGTATCTTGTTTTGTCTCCTCTAATCCCTCAGCAATAGTATCAAAACTCCTCTAGGCAGGAACAAAATCTAATCCCTCAACGACAGCATGTGAATGCCTCTGGCAACTGAGCCCTCAACGACAGCATGTGAATGCCTCTGGCAACTGACCACAACTTTAAAAACACGTTTGTGTTGTCGTAAACGAAGACTACTGTAGGAACCTGTCAGTGTAATGGTCTGGTGGACAGTGTGTGAGGCGTTATGTTCTGGTGACACCACGACCACTGCATGACGACCTCAACACCACGACCATGATGCCCTGACTACGACACCACGACCATGGTACACGGCCACCACACCACAACCATCACATGAACTCAACATCACGACCACGATACCACGATCACCACACAATGTCCACCACATGACGACCTCAACAACATGACCACGATGCCCTGACTTCGACACCACGACCACGATACCACAACTACGACGCCACGATCATGACTTCAACGCCAAAACTACGGAGGCACGACCTACACGAAACGACCACAAACAAGCAAACCACCTCTATCAGTATTAAAACAATATCGTACACAGGTAGCTAGCATGAAGACAACCTTGTAACATGTTGATAGGCTCAGACATTTCCCTTGTTGAGGCTCATACTAAGACGCACCTTTGCTGTGGCTCATTCTAAGACGCACCCGTCCTGTAGCTCATACTAAGATGCACCCTGGCTGTGGTTCATACTAAGACATGCCCTTGCTGTGGTTCATATTAAGACGTACCCTTGCTGTGGGTCATACTAAGATGCACCCTTACTTTGGCTCATACTAAGACGAGTCATTGCTGTGGCTCATACTAAGACACGCAATTGCTGTGGTTCATATTAAGACGTGCAGTTGCTGTGGCTCATACTAAGATGCACCCTTGTTGTGGTTAATACTAATATGCACCCTTGCTGTGGTTCATACTAAGACGTGCCCTTGCTGTGATTCATATTAAAACGTGCCCTTACTGAGGCTAATACTAAGACGTGCCCTTACTGAGGCTAATACTAAGACATGCCCTTGCTGTGGCTCATACTAAAATGCACCCTTGCTGTGCTCATACTAAGACGCATCCTTGCTGTGGCTCATACTAAGATGCACCCTTGCTGTGGCCTATAATAAGACGCACCCTTGCTGTGGCTCATACTAAGACGCACCCTTGTTGTGGCTCATACTAATGTAATAACCCGCCATGCTACTATTCCCCTTCTCACTCAACACCCCAAGCTTAACGCTGCTTGCAGACGAGGAGACGCTGGAGTTAGGGATGGTGGGGAGGACGAGGGGACGGGGGAGTGAGGAATGGTTGGGAGGACGAGGGGACAGGGGAGGCGGGAATAATGGAGAGGACTGGGAAACAGGGGAAGGTTGCTGTGGCTCAGCAACAAAGATGGGTTGCTGAGCCACAGCAATGCATGTTCGGGTACAGCTAGTAATATTATAATAATGATGTGCACAAATTTAGAGTAGTGTTAATTTTTTGGATTTTGTAATTTTGTTTATGTAAGAATACTAGCTGTACTGGCCATACGTTGCTGTGGCTCAGCAACGCATGGCCACAGCAACCCTTGTCTCCCAGTCCCCCCTACCATTCCTCCCTTTTCCTCCCCACCATTCCTCACTCTCCCATCCCTTCATCCACCCAACCATTCCCTACTCCTCCATCCCCTCATCCTCCCTACCATTTCCCACTCGTCTGTCCCCTCGTCTTCCCCATCATCTCACGCTCCCCCGTCTCATCATCCTCACTACCATTCCCTTTCCCCTTGTCCTCCCCGCCATTCTCTAATCCTCCGTCCCCTCATCCCCACTATCCCCAACTTCCCCATCTGTTCGTCCTACTCACCATTACCCCTTACCCTGTCCCCTCGTCCTCCCCACTATCCCTTACTCCCGTCCCTTCGAACTCCCCACCATTCCCCATTCCCTCGTCCGATGTATTCCCAAATGATCTGATGTTCACATCAGAAAAATGGGAACATCAAATGATCTGATGTTCCCATCACTGAAAAATAAGAATAGTAAAAAAAATGAAATGGCGCTATTTTTCAGTTAAACAAACGAAATAACAGATACGCTCTTTCTAAAAAATGGCATGTTTTTACCTGTCACAGGTGTAGCATATATATAGTAGGTATATAAAAATATGGGGGCGTATTCGATTGGAACGTTGTGTCAAAATTTCAAAGCAATTGGTGAAGAACTTTTGGAGATAACAGCATGTGTTGCTCTTACGTTCAACAGATGGTGCTGTTTATCAAAAAAGCATGTTTTTTTCCTGTCACAGGTGAGGCATGTATATAGCAGGCATATAAAAACATGCGCCTATTCATATGTAACATTGTTTCAAAGTTTCAAAACAATCGGTAAAGAGGTTTCGAAGATTTCCATCACATGAAAAACACAGTTTAAAAAAAAATGTTTTTTTCCCATCACAGACGTTACATATATATAGTATATATGCTAAAACCCGCTCTGATGCCAATAGAACGTCGTGTGAAAATTTCAAGGCAATCGGTGAAGAACTTTCGGAAATTAGCGATTTTGAACAAATGAACATTTCTATTTTTAGTTATATAGATGTACAGTTACACAGGGGAATATTATAGATTATATTTGGCCTTCATTTTACAATCCCCTATGATATTTTATTTTATTAATTAGTTTCTTGGCCACATGTGCTCTAGACTCCCGTGATAGGGAGTTTCCTATCACGGAAACGATCTTGTCAGTTGGTCGCTGCCGTGATGTTCTTGGTTCTGTGGTTTCTGTTGAGCAGTTTTGTGGTTACAATTTTCTCTTTCGAGATGTGATTGTTTATACCTTTGAGTTTCACTTGCCGTCTGTGCTGATCAGATTGGATTGGTCAAAGGCGTTCGACCGGGTGTCGATGGGGTTTTGGAGCGTTTTGGGATCCTGTTGTTGTTTATTGATTAGATCCCCATGTTATATGCTCGTTGTAGTAGTCGTGTTTGTGTTAATAGGCTCTTCAGTGCTCCCTTTCCTGTTCGCCGGTTGGTGCGTCAGGGCTATCCTTTGTCTATGTTGCTTTATATTCTTTTTCAGGAACCCTTCTTTCTTCCGGTCAAGGCTTGTGCCTTAGTGTTCCTTTGAGGTTGCTCTCTGGTCTTCGTTTGAAGATTTGTGGGTATGCTGACGATACAGTGCATTTTGTGGCTTCCGAGGGTTCAGTTGGTGTGGTACAGGATCTTATTCGGTGGTTTGAATTGGCCACAGGGGCCCTTGTCAATCAGGAAAAGTCTTGTTTGATGGGGCTGCGTGGTTGGGCCTCCTGCTTTGGGTGAGCAGGGTCATGGTCTCCGGTTGTTTCATCGATCCGGGGTCTTGGATTTACGTGGTTCAGCTCGTATTGCCGCTCCTTGATATGGAATTGGGATGCTGTGTCTCGATCAGTTGAAGTTGCAATAGGGTTGTTGTCGGCGCGCCCGTTGACGATTTATCAGCGGACACTGTTTGTTACTTGTAAGGATTCTTTCGAGAGTGTGGTTTGTGGCTCGGTGCTTCCCTTTGGATCGGTGGCGGGCTCAGGGATTGGAGTGTCGGGTTTATCGTTATGTGTGGTATGGGAGGTACCATCTGGAAAGTCGTTCTATGCTGGTCTTGAGCGTAAGAGAGGGGGGGGGGGGTGTAGGCATCCCTGATGTCTTTACCATAGCTTTGGCCTGGTTTTGTGTGTAGCTGTGTCAGGGGTTGGTGTTGGGTGGGGGTCTTAATGTAATGAGTGTTTACTTTTGTTCGGTTCGCTTTAGTTATTTTGTGGATTTGGAGGTTGGTTGCGATGTACACCCCTCCTGTGTATTTCTCAGCGGTGGAAATTCTGAGAGCACTCTGTCGTCACCACGGTTTTATGTCTCTTTCGTGTCGAGGTGTTTATAGAGCTCTGTTTTGTCGTGAATTCCCTCGGGTCGAGGGCCTCTTCCCGTGTTGGGATTGGGGGGGAAATTTGGTCGGTTTTGTGGGGCGGTATTTAGCGCCAGTCACGGCAGACGGAATTTTTCTTTCCTGTGTTGCATATGTCGTTGCCTTCGAATGATCGTTTATGCATGTTTGGGTTGCGCTATTCTGTGGAGTGTTTGTGCACTGTGGCTTGTGTGAGTCGCAGTTACATGTGTTTTACTTTTATGTGCTTGTTCAGGGTTTGGTTGCTTGGTTGCAGGATGTGATTGAGGTGTTTGTGGGCCCGAGTATGTGGGTGATGTTTTGAAGTTTCCGTTTCTTTCCTTTTGTCTGGGCTCCCAGCGGCTTTGTAATACCTTGAGTGTCTTGGTTGCGATTATGAGTATTGTGTGTGGGTTGAGCAGTTGGAGGGCTTGCTCGGGTTCTGGGGTTCTTACTGGGGTGGCTATGGTTTACCTGGTGGTGGTTGCGGCGTGCTTTTCCAGCGGACTTTTGTAGTTTGTTCACGGATGCGTATGTTCGGGGTAATGCTTTGGGATCGGTGGGGAGGATCAGAAGAGTGGTGATTGACGTCTGGGTGTGGTTGGGGTGCTTGCATGGCCTAGGGTGTGGGTTGTTGGTTTTTTTTTTTTGTAGGTGGGTTTTCATTTTTGTCTTCCCCTCTCCCTCCTTCGGGCCTCCTCGGCAGTGGGTTGTGTTCTTGTGCTGCTCCTGGTGTGTGTGTGTGTGGGCTGTTCTTACCGGCCTGGATGTTCCGGTGGATGTGGTCGTGTGTGTATTCACCTAGTTGTACTCACCTAGTTGTGCTTGCTGGGGTTGAGCTCTGGCTCTTTGGTCCCGCCTCTCAACCGTCAATCAACAGGTGTACAGGTTCCTGAGCCTATTGGGCTCTATCATATCTACACTTGAAACTGTGTATGGAGTCAGCCTACACCACATTACTTCCTAATGCATTCCATTTGTCAACCACTCTGACAGTAAAAAAGTTCTTTCTAATATCTCTGTGGCTCATTTGGGCACTCAGTTTCCACCTGGTTCCCCTAGTGTGTGTGCCCCTTGTGTAAAAAAGCCTGTCTCTATCAACCCTGTCGATTCCCTTGAGAATCTTGAATGTGGTGATCATGTCCCACCTAACTCTTCTGTCTTCCAACGAAGTGAGGTTTAATTCCCGTAGTCTCTCCTCGTAGCTCATACCTCTCAGCTCGGTTACTAGTCTGGAGCCAAACCTTTGACCTTTTCCAGTTTAGTCTTATGCTTGACTAGATATGGACTCAATGCTGGAGCCGCATACTCCAGGATTGGTCTGACATATATGGTATATAATGTTCTGAAAGATTCCTTACACAAGTTTCTAAAGGCCGTTCTTATGTTAGCCAACCTGGCATATGCCGCTGATGTTATCATCTTGATATTAGCTTCAGGGGACAGGTCTGGCGTGATATCAACCCCTAGGTCTTTCTCTCTTTCTGTCTCTTGAAGTATTTCATCTCTCAAATGATACCTTGTGTCTGGTCTCCTGCTTCCTACCCCTATCTTCATTACATTGCATATGCTTGGGTTAAGCTCTAACAGCCATTTGTTCGACCATTCCTGCAGCTTGTCCAGGTCTTCTTGAAGCCTCCAGCTATCCTCCTCTGTCTTAATCCTTCTCATAATTTTGGCGTCGTCAGCAAACATTGAGAGGAATGAGTCTATACTCTCTGGGAGATCATTTACGTATATCAGAAACAGGATAGGTCCGAGTACAGAGCACTGTGGTACTCCACTGGTGACTTCACGCCATTCTGAGGTCTCACCCCTCACTAACTCTCTGCTTCCTATTGCTTAGGTACTCCCTTATCCACTGGAGCGCCCTACCAGTTACTCCTGCCTGTTTCTCCAGCTTATGCATCAACCTTTTATGGGGTACTGTGTCAAAGGCTTCCTGACAGTCCAATAAAATTTTGTCCGCCCATCTTTCACTTTCTTGCTTAATCTTTGTCACCTGATCGTAGAATTCTATCAAGCCTGTATGGCAAGATTTACCCTCACTGAACCCATGTTGATGGGTTGTCACGAAGTCTCTTCTCTCCAGATGTGTTACTAGTTTTTTTCTCACAATTTTCTCCATCACCTTGCATGGTATACAAGTTAAGGACACTGGCCTCTTGTTTGTCACCCTTTTTGAATATTGGGACTACATTAGCTGTCTTCCATATTTCTGGTAGGTCTCCCGTTTCCAGTGACCTACTATACACTATGGAGAGTGGCAAGCAAAGTGCTCCTTCACACTCTTTCAATACCCATGGTGAGATTCCGTCTGGCCCAACAGCTTTTCTCACATCCAGCTCCAATAGGTGCTTCTTGACCTCATCTCTTGTAATTTCGAACCTTTCCAAGGTCACCTGGTTTGCTGCCACCTCTCCTACCGCCGTGACTTCTCCCTGTTCTATTGTAAAGGCCTCCTGGAACCTTTTGTTGAGTTCTTCACACACCTCTTTGTCATTCTCTGTGTACCTGTCCACGCCCACCCTAAGTTTCATCACTTGTTCCTTCACTGTTGTCTTCCTCCTGATGTGACTGTGTAGTAGCTTTGGTTTGGTCTTGGCTTTATTAGCTATATAATTTTCATACCTTTTCTCAGCTGCTCTTCTCACACTAACATACTCGTTCCTGGTTCTCTGGTATCTCTCTCTACTTTCTGGTGTTCTGTTATTACGGAAGTTCCTCCATGCCCTTTTGTTCAGCTAGGTCTCCCTGGTGCTGGTGTGTGGTGGTAGGACTCCCTGGTGCTGGGTCTTCCTGGTGCTGGTGTGTGGTGGTGGGTCTCCTTGGTGCTGGTGTGTGGTGGTGGTGCTTGGTGTCCCTGGTGCTGGTGTCTGCTTGTGGTGGGTCTCCCTGGTGCTGCTGTGTGGTGGTGCTGGGTCTACCTAGAGCTGGTGTGTGGTGGTGCTGGGTCTTCTTTGTGCTGATGTGTGGTGTGCTGGGTCTCCCTAGTGCTGGTGTGTGGTGGTGCTGGGTCTCGCTGGTGCTGGAGTGTAGTGGTGCTGGGTCTCCTTGGTGATGGTGGGTAATGGTGCTGGGTCTCTCTGGTGCTGGTGTGTAAAGGTGCTAGGTCTCGCTGGTGCTGGAGTGTAGTCGTGCTCGGTCTCCTTGGTAATGGTGTGTAATGGTGCTGGGTCTCCTTGGTGCTGGTGTGTGGTTGAGGTGGGTTTCCTTGGTGCTGGTGTGTAATGGTAGTGGGTCTCTCTAGTGCTGGTGTGTGGTGCTGCTGAGTTTCTCTGATGCTTTTGTGTGTAGTGGTGGTGGGTCTTCCTGGTGCTGGTGTGTGGTGGTGGTGCTGGGTCTCCCTGGTTCTGGTGTGTGATGGTGCTGGGTCGCCCTGTTGCTGGTGTGTGATGGGGCTGGTGTGTGGTCGTGGTGGGTCTCCCTGGTGTAGGTGTGTGGTGGTGCTGGGTCTCCCTAGTGCTAGTGTGTGGTGCTGGGCCTCCCTGGTGCTGGTGTGTGGTGGTGGTGGGTCTCCCTGGTGCTAGTGTGTGGTGCTGGGCCTCCCTGGTGCTGGTGTGTGGTGGTGGTGGGTCTCCCTGGTGCTGGTGTGTGGTGGTGTTGGATCTCCTTGATGCTTGTGTATAGTGGTGCGGGGGTCTCCATGATGCTGGTGTGTGGTGGTGCTGGATCTTGGTGCTGGTGTGTAATGGTTCTGGGTCTCCTTGTTGCTGGTGTGTGGTGGTGCTGGATCTCCCCGTTGCTGGTGTGTGGTGGTGGGCCTCCCTGGTGCAGGTGTGTGGTGGTGCTGGTGTGTAGTGGTGCTGGGCCTCCCTGGTGCTGGTGTGTGGTGGTGCTGGGTCTCTCGGCTGCTGGTGTGTAGTGGTGCTAGGTCTCCCTGGTGCTGGTGTGTGGTGGTGGGACTCCCTGGTGCTGGAGTGTGGTGGTGCTGGGTCTTCCTGGTGCTGGTGTGTGGTGGTGGGTCTCCTTGGTGCTGGTGTGTGGTGGTGGTGCTGGGTGTCCGTGGTGCTGGTGTCTGCTTGTGGTGGGTCTCCCTAGTGCTGGTGTGTGGTGGTGCTGGGTCTCGCTGGTGCTGGAGTGTGGTGGTGCTGGGTCTCCTTGGTGCTGGAGTGTGGTGGTGCTGGGTCTCCTTGGTGCTGGTGTGTGGTTGAGGTGGGTTTCCTTGGTGCTGGTGTGTGGTTGAGGTGGGTCTCCCTGGTGCTGGTGTGTAATGGTGGTGGGTCTCACTTGTGCTGGTGTGTAGTGGTGGTGGGTCTCCCTGATGCTAGTGTGTGGTGGTGCTGGGTCTTCCTTGTTCTGGTGTGTGTTGGTGTTGGTGTGTGATGGTGCTGGGTCTCCCTGGTGCTGGTGTGTGGTGGCGTGTCTCCCTGGTGCTGGTGTGTGGTGGTTGGTCTCCCTGGTGCTGGTGTGTGGTAGTGGGTCTCCCTGGAGCTGGTGTGTGGTGGTAGTGGGTCTCCCTGTTGCTGGTGTGTGGTGGTGGTGGGTCTCCCTGGTGCTGGTGTGTGGTGGTGCTGGTCTCCCTGGTGCTAGTGTGTGGTAGTGGTGGGTCTCCCTGGTGCTGGTGTGTAATTGTGGTGGGTCTCCCTGGTGCTGGTGTGTGGTAGTGCTGGGTCTTCCTGGTGCTGGTGAGTGGTGTTGTTGGGTCGCCCTGGTGCTGGTGTGTGATGGTGGTGGGTCTCCCTGGTGATGGTGTGTGGTGGTGGGTCTCCCTGGTGATGGTGTGTGGTGGTGGGTCTCCCTGGTGATGGTGTGCGGTGGTGCTGGTCTCCCTGGTCCTGGTGTGTGGTGGTGGGTCTTCTTGGTTCTGGTGTGTAAAGGTGCTGGGTGTCACTGGTGCTAGTGTGTGGTGTTGGGTCTCCCTGGTGCTGGTATGTATAGGTGCTGGGTCTCCCTGGTGCTGGTGTGTGGTGGTGGTGGGTCTCCCTGGTGCTGGAGTGTGGTGGTGGGTCTCCCTGGTGATGGTGTGCGGTGGTGCTGGTCTCCCTGGTCCTGGTGTGTGGTGGTGGGCCTTCTTGGTTCTGGTGTGTAAAGGTGCTGGGTGTCACTGGTGCTAGTGTGTGGTGTTGGGTCTCCCTGGTGCTGGTATGTATAGGTGCTGGGTCTCCCTGGTGCTGGTGTGTGGTGGTGGTGGGTCTCCCTGGTGCTGGAGTGTGGTGGTGGTGGTGTGGGACATATGGGGCTTGACTCTATTTATATAATTAATAAAGTAATGAAATCAATTACGAAGGACCACCCTCTTTTATAGTAAAGAGGGAAACTAATAAAATGTGATCATTAGAAATTCCTGTAAGAATCAGTGACTATGGATAAATATTAGGAAATATAATCACTTTAGTAATTAATGGGCTGTATAAATAATTTACTTGAATCAAAGCCTCAAACACCTACATTGGGGGGTTATTGCTAGAACTTCATATATGTCTAGGAACTAGTGTGGTTCGTACACCAGTTCATTGTGTAATAACCTAATCTTATGACCAATTAGAGAATCAATAGAAATTTATCACCAATAAGAATATAGATCATCAATATCAGAAATTAATCATTACAATAAACACGTATTATCTCCAGTGTACAGCACTCTATAAATGATAACCAAAATACTGATAATTTGAATAATCAAAGAAATACGAAAAGTCTTAGCTTGAAGACGTTTTCAAAGACATCAGTTACGAATCATCCTCGAGATCTCCGGAATTCCTCGTAGAACACTGGGAGATGAATAACACGGGTAAAGTAACAGCTCGTAGAATTCCTCACACGCGAGCTGTAAATTAAGGGATATTACATAGTAATGTACTAGGTTATTAAATATCTATATTCAAGAAATGGGGAATAAAATTAATTTAGAATACTAACATGTGGTTTATTTATGTCGCTCGACGTAACGACAAGCTACCCTGCCATATACAATCTCTAATGATGCATCAAAAGGGAGTTATATATATACTTAGCTAATAGGGTACTGTATAAGTTGAAGCTTGCCAAAACCGCGTCCCAGGCTCTAGCGTCACAATGGCGAACACTTGGTAGCTAGCTTGGCTTGGATGTCGACGCGCTTATTTGGCCAGTCACGATGGATCACGTAGAACAAATCAACTAGTTCCGGGATGAATATCAGGTTAAATCTTGCTGACAATTCACCACAACGTATCCTAGACTCTGACACCAAAACGAGTTGCTCAATTCTGCAACAAGTCTTCACGCCGCACACTGGCGACTTCTCCTCAAGCTGTCGTCTACCACAATGGCGTTTCCCTCTCCCCAGCGTCTCGCATTCGCCACAGAAGTTATTTAACACGAATAATATTATTTTGCGCAGTTGTGGCTAAAATGCTTTGATAAAGACTGGGTTGTAATTCTAGGGAGCTAAATATTATTAC
Source organism: Procambarus clarkii (assembly GCF_040958095.1). Lineage (NCBI taxonomy): Eukaryota > Metazoa > Arthropoda > Malacostraca > Decapoda > Cambaridae > Procambarus > Procambarus clarkii. Next base: position 22,706,673 of record NC_091185.1, read on the forward strand.
TTTCTCGTCTTACGATGGTAAACGAGAAATGAAGATGATTTTAGTTCTTTCCATGGCATTCACGCGTGACGTTAAATTCATTACTTGATAACAGTAGTAACTAAAAACTCTCGATTTGGCATTATTTGGGAGTTATGTTATCGGTAAATAATTATCACACGGAATACTGCTGATTTTAGAGAATCACACTCAATTCTCTAACACACTGGATATAAATGTGTTTAACTTGGTAGAATCTGACACAATACTGGCGCTTGGTTACGTAAGAATTCCAGCATTATTGTACAGATACAACTATTAGTTTATGTGAACACTACTGTTAGTTAATTTTAGTTACTACAGTAATTAGTAGATTTTAGTAATAGTTAATAATAATACAACAGTATTGTATTAGTGTTGGAAATTTCCAACATAACTCCGGGGGGAGATTTATCGGGTCGCAGTGTAATGTTGAGTACTGACATACCCATCCCGAAGTTAGTATTAATATTAGTATGTTAGTATGTTAGTACACACATAATGGATGTCCCGTATTTGTCAAGGACATACAAGAAACTTAAGTCTTGCAGATTTCATATTAAATGGAACATGCTATTATGAATTATCTAAAGCTAATAACTAAGAAAGCTTACAATAAACTCTGTGACTGGTGTCGCTATGACATGTAATGTTTATGTTACTAAGTCTTAAAGTCAAGTAAACTCTCAGATACTCTAGACGAAATGATGTTATTTATAGCCTATACAACAATTAAGAATTAAATCACACAATTCAAATAACTAAGAATCTACTGTGATGAGAATGTTATGGGTCATGGTGACTTGTAACTGTTTTGTTACTTGACATCACAACACAGTATCATCATGATTACTTAAATTGGATGGGAAGGTATTTGCTCTTGGTCAGAGCTATAATAGGCTTGCAGTTTCTGCTTGCATTGTTGAGCAGCAGCTCTAGTGGGGCGGTTGCTCGATGGATCAGAATCGCTGTCCTCGGAAACTACTGGTGAAGCTGGTTCTGGTAAACACTCTCGTTCTGCTAATTCGAGAGGTACCAACTTCTCTAAGGTTTTTAGGGTAGTGTTGCCTCGGTACAAAACTTTCACTACTCTCAGGATACCTTGGTAATCTGGATGGATAGCAACAATTTTGCCTATGAGCCACTCTGACCTTGGTCCATCACTGTCAACCAATACTAGGTCTCCTGGTTTAAGTTGTACTTTATTATAGGGACTCGAAGCTCCGTAGTGGTACTCGAGTAGAGCTGTGAGGTACTCTCGCGTCCACACCTCATTCCACCTTTCAATGACTTTTGAGAGATGTTGGTAACTTTCTACTAAGTCACTCCTGGTTACATGTGAAGGGTCGACGTGGTCCTCTTCTGCTAAAGGTATGAGAGGACTCAGCAGGCCTCCATGTATCAAGTGTGAGGGACTCAGAGGTTCTCTCTGTGAGAAATCATCTGACAGGTATGTTAATGGGCGGTTATTGACTAGCGCCTCGATTTCCACAACAAGTGTTTGGAGTTCGGAGTAACTAATTTTCTGTCGATGTAAGGTTTTTCTTAAACACTTCTTGACAGTTCCTATCATTCGTTCGTAGATCCCACCTTGCCAAGGGGCTCTTGGAGCTATAAATTTCCAGTGACATTGTCGTCTCCGCAAGACGGACTGTACTTCTGGATGATTTCATACTTCTCGCAGACAGGCTTCTCCTGCCACAAAATTGGAACCATTGTCCGATATCATTGGTTTGGGACAAGATCTGCGAGCTGCAAATCTGCGAAAGGCTAGGATGAAGGCTTCAGCACTCATATCTGAAGTCACTTCTAAATGTACGCCTCTGGTGGTGGCACACGTAAAGAGGCAAATGTAAGCTTTCACTGGTATCTTATCTGGGTTGCCAGTGAGAAGCAAAGCTCCTGTGTAATCGACACCAGTGGTTTCAAAAGGACGAAGATGAACCACTCTTTCTTCAGGGAGTGGTGGAGGTCCTGGGTAAGGACATACTCTAGCATCGTATCTTTTGCAGATTACACAGAATATAATAATTGATTTGACTGTTTGACGACCTTGGGGAAGCCAGTATTTCTGTCTAAGGTCGGTGAGAGTATCTAACACTCCACCATGTAAAGTACCATATTGATGGTGATGTAAAACTAGAAGTTTGGTAATGATGTGGTGACGAGGTAGAAGGATTAGATTCTTTGTATCCAGATCAATTTTTGCATGAAGCAAACGTCCTCCACACCTTAATATATTATGGGTGTTGGCATCATACCAGATACCTAGAGACTTAGTTAATTTATCTGGAAGATTTTCATATTCGCTTCCATATGTCTCTTGTTGTGCACGTTTGATCCAGTAGAGGATGGGATTGGGAAACTTATGTCTGATTCCTATCATAGCAAGAAAATCAAACACATGTGCTGTCACTCTTAATAACTTACTTAAGTTAGAATAATTGTAAGGATCAATGGCTAAGATTCGATGAGGTTCTGGTTCTTTCATGGGAGTGGTGATATTGGTCACTATGACTTGTGGCTTTTGTTTGGGCCACTGACCACCAACAAGCCATGAAGGTCCATTGAACCACAGCGAAGACTTGATAAGTTGTTTTAGTGTTAATCCTCGAGATAAATAATCCGCAGGATTGTCCTTAGTAGGAACATGTCTGAATTTATATCCAGCAGATAATTCATGAATTTCCCTAACACGATTGCTGACGTAGGGAGTTTTATTATTGTTGTTTCTTACCCATTGTAAGACTGCCTCATTGTCTGACCACACGACAATCTCACCAAAGTGGATATTATTGAGTGTCTTGGTCAGGCAATGAGCCAATCTTACTCCCACCAGCAATGCAGTCAACTCCATTTGAGGTAAAGATCTCTTCTTGATGGGAGCAACTCTTGCTTTAGATGTGAGCAAAATTGATTGTACACTATTAACTAAGTAGGCTACAGCGCCATACACTTTGCCAGAGGCATCGCAGAAAACGTGCAAATTTGTGGGCAAGTTTGGTCCTGAAGCATTACGAGGAAATTTCAAAACACCTAACTGATTGAAATCCGTTGTGAGTATCTGCCATTTAGCTTGTAACTCACTTGGTAACGGATCATCCCATCCCATATGTTTCTGCCAGCATTCCTGCATTAGGAGTTTGCCCCTTATTAATATAGGACTAAGTAAGCCTAAAGGGTCAAATGGTTGACTGACATACGAGAGCAATGTTCTCATGGTAAGGGATGAATTATCAGTTTGTACTGATTTGACATTCATCTCGTCAGTACTTGTGTTCCATTCCACACCCAGAACCTTTAATTGATTAGGTACCTGATAACCTGGAAATTCTTTCTCGATTATCTGGTTTAATGATTTATCATTTTAGGCCCATGATTGTAGTGGCATATTGGCTCCTAATAACTCACGGTTAGCCTCATGGTAGATTTCTACCAAATTAGATTGATCATTTGTAGTTCCCTGGAAATTGTCGACATACATGTTGTCACTAATTTCTGCCTTGTAAGGGCTATTTGACTTCCTTAAATGTGTATCTAATGTTGCTTGCAATAGAAATGGGGAAGACGTCGCTCCGAATAATACAGAGGCAAAACGATATGTGATGATATCACTGTTAGGATCCAGTGGGTCCTTAATCCAGAGAAACTTAGTGTAATTACGATCCTCTTCCTGTAAACCTACTCTAAGGAAAGCTTTACTGATATCAGCAGTATAAGCAAAAATACCAGTGCGGAATCGTAATAGCACATCATGTAGCCTTTGGGTTAGGCTAGGTCCCGTTTGGAGACATTCATTCAAAGACAACTGCTTGGCTTCACTTTAGCACTACAGTTGAAGACAATACGGATAGGTGTTGTCAATGAATCTTTCACCACAGCGTGATGGGGTAAATAGTGACCTATTTTCCGGTCATCATTATCAACAACCTCGATAAATTTACTGTTGAGTTGTTGTTGGATTAGTTGATGATACATGTTCAGTTTGTCTGGCTGTTTCTGTAGTCGTGTTAATTGAGACTGCAATTGTGAGGCTGCCAGGAAATAATTAACTGGAAGTTGTGGATGATTCAACTTCCATGGTAGTCTCACCCAGTATTGTTTATCTTTATAGACAACTGTATCCAGATATTGCTGGTAAGTCCACATATCATCAGGGCTTGGTTGTTCAGGGATAATACCTAAAGTGTCTAAATCCCACAGACGATGTACAGGTGGATCAGACTCAATATCTTCAGATATTTCTCTGAAATGTAGGGGTGACTGTTCCAAGCCTAGTCACGCCACTATTATGTTGTTAGATTGTTGGTTGTTTGACGCTGGATTCTGTTGGAAAAGCACCGGTCCAGTAAGCAGCTTGCCTCCAGCAGATGACAACAAATTCATTCCGTGTTGTCTGGTGCATCCCATTATAAATTTATAATAATGGTCAGCGCCTATAAGTATTCCAACATCAGTGAGGCAGTCAGAATTGATTTTGTAGTCTGCTAGCCTCATGCGGTTTCGTTTAAGATATTTCGCAGTGCGAGCTAATGCTGTGACCTGCAGGTCTGTAGGAAGTTTATTTACTACTACCGCTTGTATTGGACTAGTGGAAGATCCAAGTCTCACTAATACCTTAACTACTTGGTATTCACGAGGTCCACTGTCAGTCAAGAACCCAGAAATATTCAATCTCACACTTTTGGCAGGTTTTAATTTTAACTGCTTGACTAACTGTTGTGTAATGAAGGTTTTCTGTGATCCTTGATCAAAAAGACCTCTAGTGTTAACTCTAGATTTCCTGTTTATTAGTCTAATGAGCTGTAGGCAGAGTGGTATTATTGCCTGACTCAGTAGCAAGTACATTTATTTCTTGATGCACTTTGCAATATTGAACTGTGGTAGAATTCGTGGAATTCTCCCCAGTTGTCATGGATTGGGTAGAAGTTTTTCTACATAAGGCATAGTGATGTACACCTTGGTTGCATATACTGCATGAACGTAGTTGCACTACACATTTTTTGGGATCATGAGAGCCCATGCACTTGGTGCACCTGTGTATTTCTTGTAACCGTTTAATCCTGGTATTAAAATTAGGATAAACAGAGCATTGGTAGGTGGCATGTCCTTGACTACAAAACAGACACCTTCTTTCTTTGGTTGACTTTGTCTCTTTAGCAGACAAGTCATTGGTTACCTCAGAAGGAGATACCGAATAAGCACCTACATTACCACTCCTCTTTCCAGTGGATGGAGCAGTCCTAGATTTATACTTACTAGATTTATTCAAAGTCGGTTTGGGTTTGACTTAAGTGTCAATATTAGGTGGTTTAGACTCAGGTTTAATCTTATCATGGGCCTTCAACCTGTTAACCGTTATTCTCAGTCCCTCGAATATTTGGTCAAGAGTGAGAAACTCGGTTTTATAGTGTGAGCAAAGCTCTGCTAAGATATTTCGAGGTAATTTCCTCTGGAAAAGTAACTTGATTGACCATTCCGAGGCTGGTATATCAACTTTAGTACCTAAGGCCTTTACTAGAGACTCTACTTCTAGTCTGGTGCTTTGAAGTGAGTCTGGTCTGCTATTTGGTGCATTCAGATCTAGCAACTGGTAATAAAGGTTAGCTATACTCAACTCTTTGTTGCAATAGTTCAACTTCAACAGTTTTATAGCTTCCTCATAATTACTCTCAGTGAGAGTTAGGTTATGTATGACCTTTTTAGCCTCTCCTTTGAGAAGACTAAGCAGGTATGAGAATTTAGAAATCTTGTCAAGAGACGGTTTCTTATGTATATGAACTTCAAATGAAGTCCAAAAATTGTCCCAATTTTCTGTATCCAGCCCTGTAAATGTAGGTAAGACTAAAGTAGGCAAACGAATCTCTGGTAATTGGTTACTGAATTGAGACATAGCATTATTTGTATTGGATTTAGATTGTGTTGCTAGATTGGATAGCATGTAAAGTTTATCTTGAGTCTCATCTTCATACTGGGAAATATCTGCTATAACTTGATCCAATTCATCAGGATCAGTTTCTATGGTATTCAGTAGAGCAATATAAGACTGACTTGTAGATTTAACTTGATCAAATTTCAGATCAGCCACTCTCACTGATGTCTCTAATTGATAAGAATCAATGTGAGTTGCTTTAGATAAGCCCTCAGACTTGTTAATTAGTCTGGTCAAATGACCTTTAAGGCCAATATAGGTTCTCCTTAATTGCTCAGGAGTAGCCATGATGGGCTTAAGTCCAAACTTCATGGGATTAGAATAAGTATTACTAATGAAGCTTGGGTACTTGTTCATTAGTTGACAAGTAATATTAAATATAGCCTAATTTAACGTGGCTAAATTATACTCTACCTCACTCGAGGTTAAATGTACCTACCTAACAACAAGTAGCTAGATATTTTGAGCACTGTCTGAACTTCACCATTAACTTTCGTCCGGTTAGCTCTTCTATATCACCATTAGATGTAATGGTGATCATCCAGCAATACTCAAAATAGATACACACAAATTAATGAGTACAAGATGAAATAATATGGAGACACTCCAATCAGAGTTATCTCAAAGTTTAATCCCACCCTTGATAGGGTCAGCACAAATGGTATAATACATATACTACTGACTAGTTTTAAGTCTAGTCGTGATAATTCCTACTTAAGAAACTACAAATTTATTTAGTCTGGGTTTGTGCCAAATTCAGCACAATCACAGCCTAAATTCTACCTAATAAGACTGGTAAAGATTATTGTGGTGCAGTAATGTGAATATAGTTGTGTTGTATTTTTGGGTTTTTGGATTTTATAGTTTATAAGTGTGCACTTGCACACACAAGTGAAAACAATTATGTACAATTAAGTTTGGCTTGCTAGCCACAGCCGTTTGTGATAGTTGATTGTGTTGATCAATTTGTCAACCACATGTAACCTAGACTCACCTGACAGGTGTACACCATCTCTTGCCAGGTTTTGTCTATATGGTCTGGCTGTAAATTGGATATAAGTGGCATCCAATCTCACTCGTTTTTTCATCCTGAAATTTATGTATTTAGCAGCTCTCTGGTAGTATTCTGGTGTTACTCCCCAACGATTATCTTGACTTGGTTGGCGAGGTTCCACTAACGTGAATACTACCGAGTTACTGATGAGCTTAAATGAAGAAATTATGGCTTTAAGGTGATTGATCACCTCAGCTGGAAGACGAGTAGGATGGATGTCATTACCACCTAAGTATATAATGGTTAGATGGTGTGGCCACTCTAACGCAGGTGTTAGTGTGGAATTGTTGTAAAAGTTATGAGCTGTTGCTCCTGGTGACCTAAAGATTCTTACTTCAGCATGAAGTGTAGGCCTAAGTGTTGTGGGCAATTGACTGTGTCCCACGAGTGCTACCTTATACATGAGGTGTAAGTAGCAATGACTTGGTGTGACTTAGGCTAACCTATGTGTTACGTTGTTGGTAGACACAATTAATTAAAATGGTTAGTCTAGACTACTTCACACAGTGATTAGTTATTACTAACTAGTATTTATATTTATATTTGTGTTTATCCGGTTCGATAAGGACCATAATGTGGGACATTTGGGGCTTGACTCTATTTATATAAGTATTAAAGTAATGAAATCAATTACGAAGGACCACCCGCTTTTATAGTAAAGAGGGAAACTAATAAAATGTGATCATTAGAAATTCCTGTAAGAATCAGTGACTATGGATAAATATTAGGAAATATAATCACTTTAGTAATTAATGGGCTGTATAAATAATTTACTTGAATCAAAGCCTCAAACACCTACATTGGGGGGTTATTGCTAGAACTTCATATATGTCTAGGAACTAGTGTGGTTCGTACACCAGTTCATTGTGTAATAACCTAATCTTATGACCAATTAGAGAATCAATAGAAATTTATCACCAATAAGAATATAGATCATCAATATCAGAAATTAATCATTACAATAAACACGTATTATCTCCAGTGTACAGCACTCTATAAATGATAACCAAAATACTGATAATTTGAATAATCAAAGAAATACGAAAAGTCTTAGCTTGAAGACGTTTTCAAAGACATCAGTTACGAATCATCCTCGGGATCTCCGGAATTCCTCGTAGAACACTGGGAGATGAATAACACGGGTAAAGAAACAGCTCGTGGAATTCCTCACACGCGAGCTGTAAATTAAGGGATATTACATAGTAATGTACTAGGTTACTAAATATCTATATTCAAGAAATGGGGAATAAAATTAATTTAGAATACTAACATGTGGTTTATTTATGTTGCTCGACGTAACGACAAGCTACCCTGCCATATACAATCTCTAATGATGCATCACAAGGGAGTTATATACTTAGCTAATAGGGTACTGTATAAGTTGAAGCTTGCCGAAACCGCGTCCCAGGCTCTAGCGTCACAATGGCGAACACGTGGTGGCTAGCTTGGCTTGGATGTCGACGCGCTTATTTGGCCGGTCACGATGGATCACGTAGAACAAATTAACTAGTTCCGGGATGAATATCAGGTTAAATCTTGCTGATAATTCACCACAACGTATCCTAGACTCTGACACCAAAACGAGTTGCTCAATTCCGCAACAAGTCTTCACGCCGCACACTGGCGACTTCTCCTCGAGCTGTCGTCTACCACAATGGCGTCTCCCTCTCCCCGGTGTCTCGCATTCGCCACAGAAATTATTTAACACGAATAATATTATTTCGCACAGTTGTGGCTAAAATGCTTTGATAAGGACTGGGTTGTAATTCTAGGGAGCTAAATATTATTACTTTCTCGTCTTACGATGGTAAACGAGAAATGGAGATGATTTTAGTTCTCTCCATGGCATTCACGCGTGACGTTAAATTCATTACTTGATAACAGTTGTAACTAAAAACTCTCGATTTGGCATTATTTGGGAGTTATGTTATCGGTAAATAATTATCACACGGAATACTGCTGATTTTAGAGAATCACACTCAATTCTCTAACACACTGGATATAAATGTGTTTAACTTGGTAGAATCTGGCGCAATACTGGCGCTTGGTTACGTAAGAATTCCAGCATTATTGTACAGATACAATTATTAGTTCATGTGAACACTACTGTTAGTTAATTTTAGTTACTACAGTAATTAGTAGATTTTAGTAATAGTTAATAATAATACAACAGTATTGTATTAGTGTTGGAAATTTCCAACAAGTGGGCCTCCTTGGTTCTGGTGGGTGGTGGTGCTGGGTCTCCTTGGTGCTGGGTTTCCCTGGTGCTGGTGTGTGTTGGAAATTTCCAACACTAACACACTACCATTGTATTATAATACATCATGATTATATACTAATTACAGTAGTTATTAATTTCACTAATGGTAGTGTTAACATAAATTAATATATCTTTATCTGAGCCTATTGCTAATATTCTCACGACATCGAGAGGCAGGATTGCGTCAGATAAGGTCCATCTAAACATATTTATTGCCAATATGTTAGAGAATTGAATGTGGTTCTCTAAAATTATCAGTATTCCGTACAATAATTAACTACGGATAATATAGCTCCCAATAATCCAAAACCGAGAGTTATTAACTGAAATTATTATCAAGTAGCAGTTTTATCTGTTACATACGAATGCTATGGAGGAAATCAAATTTCTCTCCATTTCTCGACTAACACCATTTAATGAGAATATGATATTATTTAATTCCCTATAATTGCAACCCGGTTCTCATTAACGCATTACATCAGTAATTACACGGAAAAGAATTATCCGTGATTAGTAATTTCTGTTGTGAATGCGGGAAACGAGTTGAGGGAGGGCGGAGAGACGCCACCATTCGCCATCCTTCGTCGCTAGAGACGCCAACAATCGCATCCTGCGTCCCGGGAGAGTCGATTTCCATCAATACTACGTTATGCCCTTGCAGTTAATCGGCCTAGGAGCGTGCAATTGCTCCAGTAGCAATCTAGGATTGCTTCGGTAGACAACCAGCAGGCTAGGTGCCTTACTATTGTTTATAATGAGTACTCTTTATATCCTTGTACTGTGCACTGTCCATCGTTATGCTACGCGACCTCCCCAAACAATAAGTACGTCCATAAGGAATTAAATTTATTCCTTTTACGGTATAGTGAGGATACTAGATAGTAGGTACAAACAATTAGTATATTCAGTTGAAATTTCAGCTTGTTGTCAGCGGTCGTGGTCCTAATGTTCCCACGCCATGCTTGAACTCATGTGTTGCAGCAAGTAGCAGACGACACCATTGCACCTCTACCTCTCCGTTCACTATTACAGCTAAGCAGCTGAAACCTTTTCTATTATTTCTTAGATTGAGAAAATTCTAGATCAGTCGAAGAGATTTAGTTTATTTGATTTGAGATATCTAACGTAATATGTTAGCCTCATCAAGGTCAAATGAGAATAATTGCTTGGTTAATCAACATATAATCTTTTTACCACTAATCAATTTATCTAATGTTTCTTAATAGTATTTAGTAGAATTACTAATTTTTATTCGAGGAAGAACCAGCCTCGATGAAGCGTACTGGGAGTACGTTAATACTTCTGGTATTAACCCCCCATTTTGTGAAGGACGGAAAATTTATTCTCGAACATTAATATATTATACAGCCCATAGAAGTTTAAAGAATAATCTTCAATAGTTTCTTATCCATAGGCACTGGTGTTTCAGTCCTTATCATTTAACTTTGTTTCCTTTTTCAGTCAAAATAGGGTGGTCCTTCGATTAACTTAAATTAATCTATTAATTATATATCAATCAATTAATAGATGGTAAGCTTTCTTCCCAACAGTGTGTGGTGATGAGTCTCCCTGGTGCTGGTGTGTGGTGGTGCTGGGTCTCCTTGGTGCTGGTGTGTAATGGTGCTGGGTCTCCCTGGTGCTGGTGTGTGGTGGTGGTGGGTCTCCCTGGTGCTGGTGTGTAATGGTGCTGGGTCTCCCTGGTGCTGGTGTGTGGTGGTGGTGGGTCTCCTTGGTGCTGGTGTGTGGTGGTGGTGGGTCTCCCTGGTGCTGGTGTGTAATGGTGCTGGGTCTCCCTGGTGCTGGTGTGTGGTGGTGGTGGGTCTCCTTGGTGCTGGTGTGTGGTGGTGGTGGGTCTCCCTGGTGCTGGTGTGTGGTGGTGGTGGGTCTCCTTGGTGCTGGTGTGTGGTGGTGGTGGGTCTCCCTGGTGCTGGTGTGTGGTGGTGGTGGGTCTCCTTGGTGCTGGTGTGTGGTGGTGGTGGGTCTCCCTGGTGCTGGTGTGTGGTGGTGGTGGGTCTCCTTGGTGCTGGTGTGTGGTGGTGCTGGGTCTTCCTGGTGCTGGTGTGTGGTGGTGGTGGGTCTCCCTGGTGCTGGTGTGTGGTGGTGGTGGGTCTCCTTGGTGCTGGTGTGTAATGGTGGGGGGGTCTCCTTGGTGCTGGTGTGTGGTAGTGGTGGGTCTCCTTGGTGCTGGTGTGTGGTGGTGCTGGGTCTCCCTGGTGCTGGTGTGTGGTGGTGGTGGGTCTCCCTGGTGCTGGTGTGTGGTGGTGGTGGGTCTCCCTGGTGCTGGTGTGTAATGGTGGGGGGTCTCCTTGGTGCTGGTGTGTGGTGGTGCTGGTTCTCCTTGGTGCTGGTGTGTAATGGTGCTGGGTCTCCCTGGTGCTGGTGTGTGGTGGTGGTGGGTCTCCCTGGTGCTGGTGTGTGGTGGTGGGTCTCCCTGGTGCTGGTGTGTGGTGGTGGGTCTCCCTGGTGCTGGTGTGTGGTGGTGGTGGGTCTCCCTGGTGCTGGTGTGTGGTGGTGCTGGGTCTCCCTGGTGCTGGTGTGTGGTGGTGGTGGGTCTCCCTGGTGCTGGTGTGTGGTGGTGGGTCTCCCTGGTGCTGGTGTGTGGTGGTGGGTCTCCCTGGTGCTGGTGTGTGGTGGTGGGTCTCCCTGGTGCTGGTGTGTGGTGGTGGGTCTCCCTGGTGCTGGTGTGTGGTGGTGGGTCTCCCTGGTGCTGGTGTGTGGTGGTGGGTCTCCCTGGTGCTGGTGTGTGGTGGTGGTGGGTCTCCCTGGTGCTGGTGTGTGGTGGTGGTGGGTCTCCCTGGTGCTGGTGTGTGGTGGTGGGTCTCCCTGGTGCTGGTGTGTGGTGGTGGGTCTCCCTGGTGCTGGTGTGTGGTGGTGGGTCTCCCTGGTGCTGGTGTGTGGTGGTGGGTCTCCCTGGTGCTGGTGTGTGGTGGTGGGTCTCCCTGGTGCTGGTGTGTGGTGGTGGGTCTCCCTGGTGCTGGTGTGTGGTGGTGGGTCTCCCTGGTGCTGGTGTGTGGTGGTGGGTCTCCCTGGTGCTGGTGTGTGGTGGTGGGTCTCCCTGGTGCTGGTGTGTGGTGGTGGGTCTCCCTGGTGCTGGTGTGTGGTGGTGGGTCTCCCTGGTGCTGGTGTGTGGTGGTGGGTCTCCCTGGTGCTGGTGTGTGGTGGTGGGTCTCCCTGGTGCTATTGTGTAGTGGTTCGTCTCCCTGGTGATGTTGTACTAAACTTGGTAGTATGTTTGTAAGGATATACAGAGCATAGAAGTATGCTTGGAAGAATATATAGAGCATAGTAGTATGCTTGGAGGGATTTACAGACCATGGTTTTATACTTGGAAGGATATTCAGAACATGGTAATATGCTTGGAATATATTTAGAGAATGATAGTATGCTTGAAAAGCTGTACAGAGCATGTTAGTATGCTTAGAAGGATATACATAGCATGGTGGTATGCTTGGAAGGATATACAGAACATTATAGTATGCTTGGAAGGCTATAAACGGTGTTAGTGTGTATGGAAAGTTGAGTAGGAGGCGGCAAGCAGAGTTTAATTACCTGAAACTGGCCTCCAGGGGAACAGTGTGCGTAATATCACTAACAGCCCGTAGCCCTAATGACTGTGGGCGGGGCTGAGACGACCAGGTCTTGCGGTCGTTACGAACAGGCCTGGTTTGGTCTTGTCCGGGTCTGGCCGGGTCTGCCCTGGTCTTAACGGCCGGGTCTGGCGTGGTCTTGACGACCGGGTCTGCCCTGGTCTTAACGGCCGGGTCTGCCCTGATCTTAACGGCCGGGTCTGGCGAGGTCTTAACGGCCGGGTCTGGCGTGGTCTTAACGGCCGGGTCTGGCGTGGTCTTAACGGCCGGGTCTGGCGTGGTCTTAACGGCCGGGTCTGGCGTGGTCCTGACGACGGGGTCTGGCGTGGTCTTAACGGCCGGGTCTGGCGTGGTCTTAACGGCCGGGTCTGGCGTGGTTTTAACGGCCGGGTCTGGCGTGGTCTTGATACAACACCGCCAGTGTAACGTATCGGAAATGGAGGAAATGAAGACAACTCATTGAGTGAAGGAGGTAGAGAGGTGGAAGGGAGGAGTGAGGAAGAGAAGTCAGGAGAAAAGGAAAGTTTAGAATGAGAGAAAATGGGAAATGGAAAGAGACAGAAAGTGCAGCAACCATCCATTCAAGAATTATTTATAAGTCAAGGAATGGAAGTTGTCTGTCCCACAAAAAAATAACTGATGTTATCAAGTAACGACTGTACGAATGTAAATTATATAGTTAATAATCTTGAACTCATAATCTTAAGCCAGTAAACTTTAGAGTGCTCTCCACTCTAGCTTTCACAGTCCAACATCTAGGGATCAGAATTAAAGACAATTAAAAAGTAAATTAATCAATTATATATTTAACATTATATCTTCACTTATATGGGTATCATAATTCAACTATATCACTTGATTTTCAAATGACAACATTAATTGAGTCGCCACACAAGAAATGGAGAGCAACTACGTCTGACTGCACCTGACAATCACACAACACTTAAGTTGGAAAATACCAAATACGTCAACCTTTTAAGCTCACTCACAAACGTCTCTGAGTGGAAGATGGTAGAGAGGAGGGGATTAGGGGGGGGGGGTTATGGGTGACAGGCAGAGTCAGCACCGGCATGGGACAGGCCTATGTAGACCTAGTGAGGCTCCTCTCTCACTGTCTCTATCTGTATATCAGTTCTGCATCTCAAATGTACAGTTCCACAGGTATGTACAGTTCCAAAGGTATGTACAGTTCCACCGGTATTTAAGGAGGAACCGAGAGCTAAACTCCGCCTACCAAGAGATTGTCTCTGGCTATTTTCCTATTACACCTTGACAGCGGCTTGTTTAATGGAAACAGCACAGCCACTCGTCTCCAATAATCAGCTTAGCAGAGAGCGAGGTCATTTCACACAACCTGACCTCTGCAGAACCTCTGACAATTAACACTTGAAAGGTGTGATTTTTTAAGTTAATAAAGGCCGTTAGCCTGGAGCCGCCAATATTCTGTGTCTTCCTCTCGCTGTACGTGAAATAGTAAATAAATCCATTTATAGTGTTATACATACGACCGGGTCTGGCGTGGTCTTAACTATCGGGTCTAGCATGGTCTTGACTCTTGACGACCGGGTCTAGCATGGTCTTGACTCCTGACGACCAGGTCTAGCGTGGTCTTGACTCTTGACGACCGGGTCTAGCGTGGTCTTGACTCTTGACGACCGGGTCTAGCATGGTCTTGACTCTTGACCACCGGGGTCTGGCGTGGTCTTGACTCTTGACGACCGGGTCTAGCATGGTCTTGACTCTTGACCACCGGGGTCTGGCGTGGTCTTGACTCTTGACGACCGGGTCTAGCGTGGTCTTGACTCTTGACGACCGGGTCTAGCGTGGTCTTGACTCTTGACGACCGGGTCTAGCATGGTCTTGACTCTTGACGACCGGGTCTAGCATGGTCTTGACTCTTGACCACCGGGGTCTGGCGTGGTCTTGACTCTTGACGACCGGGTCTAGCGTGGTCTTGACTCTTGACCACCGGGGTCTGGCGTGATCTTGACTCTTGACGACCGGGTCTAACATGGTTTTGACTCTTGACCACCGGGTCTGGCTTGGTCTTGACGACCGGGTCTAGCATGGTCTTGACTCTTGACAACCAGGTCTGGCGTGGTCTTGATTCTTGACGACCGGGTCTGGCGTGGTCTTGACTCTTGACGACCGGGTCTGGCGTGGTCTTGACTCTTGACGACCGGGTCTGGCGTGGTCTTGACTCTTGACGACTGGGTCTGGCGTGGTCTTGACTCTTGACGACCGGGTCTGGCGTGGTCTTGACTCTTGACGACAGGGTCTGGCCTGGTCTTGACTCTTGACGACCGGGTCTGGCGTGGTCTTGATGACCGGTTCTGGTGTGGTCTTGACCGGGTCTAGCATGGTCTTGACTCTTGACGACCGGGTCTGGCGTAGTCTTGACGACCGGGTCTGGCCTGGTCTTGACGACTGGGTCTGACGTAGTCATAACGACCGGGTCTAGCATGGTCTTGACTCATAACGATCGGGTCTAACGTGGTCTTGACGACCGGGTCTGACCTGGTGCTAACAATCGGGTCTTGCGTGGACCAAACCTGCACACATAAATAACATCACATGAGACCAGAAGGCATGGCAGGATGGGCAGAATACCCCCTTTGAAAAGCGGAGGTACAATAAGTACTCTGAGAGAGAACTCTATCAACATCAAAAGAATATTGAACTAGTAGAGCAAGAACTCGGCAATGTGATGTTATGGTGGCCAAAATATTACTAGGATATAAACGCATCTGTAGGCGTTCTCAAAACTCAAATGTCGAATACAAAAATCAAATGTTGCTTCAAATGTATCAACTTTGTAAAAGAGATAACATGTACTCCCTTGAACATTATATTGTTGAATGTCCCATATTGACTGACTTTCCCCCTCCTGGGCTAAGGTATGCTGAACTCTGTAAATACTATATGAATACTAAAGCACTTGATGATATATTGGACTTGTACTCAAGATTGACTATGTAATGACTCAGTTATATAATGTATGTGCTGTAACTATAACCTGAGCTTAAAAAGGCATCTAAATCACCTTCAGTGGTTAAGTGCTTAATAGCACAATAGTTTCTACAGAACCTATCGTACCTTTTCCAAGTAGGAGAGACAGAGGTGTATTATGTATATGTATGTGTGTAGGTATATTTGGTGAGCATCTTCTGACAAATGAACGAACAAAGTATTAGACTGAGCATCTTCATTTGTCAGAAGATGCTCACCAAATTGATTGGGAGATGGCTTCTTCAATAACGAATTGTAAAAGCACCTATAACAGAAACATAATTGAATCTGCTTTGATACAGATCACAAAAGAAAGTAATTTGAACATTAGCAGTGGTTTATATAACTTAGATCCATTTTTAATAGATCAATTAGAGGGCGATTTTAGTAGGATCATTGGAACACATTTGTCTCACTAATTCATTGTAAATATTTACTATCTTATGTTATGATTATCCATGTGTGGGCCTGTGTGTGGTTATGAATGGGAGCTGCACCGGATTGGCCAATAGGCCCTCTGCAGTTTTTGTGCGGCTCATATTTGTGTCCACTTATTGTACCTCACCTGCCTATTTGTGTCCAGTACTCGACCTGTAAAACCACTCCTTCTCAAGAAGTATTAATATACGAAAGTACTTAAGGAAATTCCTGTTTAAATTTTTCTCCGTGGTCTGACACTGTCACATTAATAATCACTGTCACATTAATAATTCTGGAGACTGCTCCATTGAAGCAAACCTTGGCTTTCCTTCCTGTGAGGTAGTCTTCAACCCATTTCATGAGTCTCCCCTTGACACCCATGCATGCAAGCTCGTCCAGGATCGCAATCCCCTGTGCTTTGTCAAAGGCTCCTTTGATGTCAACAAATACAGAGTACCTAGCCGTGTCATTAGCCAAGTAATTAACTATACAATTTGCTGTGCTCCGTCCTTTAACAAATCCATTGACCCCCTCCCCTAACCTGCCTATTTTGTGCAACAGTCGGTTTAGGATGATCCTTTCAAGCATCTTCCAAGTGCATGACACGAGACTGATAGGTCTGTAATTGCCAGGGTCATTAGGCTTCGGTATGGGAACAATTATTGCGTGTTTCCATTGTGTGGGCAGCACTCCACTTAGGAATGACTTGTTAAACAGGTGGAGTAGTGGATTCCCAGACACTTCACACAGTGCATTGAGTATGTCGTAGGTGACGCCATCTTCACCAGGTGCTGTACTTTTACCCCTTTTCATAGCGCCCCTTACTTCTAGGGCTGTGATTGGTTCCCCATATTCGTCATCACTAGACAGTGCTCTTGTTATCCTAATTCTTCTGTCATCATGTCGCAGGAGCTGTTCCCTGCTGATTTCTGCAGGGAGGGAGGAGGAGGATGCTGCATCACTCCACTTGTGAATTAGTTCCTCAGCCTTACCCTGGGGGTCTTTGTGAGCGGCAGGCCGGGCTCTGCCACCCTTAGCTATCTTAATTTTTGTCCACACTTGTCTTGCAGATGTTTCCCGTCCAATAGAGCTAGTGAACTCAAGCCATTGTCTTTCCCGTTCTTTAATCTTCTCTTCCCTGGCTACTTGACACACAGTTTTAAACAATTCTTGGTTACTCTCAGTGGGATGTCTCCGGTACTCTCTACTCATGTCTCGCACATTTGCGTTAAGCATCTTTATGTAACCATTCTCATACCATTTTATTTTCTTCCTCTGAGGGTTACTTCGCCCAGGCGTACGGCGCGGAACTCTTTGACAGCTCTCAATTTGGTGATTAAGGTCATCAACAAATGTGTCAATGTCTTCTGGGATTTGGTATTCCGTGAACCAGTCACTCATCCTGTTTATGAAGTGTGGCCTCATATCTCGTCCGAGTGATAACCTTTTTCTTTTATTTGTCTCTTTCTTTCTCTTGCTCATGTCGACGGTGGTAATTAGCGCCCAATGGTCACTACATAAACTGTGCACAATGTGTGTACTGGCATCCGTGTCCTGTGCTGCAAGCCAGAGGGCTGCTGCAAGTGTACAGCTGCCACGACGCTCCGACCACACCATCTGGGCTGCTGCAAGTGTACAGCTGCCACGACGCTCCGACCACACCATCTGGGCTGCTGCAAGTGTACAGCTGCCACGACGTTCCGACCACACCATCTGGGCTGCTGCAAGTGTACAGCTGCCACGACGTTCCGGCCACACCATCTGGGCTACTGCAAGTGTACAGCTGCCACGACGTTCCGGCCACACCATCTGGGCTGCTGCAAGTGTACAGCTGCCACGACGTTCCGACCACACCATCTGGGCTGCTGCAAGTGTACAGCTGCCACGACGCTCCGGCCACGCCATCTGGGCTGCTGCAAGTTTACAGCTGCCACGACGTTCCGGCCACACCATCTGGGCTGCTGCAAGTGTACAGCTGCCACGACGCTCCGGCCACGCCATCTGGGCTGCTGCAAGTGTACAGCTGCCACGACGTTCCGGCCACACCATCTGGGCTGCTGCAAGTGTACAGCTGCCACGACGTTCCGGCCACACCATCTGGGCTTTTGTGTTCCTCATGGCACTAAAGAAACTATTTATCCAGCTATCTATCCATCTATCTTGCCATCTACCTCTTTATCCATCCATGTATCTATTCATCCAACTTCTATCTATTCATGCACCTATCCATTTATTCACCCATCCTCTAAGATTCCTCTATCTTTATATCCATCTATTTGTATTCTATGACTCTATTCATCCATCTATCTATCCATTGATCGATTCCTCCATCTACTCATTTTTCAATCTATTCATATATTTGTCCATCAATCTACTCACCTATCAATCTATCTCACTATACATTCGCCTGTCCATACAGCTACCTATTTATACATCTACCTATCCAAGTATCCCTCGATCTCTGTGTCAATCCATCTATCTTTCTGTCAATTCATCCATCTATCTATCTGTGTATCCATTCATCTCACTATCCATTCGTATACTCATTCATCTATGTACCCATTCATTTATCCATCATTCCATCCATCTATTCATCTATTTACCCATTTATCAAACCATCTCCTGTCTTCACACCTCTGTCTCCCCCGGTCTCTGTCTTTTTCTGTATCTCTCTGTCTGTGGTTTTCTCTGTTTAGGTCTTTCTCTGTTTATTTCTGTCTATTTTTCTGTTTATTTCTCTGGCTCTGTCTCCCTCTCATCAAAACAAAAAAAATCTACCACTGCCGTGTCGGTGGTCGCTGGTAGGAGGAGCGCACCGGTGTGAAATATTAGACAATATAGTTACCTTCTTTACACTGAGATAAGGCAAGGCTTGAGAAGCCTTTTAAAGCTGTTGGAGGATCGTTTGTTTGCATGTGACATTGGGAAAAGTATGGACAACAAATAATTTTTGTTAAATTTTCCGACATCAGTGAATAATTGTGTATACTACTATAAGACAAAATCGTTTTAAAATGGATGTTTTAGCTCTTGTAGTCGGCGGGCAGAGTAAGGAGCCAATAGGTTGGTTGCAGAAAAGTTGTTCAATGTCAACCAATATTTTTTGACTAGTTGTATATGAAAAGGGCTGCAATTGTCCCAAGTTTCAGTACTTCAGCGTAAATAGAAAGGGAGATTTTTTTTTCAAAGACTTTTACACATTTTAAGTCTTAATAAATAAACACACGTTTCAGATATAATTATTCTGTGACACTTTTCTGACACATTAGCATATAATAAAGGATTGGTAGATAGATATTTTCCAAAACATCTTTAGTTTTCCTAATACAAATTTTCAAAGTTCCCCCAAAATTGTGCAAATATGGCATGTTTATTGCTATTATAAAATGAATAAATGAACTTAGAGAAAAAAGCTATTAACAACATTTAGAGACATGCACTTTACATACACTGTGTAAGTTTCATGTAAATTTAATAAAAAATGGAAAAGTTATTTGAACATTTATGTTATTGAAAAAAAACAAGCAAATAATAAAGTCTAAGGTTCTAAAATCTTTGGCTGAGGTTGACATCAACCAATTTTCTCCAAAATTGGCATCCTTACAGATATGCTTACGTGCAGTCAGGTGTACAAGTTTCATGCAAATCGTCCGATAGAAAGAAGAAAAAAAATATTTTAAAAACAAAAAAAAATAACTTAATTTTTTTTCCAATTAAACTAATTATAATACATTTTTAATATATGCTATTGTGATAGCAAAGAGTCATAGATATGATTTCAGTTGATCCTTTTGTTTGATAATCGTTTTTGACCATTTTGGTATAAATTTAACACTTGAATCAAGTATTTTTATTATCCCTTCCTTTGATTCCTCGATGCTGAAACTTGGACCAGATGAAACACTTTTCATATACAACTTGTCAAAAAAGTTTGATTGAAATCGAACGAGTTTTCATTTATTGCATTTTTAGGCAAATTGGAATTTATTGCTCCCTCTAATTAGAGGACTTCGTGAGGGTTCTTAATTAATTAATAATGTGATCCCGGCACACTGTTCCCTTTATTAATTTTAGCGACCCTGAATAGCCTATGTTCATCCCATACCCCAGACTATGTCCCCTACACATTTGGACAAGGATACCTGCTAGCGTCTGGCCTCCAACTTTGGACAGAAAGACAGACAAACAGACGGACATTCTCTCTCTTATAGTACAGATTAAATCTGCTGGGATAAAACTTGCTTTGAGGATCTCTTTAAATTATTATTGAATCATTCATCGGTAACCTTTCAAAATGATCGTTTCCACTTAAGAATCTTCCATATTTTCCTTGGACTAACAACATTAGACCAGAGAACCACCGCGTGAGCCTCTACTTTTCACAATCCATATATATGATATTTATTTGTAATTAGAATTTTGTTATCAAAGCATTACTCGATTCACTCAGTTACTGTCTGAATACTCGCTCACCATGTTAGGCTGCACTGATATTCTCACACTAACTTTGTTAAAACTTTGGAAATGTAAAATTATGTGTTATATACTGTTCGGTTCTGTGAGTAAGAACAGTAATATATGTAACAAATTTCCATGTAATTTAATGGACGAGGGATCGCTGGATCGTTTCCATCGTAGATTATAAACATGTACAAGTATTTATACCCAACCAAATATGTATTTTGTTGGCTGTAAATTGGAAGCGAATCACTTTGGCTAATACCTTTTTCTGCTATTTCTTGTATAATTATGTACTTATGTTGTTATGTTCTGAAGCTCTTACACTGTACCGTCTTACAGGTACATCAAGGCCAGTGAGATCTTCGGCCTGGAGTCCGCGGTTATGGCTCAGTACTCCACCCTCACCACACTGTAAGTGTGAGTCCTTGTACTACCACTGGGCGTCCATGTGGGTGTGTGTACTCCTTCTGAGCGCCCATGTGGGTGTGTGTACCCCTTGACCTACCACTGGGCGCCCATGTGGGTGCGTGTACGCCTTCTGGGCGCCCATGTGGGTGTGTGTACCCCTTGTACTACCACTGGGCGCCCATTTGAGTGCATGTACTCCCGATGGGCGCCCATGTGGGTGCGTGTACTGTCGCTGGGTGCCCATGTGGGTGCGTGTACTCCTACTGGGCGCCCATGTAAGTGCGTGAACTGTCGCTGGGCGCCCATGTAAGTGTGTGTACTCCTACTGGGCGCCCATGTGGGTGCGTGTACTCCTGCTGGGTGCCCATGTAAGTGCGTGTACTCCTACTGGGCGCCCATGTGGGTGCGTGTACTGTCGCTGGGCGCCCATGTGGGTGTGTGTACTCCTGCTGGGCGCCCATGTGAGTGTGTGTACTCCTGCTGGGCGCCCATGTGAGTGTGTGTACTCCTGCTGGACGCCCATGTGAGTGTGTGTACTCCCGATGGGCGCCCATGTGGGTGCGTGTACTGTCGCTGGGCGCCCATGTGGGTGCGTGTACTCCTACTGGGCGCCCATGTGAGTGCGTGTACTCCCGATGGACGCCCATGTGAGTACGTGTACTCCCGATGGGCGCCCATGTGAGTGCGTGTACTCCCGATGGGCGCCCATGGGAGTACGTGTGCTCTCGCTGGGTGCTGGGCTGAGTCCACACAGCCTCTGTGGTTGTATCTGTTATGTATCTTTTTCTTTGTGGAAGAACGTGCAGTGTTGACTCTGTCTTGACCTGTGAGTGTCTATATGTAATTACCTAACTTATATTTGTGAGTGTTTAGATACACTCACACAACATTAACCTGTGAGTGTTTAGATACACTCACACAGCTTTGACCATTGAGTGTTAAGATACACTCACACAGGTTTCACCTGCCAGTGTCACTGGCTGTGACACTGGCAGGTGCAGATGTCACTAGCAGGTGCAGGTGTGACTGGCAGGTGCAGTTGTCACTCGCAGGTGTAGGTGGGACTGGCGGGTGCAGGTGTCACTGGCAGGTGTAGGTGTGACTGGTAGATGCAGGTGTAACTGGCAGGTGCAGGTGTCACTGGCAGGTGTAGGTGTGACTGGTAGATGCAGGTGTAACTGGCAGGTGCAGGTGTCACTGGCAGGTGCAGGTGTCACTGGCAGGTGCAGGTGTCACTGGCAGGTGCAGGTGTCACTGGCAGGTGCAGGTGTCACTGGCAGGTGCAGGTGTCACTGGTAGGTGCATGTGTCACTGGCAGGTGTAGGTGTGACAAGCAGGTGAAGGTGTCACTGGCAGGTGGAGGTGTGACTGGTAGGTGCAGTTGTCACTGGCAGGTGCAGGTGTCACTGGCAGGTGCAGGTGTCACTGGCAGGTGCAGGTGTGACTGGTAGATGCAGGTGTAACTGGCAGGTGCAGGTGTCACTGGCAGGTGCAGATGTCACTGGCGGCTGTAAGTGTGACTGGCAGGTGCAGTTGTCACTGGCAGGTGCAGGTGTGATTGGCAGGTGCAGGTGTGACTGGCAGGTGCAGGTGTCACTGCCGGCTGTAGGTGTGACTGGCAGCTGTAGGTTTCACTGTCCGGTGCAGGTGTCACTGGCGGGTGCAGGGGTGACTGACAGGTGCAGGTGTGACTTGTAGATGCAGGTGTCACTGGCAGGTGCAGATGTCACTGGCAGGTGCAGGTGACACTGGCAGGTGCAGATGTCATTGGCAGGTGCAGGTGTGACTGGCAGGTGCAGGTGTGACTGGCAGGTGCAGGCGACACTGACAGGTGCAGATGTCACTGGCAGGTGTTGGACTGACTGGCAGGTGCATGTGTCACTGGTAGGTGTAGGTGTGACTGGCAGGTGCAGGTGTCAATGGCAGGTGAAGATGTGACTGGCAATTGCAGGTGACACTGGCAAGTGCAGGTGTGACTGGCAGGTGCATGTGTCACTTTTATGGTATATGTGTCTCTGGCAGGTGCAGGTGTAACTGGCATGTGCAGGTGTGACTGGCAGGTGAAGGTGACACTGGCAGGTGTGACTGGAAAATATAGGTGTGACTGGCAGGTGCAGGTGTGGTTGGCAGGTGCAGGTGTGGTTGGTAGGTGCAGGTGTGACTGGCAGGTGCTGGTGTGACTGGTAGGTGCTGGTGTGACTGGTAGAAGAATGGGTCAATAATAGGTGCAGGTGTAACTGGCAGTCGCAAGTGCTACTGGCAAATGTCGATGTCATTTGCAGGTGTATGAGTGACTAGCAGGTGCAGGTGTGACTGGCAGGTGTAGGTGAGACTCAAAGGTGCAGGTGTCACATGCAGGTGCAGGTGTCACTGGCAGGTGTAGATATCACTGGCAGGAGTAGGTGTCACTGATAGGTGCAGGTGTGACTGGCAGTGACAGGTGTCACAGGCAGGCGCAGGTGTAACTGTTTGATTCAGGTGTGACTGGAAGGTGCAGGTGTCACAGGCAGGTGCAGGTGTAACTGGCAGGTGAAAGAGTGATTGGCTGGTGCAGGTGTGACTGACAGGTGTAGGTATCACTGGTAGGTGCAGTTTTCACTGGCAGGTGCAGGTGTCACTGGCAGGTGAAGGTGTGACTGACAGATGCAGATGTGACTAGCAGGTGATGGTGTGACTGATAGATGCAGGTGTGACTGATAGATGCAGGTGTGACTGGCAGGTGCAGGTGTGACTTGCAGGTGCAGGTGCATACTGGCAGGTGCAGGTGTCACTAGCAGGTGCAGGTGCCATTGGCAGGAGCAGGTGTCACCGGCAGATGCAGGTGTCACCAGCAAGTGCAGGTGTCACTGGAAGGTGCAGATGTCACTGGCAAGTGAAGGAGTGACTGAAAGATTCAGATGTCTCTGGCAGGTGAAGGTGTGACTTGCAGGTGCATGTGTCACTGGCAGGTGTAGGTGTCACTGGCAGGTGCAGGTGTGAGTGAAAGGTGTTGGTGTCACTGGCAGGTGCAGGTGTCACTGGCAGGTGCAGGTGTCTTTGGCAGGTGTAGGTGTCACTGGCAGGTGCACGTGTCTTTGGCAGGTGTAGGTGTCACTGGCAGGTGCAGGTGTGAGTGAAAGGTGTTGGTGTCACTGGCAGGTGCAGGTGTCACTGGCAGGTGCAGGTGTCACTAGCAGGTTCATATAACACTGGCAGGTGTAGGTACTGGCAAGTGCAGGTGTCACTGGCAGGTTCATATAACACTGGCAGGTGCAGGTGTCACTTTCAGGTGCAGGTGTCACTGGCAAGTACAGGTTTCACTGGCAGGTGTAGGTTTGACTGGCAGGTACAGATGTGACTGGCAGGTGCAGGTGTCACTGGCAGGTATATTTGTCACTGGTGGGAACAGGTGTAACTGGCAGATGCAGGTGACACTGCCAGGTGCACGTGTAACTAGCAGGTGCAGGTGTGATTGGCTGGTGCAGGTGTGTCTTACAGGTGAAGGTGTGACTGGCAGGTGAAGGTTTGACTGGCAGGAGCAGATGTCACTGACAGGTGCAGGTGTCACTGGCAGGAGTAGGTGTCACTGACAGGTGCAGGTGTGACTGGCAGTGACAGGTGTGACAGGTGTGACAGTCAGGCGCAGGTGTAACTGGCTGATGCAGGTGTGACCGGCAGATGCAGGTGTCACAGGCAGGTGCAGGTGTAACTAGCAGGTGCAAATGTGATTGGCTGGTGCAGGTGTGACTGACATGTGAAGGTGTCACTGGTAGGTGCAGGTGTCACTGGCAGGTGAAGGTGTGACTGACAGATGCAGATGTGACTATCAGGTGATAGTGTGACTGATAGATGCAGGTATGACTGGCAGGTGCATGTGTCACCAGCAGGTGCAGGTGTGACAGTCAGGTGCAGGTGTGACTGGCAGGTGAAGGTGTCCCTGGCAGATGTAGATTTCACTAGCGGGTGCAAGTGTGACTGACAGGTGTAGGTGTAACTGGCAGGGGCAGGTGTCACTGTCAGGTGCAGGTGTCACTCTCAGGTGCAGGTGTCACTGGCAGATGAAGGTGTGACTGGCAGGGGAAGGTGTCACTGGCAGGTGTAGGTGTGCCTGGCAGGTGCAGGTGTTACTGGCAGGTGCAGGTGTCACTAGCAGGTGCAGGTATCAGTGGCAAGTGCAGGTTTCACTGGCAGATAAAAGTGTCACTGAAAGGTGCAGGTGTCACTGGCAGGTGCAAGTGTCAATGGCAGGTGTAGGTGTGACTGGCAGGTGCAGGTTATCCTGGCAGGTGCACATGTCACTGGCAGGTCCAGGTGTCACTGACAGGTTTACGTGTCACTGGCAGGAGTAGGTGAAACTGGCAGGTGCAGGTGTGATTGGTGGATGTAGGTGCCACTGGCAGGTTTACGTGTCACTGGCAGGAGTAGGTGAAACTGGCAGGTGCAGGTGTGATTGGTGGATGTAGGTGCCACTGGCAGGTGCATGTGTCATTGGCAGGAGTAGGTGACACTGGCAGGTACAGGTGTCACTGACTAGTGTAGGTGTGACTGACAGGTGTAGGTGTTACTGGTAGGTACACGTGTCACTGGCAGAAGTAGGTGACACTGACAGGTGCAGGTGTCACTTGCAGGTTTAGGTGTCACAAGTAGGTGCAGGTGTGACTGGCAGGTGCAGGTATAACTGGCAGGTGCAGGTGTGACTGGCAGGTGCAGGTGGGAATGGCAGGTGCAGGTGTGAATGGCAGGTGCAGGTGTCACTTGCAGGTGTAGGTGTCACTGGCTGGTGCAAGTGTGACTGGCAGGCGTAGGTGTCATAGGCGTGTGCAGTTTTGAGTGACAGGTGCCGGTGTGACTTGCAGATGCAGGTGTGACTGCCAGGTTTACGTGTGACTGGCAGGTGCAGGTGTGACTGGCAGGTGCAGGTGTGACTTGCAGGTGCAGGTGTTACTGGCAGGTTATTGTGTGACTTACAGGTGCAGGTGTGACTGGCAGGTGCTGGTGTGACTTGCAGGTGCAGGTGTTACTGGCAGGTTATTGTGTGACTTACAGGTGCAGGTGTGACTGGCAGGTGCAGGTGTGATTGGTAGGTGCAGGTGTGACTGGCAGGTGCAGGTGTAACTGGCAGCTGCAGGTGTCACTTGCAGGTGAAGGTGTCACTGGCAGGTGCAGGTGTTACTGGCAGGTGTAAGTGTCACTGGCAGGTGCCGATGTCAATAGCAGGTGCAGGTGTGATTGGCAGATGCAGGTGTCTCTGGTAAGTTCAGGTGTAACCGGCAGGAGCTTGTGTCACTTGGAAATGCAGGTGTGACTGGCAGTTGCAGGTGTGACTGGCAGGTGCAAGTGTAACTGCAGGTGCTGGTGTGACTGGCAGGTGCAGGTGTGACTGGCAGGTGCAGGTGTCACTGGCAGGTGCAGGTGTCACTTGCAGGTGTAGGTGTCACTGGCAGGTTCGGGTATAACTGGCTGGTGCAGGTGTGACTGACAGGTGTAGTGTCACTGGCAGGTGTAGGTGTGACTGGCAGGGGCAGGTGTGACCTGCAGGTGCAGGCGTCTCTGGCAGGTGCAGGTGTCACTGGCAGGTGTACGTGTCACTGGCAGGTGCAGATATCACTAGCAGGTGCAGGTGTGATTGGCAGGTGCAGGTAACACTGGCAGGTGCAGGTGTGACTGGCAGGTGAAGGTGTAACAGGCAAGTATAGGTATGACTGGCAGGTGCAGGTGTGACTTGCAGGTGCAGGTGTTACTGGCAGGTGTAGGTGTTACTGGCAGGTGTAGGTGTCACTTGCAGGTGTAAGTGTGACTAGCAGGTGTAGGTGTCACTGGCATTTGCAGGTTTCACTGGCAGGTGCAGGTTTGATTGGCAATTGCAGGTGTCACTGGCAGGTGCAGGTATGACTGGCAGGTGCAGGTCTGATTGGCAGGTGCAGGTGTCACCGGCAGGTGTATGTGTCACCGCCAGGTGTAGGTATCAATGGCAGGTGCATGTGTAACTGGCAGGTGAAGGTTGGCCTGGCAGGTGCAGGTGTCACTGGCATGTCCAGGTGTCACTGGCAAGTGCAGGTGTTACTGCAGCTGTAGGTGTCACTAGCAGGTGCAGGTGTCACTGGCAGGTGTAGGTGTGACTTGCAGGTGTAGGTGTATCTGGCTGGTGCAGGTGTGACTGGCAGGTGCAGGTGTGACTGGCAGGTGCAGGTGTGACTGCAGGTGCAGGTGTGACTGGCAGGTGCAAGTGTGACTGGCCAGTGCAGGTGTGACTGGCAGGTGCAAGTGTGACTGGCCAGTGCAGGTGTGACTGGCAGGTGCTGGTGTAACTGGCAGGTGCAGGTGTCACCTGCAGGTGCAGGTGTCACCTGCAGGTGTAGGTGTCACTGGCAGGTTCAGGTGTCACTGGCAGATGCAGGTATGACTTACAGGTGCAGGTGTCACTGACAGGTGACATCTCGGGATGAGTGCCAGCACTGTGTGATGTTACAGATACTCATCCTGTTGGTAGTAGTGAACCCCCCATACCCATCCTGTTGGTGGTAGTGGACCCCCCATACCCATCCTGTTGGTGGTAGTGAACCCCCCATACCCATCCTGTTGGTAGTAGTGAACCCCCCATACCCATCCTGTTGGTAGTAGTGAACCCCCCATACCCATCCTGTTGGTAGTAGTGAACCCCCCATACCCATCCTGTTGGTAGTAGTGAACCCCCCATACCCATCCTGTTGGTAGTAGTGAACCCCCCATACCCATCCTGTTGGTGGTAGTGGACCCCCCATACCCATCCTGTTGGTGGTAGTGGACCCACCATACCCATCCTGTTGGGGGTAGTGGACCCCCCATACCCATCCTGTTGGTGGGTAGTGGACCCCCATACCCATCCTGTTTGTGACAGTGGACCCCCCCATACTCATCCTGTTTGTGGTAGTGGACCCCATACACATCCTGATGGTAGGATTGGACTCCATTGCCATTCTGGTGGTAGTAGTGAACCCCCCATACCCATCATGTTGGTAGTAGTGAACCCCCCATACCCATCCTGTTGGTGGTAGTGGACCCCCCATACCCATCCTGGTGGTTGCCGTGGACCCCATAAGCATCCTGTTGGTGACAGTGGACCCCATACCCATCCTGTTGGGGGCAGTGGACCCCATACTCATCCTGTTGGTGGCAGTGGATCCCATACCCATCCTGTTAGTGGTAGTGGACCCCATATATTATAGTGTTGTGGGTTGGTGGTGTTGTCGTCGTGTTCCTCCTTTACGGACAACCCAACCCACAACTCGGTAGAGTTCTTATACTTCACTAGGAGATCACACTAGGCGCTTCTGGCTCTTGGAGAGGGGCTCAACGTCACACGTTTAGGGGATGAGGCTCCAACACTCAGCCTCGTTGGCACGCGCATACACCCACTCGAGCCACTGTAACTCCCCACTCTCTCCTTAGGTGATACGATCTCCTCAATCCCCCTTTTTTTTTACTTACTAGTTTTCCGTCCTACCCTGTTCACAGCGGTGGTTCTTGGCACTTCCTCTCTCTCTTTCTTTACTATTTCCTGGGAAGCCTCACTAGGACAAGGGCAAACACCAGCAAATTTGAATACATTTACTTGACAAAGCACATACACAATACATACACACATATAATATTAATGAATCCTATACTCTATACTATTACAATCAGGTTGCACTTCAACACCATCAGAACTCTATCATCAGCTTATCAAGTGGTATCCTATCTTCTGATTCCCCACCTGATTCTATCTACCTCTTCAAGTAAGTCAAGTCTTATAATACAATGTTGCACTATCAGCAAGAGAATATATCTATAAACATGTACAAGGAAAGTCAGCATTAAATGCAATAACATATATATATCAGTATAAATGTTCCTTGATACACAACAATGATCAATCGATCACTCTATCAGTCCAAGAACGTAGGCAATCGAGCCTACGACTGTAACTCTAAACTTCGGCATAAAACACTCCTTGACATAAGAATGCAAACAAGCACTCACCTCTCACTGCGTCTTGCACGCTAATGACAACCAAACACTATCAACTCCCTACAAGTAATCCACCAGAACTTCCCTTCCACATCTGGAAGTTCACTACCCTGATATCTTCAGGTTCTTCCGGGCTTAACTACCAGGATCCTCTGCAGCTCCTCCAGGCTGCTACCATGAAGTTTCCTTGAGCAACTACGGTGCTTCACCCTTCTGCTAGGGTCCTCCACAGCTCTCTTGGCTGCTACACCATGAAGTTCCCTCGAGCAACTATGGTGCTTCACCACCTCTACAGAAGCAGGTGACACTCCTCTTCGCTGCTTCTCCTCACAGCTCGAGGTCCTCTCCTCCACTACCTTGGAGTCTCATCAACTACTCCCTCTGTGCTGGCTTCGAAGTTCTCAGCAACTTCTTCCCCAAAGACAAACCTGCAACCCATCGACACTCCAATAAAAATGTTTCCCCTTTAACACATAAACAAAAATAATCACACAATATGTGTGCCTCAAACCTCTATCTGTCCCCTGCATACTGTGTGAGTGGACTCCCCCGTTGGGCGGGTCCATAACCACCTTGCCCGGCGGGCCTCCACACTCTCCTCCGCCGCCCCTCAGTCAGTTGGCTTCAAGCGGTCAGCGGGAGAGGACGCGCTGCCCGTCCCTCCAGCTGTCTCTCATCTCCGTCCTCTTATTTAGGCTTCCTGCCTTATCAAAACATTTCTAACTCATCAATAAACATTGCTACTGTCGCTAGGCACACGACTAACTACAAGCAATCACTATGAACTGGCTTAATTCATGCTTAGTACAGATTGTCTCGTTGAGGGCGCTCCTCCCTCTGACGGAGCCTGGTCAGGGCGCTTCCACAGCCCACGAAAATGTCTCTGGGCGGCTTAATAAACACTCCTTGCCTTCCAGGACTTGAGACCACACATCCCCAGCTCAATTCCACAGCTGGCACGTCTGCACACTTCTCTTCTCTTGGAGATATATCACTAGGGGTTCCTTTCTGACGGGAAATCTTAAACTCCGTGTAAAATTTACCCCATTATTTTTTACATATGAATCTTCATGTCTGTATTTCCGACCTCCTAGTCAGGTCAGGCTTGTTGAATAACTCTCAAGGGGGGAGACTCGTTTCTCCTGTAGGCTGAGATCATAACACATACGCAACCTGTTGGTGGCAGTAGACCCCCATACCCATCATGTTGGTAGCAGTGGACCCAATATTCATCCTGTTGGTGGCAGTGGACCCCATACCCATCATGTTGGTAGCAGTGGACCCCATACCCATCCTGTTGGTGGCAGTAGACCCCCATACCCATCCTGTTGGTGGCAGTGGACCCCATACCCATCCTGTTGGTGGTAGTGGACCCCATACCCATCCAGTTTGTGGCAGTGATCACCGTACTCATCCTGTTGGAGCCAACGGACCCCATACTCATCCTGTTGGTGGCAGTGGACCCCATTCTCATCCTGTTGGTGGCAGTGGACCCCATACCCAACTTGTTGGTGGAAGTGGACCCCATACCCAACTTGTTGGTGGAAGTGGACCCCATACCCATCCTGTTGGTGGCAGTTGACCCAATACCCATCCTGTTCGTGGTAGTGGACCCCACACTATCCTTTTAGTGGCAGTGGACCCCATACCCATCCTGTTGGTGGCAGCGGACCCCATACCCATCCTGTTGGTGGCAGCGGACCCCATACCCATCCTGTTGGCGGCAGGGGAAACCATACACATCCTGATAGTAGCAATGGACTCCATAGCCATCCTGTTGGTGGTAGTGGACCCCATACCCATCCTGGTGGTTGCAGTGGACCCCATACCCTTCCTGTTAGTGGTAAAGCACCCCATACTCATCCTGTTGGTGGCAGTAGACCCCATATCAATCCTGTTGGTGGTAGTGGACCCCATACCCATCCTGTTAGTTGCAGTGGACCCCATAAGCATCCTGTTGGTGACAGTGGACCCCATACCCATCCTGTTAGTTGCAGTGGACCCCATACCCATCATGTTGGTAGCAGTGGACCCCATACCCATCCTGTTGGTGGCAGTGGACCCCATACCCATCCTGTTGGTGACAGTGGACCCCATACCCATCCTGTTGGTGGTAGTGGACCCCATACCCATCCTGTTGGTGGTAGTGGACCCCATACCCATCCTGTTGGTGGTAGTGGACCCCATACCCATCCTGTTGGTGGTAGTGGACCCCCATACCCATCCTGTTGGTGGCAGTGGACCCCATACCCATCCTGTTGGTGGTAGTGGACCCCATACCCATCCAGTTTGTGGCAGTGATCACCGTACTCATCCTGTTGGAGCCAACGGACCCCATACTCATCCTGTTGGTGGCAGTGGACCCCATTCTCATCCTGTTGGTGGCAGTGGACCCCATACCCAACTTGTTGGTGGAAGTGGACCCCATACCCAACTTGTTGGTGGAAGTGGACCCCATACCCATCCTGTTGGTGGCAGTTGACCCAATACCCATCCTGTTCGTGGTAGTGGACCCCACACTATCCTTTTAGTGGCAGTGGACCCCATACCCATCCTGTTGGTGGCAGCGGACCCCATACCCATCCTGTTGGTGGCAGCGGACCCCATACCCATCCTGTTGGCGGCAGGGGAAACCATACACATCCTGATGGTAGCAATGGACTCCATAGCCATCCTGTTGGTGGTAGTGGACCCCATACCCATCCTGGTGGTTGCAGTGGACCCCATACCCTTCCTGTTAGTGGTAAAGCACCCCATACTCATCCTGTTGGTGGCAGTAGACCCCATATCAATCCTGTTGGTGGTAGTGGACCCCATACCCATCCTGTTAGTTGCAGTGGACCCCATAAGCATCCTGTTGGTGACAGTGGACCCCATACCCATCCTGTTAGTTGCAGTGGACCCCATACCCATCATGTTGGTAGCAGTGGACCCCATACCCATCCTGTTGGTGGCAGTGGACCCCATACCCATCCTGTTGGTGACAGTGGACCCCATACCCATCCTGTTGGTGGTAGTGGACCCCATACCCATCCTGTTGGTGGTAGTGGACCCCATACCCATCCTGTTGGTGGTAGTGGACCCCATACCCATCCTGTTGGTGGTAGTGGACCCCCATACCCATCCTGTTGGTGACAGTG
The DNA here is from genome assembly GCF_040958095.1 of Procambarus clarkii. NCBI lineage: Eukaryota > Metazoa > Arthropoda > Malacostraca > Decapoda > Cambaridae > Procambarus > Procambarus clarkii. The sequence goes on from NC_091185.1 coordinate 22,738,930, forward strand.
GACCCCATACCCATCCTGTTGGTGACAGTGGACCCCATACCCATCCTGTTAGTTGCAGTGGACCCCATACCCATCATGTTGGTAGCAGTGGACCCCATACCCATCCTGTTGGTGGCAGTGGACCCCATACCCATCCTGTTGGTGACAGTGGACCCCATACCCATCCTGTTGGTGGTAGTGGACCCCATACCCATCCTGTTGGTGGTAGTGGACCCCATACCCATCCTGTTGGTGGTAGTGGACCCCATACCCATCCTGTTGGTGGTAGTGGACCCCATACCCATCCTGTTGGTGGTAGTGGACCCCCATACCCATCCTGTTGGTGGCAGTGGACCCCATACCCATCCTGTTGGTGGTAGTGGACCCCATACCCATCCAGTTTGTGGCAGTGATCACCGTACTCATCCTGTTGGAGCCAACGGACCCCATACTCATCCTGTTGGTGGCAGTGGACCCCATTCTCATCCTGTTGGTGGCAGTGGACCCCATACCCAACTTGTTGGTGGAAGTGGACCCCATACCCAACTTGTTGGTGGAAGTGGACCCCATACCCATCCTGTTGGTGGCAGTTGACCCAATACCCATCCTGTTCGTGGTAGTGGACCCCACACTATCCTTTAGTGGCAGTGGACCCCATACCCATCCTGTTGGTGGCAGCGGACCCCATACCCATCCTGTTGGTGGCAGCGGACCCCATACCCATCCTGTTGGCGGCAGGGGAAACCATACACATCCTGATGGTAGCAATGGACTCCATAGCCATCCTGTTGGTGGTAGTGGACCCCATACCCATCCTGGTGGTTGCAGTGGACCCCATACCCTTCCTGTTAGTGGTAAAGCACCCCATACTCATCCTGTTGGTGGCAGTAGACCCCATATCAATCCTGTTGGTGGTAGTGGACCCCATACCCATCCTGTTAGTTGCAGTGGACCCCATAAGCATCCTGTTGGTGACAGTGGACCCCATACCCATCCTGTTAGTTGCAGTGGACCCCATACCCATCATGTTGGTAGCAGTGGACCCCATACCCATCCTGTTGGTGGCAGTGGACCCCATACCCATCCTGTTGGTGACAGTGGACCCCATACCCATCCTGTTGGTGGTAGTGGACCCCATACCCATCCTGTTGGTGGTAGTGGACCCCATACCCATCCTGTTGGTGGTAGTGGACCCCATACCCATCCTGTTGGTGGTAGTGGACCCCCATACCCATCCTGTTGGTGACAGTGGACCCCATACCCATCCTGTTGGTGACAGTGGACCCCATACCCATCCTGTTAGTTGCAGTGGACCCCATACCCATCATGTTGGTAGCAGTGGACCCCATACCCATCCTGTTGGTGGCAGTGGACCCCATACCCATCCTGTTGGTGACAGTGGACCCCATACCCATCCTGTTGGTGGTAGTGGACCCCATACCCATCCTGTTGGTGGTAGTGGACCCCATACCCATCCTGTTGGTGGTAGTGGACCCCATACCCATCCTGTTGGTGGTAGTGGACCCCCATACCCATCCTGTTGGTGACAGTGGACCCCATACCCATCCTGTTGGTGGTAGTGGACCCCATACCCATCCTGTTGGTGGTAGTGGACCCCATACCCATCCTGTTGGTGGTAGTGGACCCCATACCCATCCTGTTGGTGGTAGTGGACCCCCATACCCATCCTGTTGGTGACAGTGGACCCATACCCATCCTGTTGGTGGTAGTGGACCCCATACCCATCCAGTGGGAGATGGGAAGAGATATGAGAGGTGGAGAGAGGGAGGAAGAGGCAAGAAATTTGGAGAGAATGGAGGAGTGGAGAAGGGGAGAAGAGAGGGAGGGATATGGGGAGAGAGGGAGACACGGAGAAAGAATGGAGAAAGGGCAATAAAGTGAAGGAGTGGGAAGGGGCCAATAGGGTGAAGACTTGGGTAGAGGACAAGAGAGTGAAGGAGTGGGAAGAGGACAAGAGAGTGAAGGAGTGGGAAGAGGACAAGAGAGTGAAGGAGTGGGTTGAAGAGAGTAGATGGGGAGAGAGTTTAGAGATGGGGAGAGAGTTTAGAGATGGGGAGTAGGGAGAGAGGGTTTACATGGGGAGAGGGAGATGTTAGTGGAGAAGAAGGAGGGGGAGAGGTGAAGACAGATGAGAGAGGGGGAAGATGGGTAGAGGGAGAGGGGGGGGGGGAAGAAAGAGCTGGGCCCAGCCAGCCACACCACATAATGGACGATACATTCATTATTACTGTAATTACTAAACTATTGATTATTATCTAATTGCCTAAACACTGATCATGACAGTAGTTATGTTGATGTTAATTAGTAATATAATAACAATATTGATTATTACTTAAATTATCAATATATTTGGATCATTACTGTAATGACCTAAATGTTGTATTTGAGAGCTATTACACAACTATTATCATTTTAATAACACTTTGGCCGTGCCGGCACGCGCCGCCCACCACACCCCAAGGTGGGCACAGTGTCTCGGGCCAGCACGCTCCGGCACTCATATGTGTAGACCCTTCTCAGTGTTCTTACCTCAACTTGCGTGCCACGTCGTTCATTCTGGTAACCAATTGTTCGGCATCAAAAGGCGCGCATTAAAACTAGTCCCATATTGATCGGGAAAAAAATTATTTTTAACGAATATTTAAATTTTGGATTCAGCGTGTGTCCTCGGCCAGACTGAGTATATGCATATACGGACGCATTATGAATTATCGGCCAGGCAAAGTGTTGCCTAACTGCTACTATTTTGTAACTACCTGAATATTATTATCACAGTTTTTACCTAAATAACATTATGATTATAATTAACTAAATATTATTGTTCCAGTAAGTAGCTGAGTATTGCATTTGTTGTAATTACCTGAAGTAATTAGTACAGTAGATAACTACATAACTGCACACTATCGTGTTCCCGTCCTGCCTTAAACCATATATCACACTTGCTACAACACTTTATTTATTGTTTATAATAATTACCATTAATGTTTTCGTCATTATTTTTCAAAATCTTACATAATTCTAAAAATGCATAATATCTTACATTTATTTCTATTCATTATAAAAACAAATTGTGGTCATTATGTTTTTTCTCTTTTGTAGTGGATTTTTTTGTGTAAATAAATATTACAGGTCACTTGAGGAGAACTTGTTGGACTCGCTGCCCGCCGGCGCCTTCGCCAGCCAGTCCTCACTGGAGAACTTGTGAGTATTACCTCCTCATTGTTTATTTACAGAATAAAGTTGTGAGTGTGTTATGAGTTTGCTGTTTGAGTGTCTTTGTCTGAGAGGCTTGGTTCAGTTGTACTTGCGTTGAACATGTTTCCTTAAAGATGATAATACTTCACTCACTCGCTCTCGTTCTTTATTAAACATGTTGAAGCAGTTGAGTGGAAAAGTATAATTTTTGTATTTCCTCCTTGTATAATCTTTTGTATAACCTCCTCCCCTATTTTCTGTAGATCTCTTAAATAATATTGTTCCATACTAGTGATCAATAAGGTACTGGCGCGTGGCGCTGGAAAGGCTTATTATCCATGAATATGGCGTGGTTATCACGCAGGAAGCTCAGGGTCGGTGTAAATGCTGTCAAGGCGGAGTGGGGAACAAGTGGAGTGCCTCAGGCCTCTCTTATGGTGCGAGCCACAAGTGGAGTGCCTCAGGCCTCTCCTATGGTACGAGCCACAAGTGGAGTGCCTCAGGCCTCTCCTATGGTACGAGCCACAAGTGGAGTGCCTCAGGCCTCTCCTATGGTACGAGCCACAAGTGGAGTGCCTCAGGCCTCTCCTATGGTACGAGCCACAAGTGGAGTGCCTCAGGCCTCTCCTATGGTACGAGCCACAAGTGGAGTGCCTCAGGCCTCTCCTATGGGAGCCGATCGGCCGAGCGGACAGCACGCTGGACTTGTGATCCTGTGGTCCCGGGTTCGATCCCGGCCGCCGGCGAGAAACAATGGGCAGAGTTTCTTTCACTCTATGCCCCTGTTACCTAGCAGTATAATAGTTACCTGGGTGTTAGTCAGCTGTCACGGGCTGCTTCCTGGGGGTGGAGGCCTGGTCGAGGACCGGGCCGCGAGGACACTAACGCCCCGAAATCATCTCAAGATAACCTCAAGATATGGTGCGAGCCACAAGTGGAGTGCCTCAAGCCTCTCCTATGGTGCGAGCCACAAGTGGAGTGCCTCAGGTCTCTCCTATGGTACGAGCCACCAGTGGAGTGCCTCAGCCCTCTCCTATGGTACGAGCCACCAGTGGAGTGCCTCAGGCCTCTTCTATGGTACGAGCCACAAGTGAAGTGCCTCAGGCCTCTCCTATGGTGCGAGCCACAAGTGGAGTGCCTCAGGCCTCTCCTATGGTGCGAGCCACAAGTGGAGTGCCTCAGGCCTCTCCTATGGTGCGAGCCACAAGTGGAGTGCCTCAGGCCTCTCCTATGGTGCGAGCCACAAGTGGAGTGCCTCAGACCTCTCCTATGCCACGATCGACAAGTGGAGTGCCACAAGGCTTTCTCCTGGGACCAGCCATAAGAAAATTGCCTCCCGCCTCTCTCCTGGGACCTTTGTTATTATATATATATTTTATTTTGACACCTGAGTGAAGGGCAGTATCATTAAAGATGCTGAGGGCACAAACAAATTCATACGAGAAACAGAAACGTTTTAGGAAGAATCAAAATGCTCTGGAAAATTAGGAAAGGTTTAACCCAAACGAACTTTACATTCTCGTCCTTTGAAAAGACATGAGAAGTAATAGATATATAAGCTGAACAAAATTTATAGGGCGAAGTTAAATTTTGAGATTGATCTTTGAGTTAACATTAGTAGGGATCAATAACTTATATATATACTTCATAACTGTTAGAATTCGAGTAACAGGTTGAATCTATTCAGCTAAATATTTTCAAAACAAACTTTTCAAAAAAAAAATTTTCATATAGTAATATGCTCCATTATTCACTGATATCTGGAAAATTAACAAAAAATTCCTGCTGGTATTAATTTGCCCATACTTACACAAAACAGACGATCCTTACAAAGCTCCAAATGTTTTTCAAGCCATAGTGCTTTACTAGAGAAAGTGGTAACTATTCTTTTATAAGTATTTCACACCAGTGACCTCCTCTCACACAGTAGACAATTGTACTGTTAATAAGAGAGAGCGACATACCGAGACAAAGAGAGAGAGACAAACAGGCAGAGAGACATAGACAGCCACAAAGAGACAAACAGGGGCAAAAACAGAGAGATGCCAAGACAGAGTAAAAGAGAGACAGACAAAGAGAGAGAGACAGAGACAATAGACATGGATAAGTATATAGATGGATGCATGCATGAATAGGTGGATGGATATATTTTGGTTGATAGATGAATATGTTAATAGATAGATGGATGGATGGAAAGATCAATGTATGGATAGAGGTAAAGATAGACGGATGAGTATTTGGATGGATAGCTAGATGGATGGATAGATGAATGAATATATAGATGGATAGACGTATTGATAAATAGATATATAATGGAATGGATACATATATATATATATATATATATATATATATATATATATATATATATATATATATATATATATGTCGTACCTAGTAGCCAGAACTCACTTCTCAGCCTACTATTCAAGGCCCGATTTGCCTAATAAGCCAAGTTTTCCTGAATTAATATATTTACTATAATTTTTTTCTTATGAAATGATAAAGCAACCCTTTTCTCTATGTATGAGGTCAATTTTTTTTTATTGGAGTTAAAATTAACGTAGATATATGACCGAACCTAACCAACCCTACCTAACCTAACCTAACCTATATTTATAGGTAAGGTTAGGTTAGGTAGCCAAAAAAAGCTAGGTTAGGTTAGGTTAGGTAGGTTAGGTAGACGAAAAAACATTAATTCATGAAAACTTGGCTTATTAGGCAAATTGGGCCTTGAATAGTAGGCTGAGAAGTGCGTTCTGGCTATTAGGTACGACATATATATATATATATATATATATATATATATATATATATGTCGTACCTAGTAGCCAGAACTCACTTTTTGGCCTACTATTCAAGGCCCGATTTGCCTTATAAGCCAAGTTTTCCTGAATTAATATATTTTTTCTAATTTTTTTCTTATGAAATGATAAAGCTACCCATTTCATTATGTTTGAGGTCAATTTTTTTTTATTGGAGTTAAAATTAACGTAGATATATGACCGAACCTAACCAACCCTACCTAACCTAACCTAACCTATCTCTATAGGTTAGGTTTGGTTAGGTAGCCAAAAAAGTTAGGTTAGGTTAGGTTAGGTAGGTTAGGTAGTCGAAAAACAATTAATTCATGAAAACTTGGCTTATTAGGCAAATTGGGCCTTGCATAGTAGGCTGAGAAGTGCGTTCTGGCTACTAGGTACGACATATATATATATATATATATATATATATATATATATATATATATATATATATATATATATATATATATATATATATACATACATACTAGCAGTACCCGGCGGCAACGCGTTGCTGAGCCACAGCAACCGTCCCTGTCCCCCAGTCCTCCCCACCATTTCCCCTTCACCCGTCTCCTCGGCCTCCCAACCATTCCCTACTCCACCATCCCCTCTTCCTTCCCACTATGCCCCACTTCCCTGTCCCGTTGTCTTCCCCACCATTCTCCTTTTCCCCATCTCCTCGTCCCCACCATCCCAAACTACCCCGTCCCCTCGTCCTTCCCACCATTCCCCACTCCCTCATCCGATGCCTTCCCAAATGGGCTGAACTTCCCATCAGAAAATTGGGAACATCAATTTATCTGATGTTCCCATCACTGAAATATAATTAAAACTGTTAAAAAATGAAATGAAAATATGGAAAAATTAAAAAAAAATGCTATACTCACGAAATAAACGGTATGGTAAACAACACAGCTCAGTTCCAACGTAATTCACACAAAAATAATTAAATCAAAATGAAAATAAATCAAAATGTATAAAAATTCAATTTATCAATGCAATCAGACACATTGAAATGGAATTGTAACATATTTAGCATAGCATGTGTGTGTGTTGCGCTTACATGCAACAGGTGGTGTTGTTTTTCAAGAAAAGCATCGTTTTACCTGTCACAGGTGTGGCATCTATACTTATACTTACGAAATGAACGGTCTGGTAAACAACACAGCTCAATTCCAACACAATGTCACATAAAATAATTCAATAAAAAATAAATCGAAATCTATGAAAATATAATTTATCAATGCAATTGAAAACATTGAAAAGGAATTTGTGAAATATTTAGTATAGCGTACATGTTGTTATTATGTGCAACAGATGGCGCTTTTTTTCAAAAAACGCCTGTTTTTACCTGTCACAGGGGTGGCATCTATATAGTAGGTATATAAAAAGATGCGACTATTCGACTGCAACGTTGTGTCAAAATTTAAAATCAATAGGTAAAGAACTTTCGGAGATTACACCGTGTGTTGCTCTTACGTCCAACAGATGGTGCTGTTTTTTTTTTAAAAGCATGTTTTTTCCTGTCACAGGTGAGGCACGTATATAGTAGGTATATGAAAAGACGCGCCTATTCGAATGGAATATTGCGTCAAAATTTCAAAGAAATCGGTAAAGAGGTTTCGAAGATTTCCCTCACATGAAAAAACACATGAAAACACAGTTTTTCAGAAAAAGCATGTTTTTTACCGTCACAGACGGAACATCTATATAGTATGTATATAAAAACTTGCGCGGATGCGAATGGAACGTTGTGTGAAAATTTCAAAGCAATCGGCGAAGCACTTTCGGAGATTAGCGATTATGCGAAAACGAACATTTCCATTTATATATATATATATATATATATATATATATATATATATATATATATATATATATATATATATATATATATATATATATATATATATATATATATATATATATATATATATATATGTCGTACCTAGTAGCCAGAACGCACTTCTCGGCCTACTATGCAAGGCCCGATTTGCCTAATAAGCCAAGTTCTCCTGAATTAATATATTTTCTCTAATTTTTTTCTTATGAAATGATAAAGCTACCCATTTCATTATGTATGAGGTCAATTTTTTTATATATATATATATATATATATATATATATATATATATATATATATATATATATATATGTGTGTGTGTGTGTGTGAACAAGCCTGAATGGTCCCCAGGACAATATGCAACTGAAAACTCACACCCCAGAAGTGACTCGAACCCATACTGCCAGGAGCAACGCAACTAGTATGTACAGGACGCCTTAATCCACTTGACCATCTCAACCGGACATAAGGAAGTGATAGCCGAAGCTATTTGAACCACTTCCTCGCCACCACTCGAATGGTAATCTTGAGCATTAGGAAATGCTCCTATGGCCAGGGAATATCCTTTTGGGCCAGGGAATATCCTCTTGGGCCAGGGAATATCCTCTATGGCCAGGGAATATCCTCTATGGCCAGGGAATATCCTCTAGGGCCAGGGAATATCCTCTAGGGCCAGGGAATATCCTCTATGGCCAGGGAATATCCTCTATGGCCAGGGAATATCCTCTATGTCCAGGGAATATCCTCTATGGCCAGGGAATATCCTCTATGGCCAGGGAATATCCTCTATGTCCAGGGAATATCCTCTATGGCCAGGGAATATCCTCTATGTCCAGGGAATATCCTCTATGGCCAGGGAATATCCTCTAGGGCCAGGGAATATCCTCTATGTCCAGGGAATATCCTCTATGTCCAGGGAATATCCTCTAGGGCCAGGGAATATCCTCTATGTCCAGGGAATATCCTCTAGGGCCAGGGAATATCCTCTATGTCCAGGGAATATCCTCTAGGGCCAGGGAATATCCTCTATGGCCAGGGAATATCCTCTAGGGCCAGGGAATATCCTCTATGTCCAGGGAATATCCTCTATGTCCAGGGAATATCCTCTATGTCCAGGGAATATCCTCTAGGGCCAGGGAATATCCTCTATGTCCAGGGAATATCCTCTAGGGCCAGGGAATATCCTCTAGGGCCAGGGAATATCCTCTATGGCCAGGGAATATCCTAT
>NC_091185.1:22750502-22773002 GCF_040958095.1 Procambarus clarkii
GAGAATGATATTGCAATCAAGGGGAAAAAGCAACCTAAATTACTACATAGCCATATAAGAAGAAAGATGTCGATAAATAACCAAGTGGCAAGACTGAGGAAAACAGAAGGGGCATATACAGAAAGCGACAAGGAAATCTGCGAGGTGCTGAATGTTTCCATGGAGTGTTCACAACCGAGCCTGAGTGGCTCCCATTGTTAGAAGAGATTACCCTAGATGAAAGACTATCAGATATAGAGGTGACAGCAGAGGAGGTAATGAAACAGTTGACAACACTGGATGCAACTAAAGCTGTTGGATCAGACAAAACAACATCATGAATACTAAAAGAGGCAGCACAGGCTCTCAGCGTGCCTCTGGCAATGATCTTTAATGAGTCACTTATGTCGGGAAAATTGCCCAATTGTTAGAAGGAGGCAAATGTCGTACCGATTTTCAAGAAAGGTGATAGGGAGGAGGCACTTAACTACAGACCCGTATCACTGACAAGCATCCCCTGCAAAATATTTGAAAGAATAATTAGGCTAAGATTTGTTGAGCACCTGGAGAGCATTGGGTTTGTAAACAAGCACCAACATGGGTTCTGGACAGGGAAATCATGCCTAACAAACCTTTTAGAATTCTATGATAAAGTAACAAGGATAAGGCAGGACAGAGAAGGCTGGGCAGACTGCATATTTCTTGACTGCCAAAAGGCCTTTGATACAGTACCGCACATGAGACTGCTATACAAACTTGAGAGGCAGGCAGGAGTAAGCGGAAAGGCCCTAGCATGGGTGAGGAACTACCTAACAGGAAGGAGCCAGAGGGTAATGGTAAGGGGCGAGAAGTCGGACCGGCGAACAGTAACGAGTGGAGTACCTCAAGGATCGGTGCTGGGACCAATCCTCTTTCTAATTTACGTAAATGATATGTTTACAGGAGTGGAATCATACATGTTAATGTTTGCGGATGACGCAAAATTAATGAGAAGAGTTGTGACAGATGAGGATTGTAGGATCCTCCAAGTGGACTTAAACAGGTTGCAGAGATGATCAGGGAAATGGCTACTGGAGTTCAACACCAGTAAATGTAAAATTATGGAAATGGGATCAGGTGATAGGCGACCAAAGGGACAGTACACAATGAAGGGGAAGTGCCTACCTGTAACGATTCGAGAAAGAGACCTGGGAGTGGATGTGACACCTAATTTAACTCCTGAGGCACATATAAATAGGATAACGACAGCAGCGTACTCTACACTTGCGAAAATTAGAACTTCATTCAGAAACCTAAGTGAGGAGGCTTTTATGGCGCTTTACACTGCCTACGTGAGACCAGTCTTAGAGTATGCCGTGCCATCATGGAGCCCCCACCTGAAGAAACACATAAGGAAACTGGAGAAGGTTCAGAGGTTTGCGACGAGGCTTGTCCCAGAGTTACGAGGAATGGGATATGAAGAGCGCCTGAAGGAACTGAACCTCACGACACTAGAGAAAAGAAGGGAGAGAGGAGATATGATAGGGACATATAAAATACTCAGGGGAATTGACAAAGCGGAAATTGATGAAATGTTCACACGTAATAATAACAGAACGAGGAGACATGGGTGGAAACTGGAAACTCAGATGAGTCACAGAGATGTTAGGAAGTTTTCTTTTAGCGTGAGAGTAGTGGAAAAATGGAATGCACTTGGGGAACAGGTTGTGGAAGCAAATTATATTCATACTTTTAAAATTAGGTATGATAGGGAAATGGGACAGGAGTCATTGCTGTAAACAACCGATGGCTGGAAAGCCGGGATCCAAGGGTCAATGCTCGATCCTGCAAGCAAAATAGGTTAGTACAAATAGGTGAGTACACACACACTCACACACACACTGATGATGCAAATGATGCTGCATCATCATCAGGATGATAGTAGGGGGCTACAAGATGACTTAGACTGAGTGAATGGTCCAACAAATGGCTGTTGAAGTTCAACCCGAGTAAATGCAAAGTAATGAAACTAGGCAGTAGAAACAGGATGCCAGACACAGGATACAGAATAGGAGATGAAGTCCTTCATGAAACGGACAGAGGGTAAGATCTAGGAGTTGATATCACACTAACCTGTCTCCTGAAGGCCACATAAAAAGAATAACGTCAGCGGCATATGCGAGGCTGGCTAACATCAGAACAGCGTTCAGGAACCTGTGTAAGGAATCATTCAGAATCTTGTACACCACATATGTAAGACCAATCCCGGAGTATGCGGCCCCAGAATGGAGCCCGTACCTTGTCAAGCACAAGACGAAGCTGGCAAAAGTTCAAAGGTATGCCACTAGACTAGTCCCAGAAGTAAGAGGCATGAGTTACGAGGAAAGGCAGTGGGAAATGCACCTTACGACACTGGAAGACAGAAGAGTAAGGGGAGAAATTATCACACCCTACAAAATCTTCAGGGGAATTGACCGGGTAAACAAGGATAAACTGTTCAACACTGGTGGTACGAGAACAAGGGGACACAGGTGGAAACTGAGTACCCACATGAGCCACAGGGACGTTAAAAGGAACTTTTTCAGTGTCAGAGTAGTTAACGGATGGAATGCATTAGGCAGTGATGTGGTGGAGGCTGACTCTATACACAGTTTTAAATATAGATATGTGAGAGCCCAGTAGGCTCAGGAATCTGTACACCAGTTGATTGACAGTTGAGAGGAGGAACCAAAGAGCCAGAGCTCAACCCCCGCAAGCACAATTAGGTGAGTACACACACACACACACACACACAACTAGGTGAGTACAACTAGGTGAGTACACACACACACACACACACACAACTAGGTGAGTACACACACACACACACACACACACACACACACACACACACACACACACACACACACACACACACACACACATATGAGCTACGAGGAGAGACTACTGGAATTAAACCTCACTTCGCTGGAAGACAGAAGAGTTAGGGGGGACATGATCACCACATTCAAGATTCTGAAGGGAATTGATAGGGTAGATAAAGACAGTCTATTTAACACAAGGGGAACACGCACAAGGGGACACAGGTAGAAACTGAGTGCCCAAATGAGCCACAGAGATATTAGAAAGAACTTTTTTAGTGTCAGAGTGGTTGACAAATGGAATGCATTAGGGGGTGATGTGGTGGAGGCTGACTCCATACACAGTTTCAAGTGTAGATATGACAGAGCCCGATAGGCTCAGGAATCTGTACACCTGTTGATTGACGGTTGAGAGGCGGGACCAAAGAGCCAGAGCTCAACCCCCGCAAACACAACTAGGTGAGTACTAGGCGAGTACACACACACACACACACACACACACCTTGCCCGTGCTTGCCCGTACCTTGCCCGTACCTTGCCCGTACCTTGCCCGTACCTTGCCCGTACCCGTACCAAGCCCGTACCTTGTCAAGCACAAGACGAAGCTGGAAAAAGTCCAAAGGTATGCCACTAGACTAGTCTCAGAACTAAGAGGCATGAGTTACGAGGAAAGGCTGCGGGAAATGCACCTTACGGCACTGGAAGACAGAAGAGTAAGGGGAGACATGATCACAACCTACAAAATCCTCAGAGGAATCGACCGGGTAAACAAGGATAAACTATTCAACACTGGTGGGACGCGAACAAGGGGACACAGGTGGAAACTGAGTACCCACATGAGCCACAGAGACGTTAGAAGGAACTTTTTCAGTGTCAGAGTAGTTAACGGATGGAATGCATTAGGCAGTGATGTGGTGGAGGCTGACTCCATACACAGTTTTAAATGTAGATATGATAGAGCCCAGTAGGCTCAGGAATCTGTACACCAGTTGATTGACAGTTGAGAGGCGGGACCAAAGAGCCAAAGCTCAACCCCCGCAAGCACAAATAGGTGAGTACACACACACACACTGCCCAGTCGTGGTCAGGCAGTCATGGAGGACAGAAATGGGTTTGGGAGGCTCATGGGATAATAGTGAATTGGGAGGGATAATCAGATTACATTGAAATAAAAAAGTGTATATGAGTGAATGAATAATTAATAAACTGACTCAAACCACAAGAAAGTGAGGAAACAAAGTATCAATAGCACCATTGTGAGGTCCTGGACCGACCAGGTCCTCACACCGGCCGTAATGTTATCTGACGCACTGCTTGGAGTACTTGCTCGCCGTTTGTGTAGCAGATCGTGTAAGGTAATTGGAGCACCTGTTGGCTACAGTCGTTTATTGCAATGAAGAAATCTGGAAGGGCCTTACGATCAACCACCAGCAGGAAAGAGGAGGAGAATAGATTTGTAGACAAGCTAATAGGGAAATTTGTAGAGAGGTGGAGCGTTTGGATAGAGGATCTAATCCAAGGGATTAAAAGTGAGATCATTCAACAAATACAGGATGAGGTTCAGAGACAGAAGCAAGGGCTTATGCACTATTCTTAGGAAGAAATAAGGAAGACAAGAGAAGAGAAGAATGGGAGAGTGAATGTGCTCAACTCACAAATTAATTACGATAGATTAACAGCATGGAGAGGGACATAGGATTAGTATGGGATGGATTAGTGAGTGGTGGAGGAATGGCTGTTAATCACCTTCTCAGTGAATCACTGAGAAGGTGGTCAATTATCCTCCAAGAATTATTCGAATCTAGGGCAACATCAAGATAAGGAAGGATAGAAATGGAAAAATATAAATTTCTTGAGATTTTGAGATGTATTAGGGCCGAGATAGCAGGAAACGAGGTGGAACTCGGCTGCCGGGTTGGACCTTACCATTGTACCAAGACTACACTTATTCTGGTACAATTCTCTAATGAAGAGGCAGTGCATTATGTAATGAAGAATAACATTTACAAACATAGAGGCAGCAAAGCCCATTACAATGTGTTTATTGAGAGGTATATGACGAAAAATGAACAAATAATTCGAAAGGTGAAATGGCCTGCACGACACCGAAAACCTAGCCTCCCAAGTACCACCCAAGTGACACCCTCCCCAACTCTGCCCTCCTATACCTCCCTCCTGCTTCAACCCCCAACAACTCCCCTGCCCCTTCCGCCCTTGCTCTCGACTCAGCTTGCTACATCGCACCTTTCAATGGCCATATCGGGCCAAACCATACCATCCCCAAACCCACCTTCCCACCCCACCTCCCCTACTACCCCCTCCAACTCCCCTGCTCCTTCTACCCATTGCCTTCAATTCCTTCTGTTCCATCCCAGGTCTCATTCCCCCTCTCTTCCCCTCACCCCCCAAACCCCACCCAACCCTCTCCCCTCCTCTTCACCCCCCATCTTCAATAAAAAAAATCACCTTGAGACCCCTTAACCTCTTCCCCCATCTCCCTCTTCCCCTCTTCTACCCCAAAACCCCCACCTACCTCTGATTCCCCACTGACTAACACAACCTCTCTTCCACTCCCAACACCCATGCTTCATTCTAACCTCAGCCTTCTGCCTCCACTATCCTTCAACCTCCCAACCTCTATCTGACTCTCAGCCTTACTCTACTTCTCAATCCACCCTATACAATTCAGACCCTCCCTAATTTTCAGACCCACTATGACCTTCCTACCCACCCTAGATGCTCAGACCCCATTCGCCTCCCAGGCACCCCCCAGGCACCCCCCAGGCACCCTCTAGCCCCCCCCCCCCAGGCACAATGAGACGTAGTATTAGTAGGCAGCCAAAGTGAGAGGGTGTATTAGCAGGCAGCTACATTGGGTGTATTAGCAGGCAGCCACAGAGGGTGTATTACCAGGCAGCCACAGTGAGAGGGTGTATTACTAGGCAGCCACTAAGGGTGTATTAGCAGGCTGCCACAATGAAAGGGTGTATTGGCAGGCATCAACAGTGAGAGGGTGTATTAGCTGGAAGCCACAGAAAGAGAGTTGGTTAGAAGGCAGCCACACTGAGGTGTATTAGCTGGAAGCCACAGAAAGAGGGTGTATAAGCAGGCAGCCACAGTGAGAGGGGTGTATTAGCAGGCAGCTACTGAGAGAGGGTGTATTAGCAGGCACACAAAGTGAGAGGGTGAATTAGCAAGCAGCCAAAGTGAGCGGGTGTATTAGCAGGCAGCAATAGATGGTGAATTAGCAACCAGACACACTGACAGGGTGTATTAGCAAGCAGCCACAGAGGGGTGTATTAGCAGGCAGCCACAGAGAAAGGGGTGTATAAGCAGGCAGCCACAGAGATTGTATTAGCAGGGAGCCTCAGATAGTGTATTAGCAGGCAGCCACAGTCAAAGCATGTATAAGCAGGCAGTCACAGAGGATGTTTTAGCAGGCAGTCACAGATGGTGTTGTAGCAAAGCAGCCACAGTGAGAGGGTGTATTAGCAGGCAGTCACAGTGAAAAGGTTCAGAAGCAGCAACTACAGATGGTGTATTAGCAGGCAGCAGAAGATGGTGTATTAGCAAGAAGCCACAGTGAAAGCGTATATTAGCTGGCAGCAACAGTGAAAGAGTGTATTAGAAGGAAGCCACAGTTAGAGGGTGTATTTAGCAGGCAGCCACAGAGGGTATATTAATAGGCAGCCACAGTGAGAAGGGTGATTAGCATGCAGCCAAAGATGGTGTATTAGCAGGCAGCCACATTGAGAGGGGTGTTTTAGCAGGCAGGTACTGTGAAAGGGTGTATTAGCTGGCAGCCACAAAGAGAGGGTGTACTAGCAGACAGCCACTGTAAGAGTGTGTATTAGCAGGCCACTACAGAGAGAGGGTGTATTAGCAGGCAGCCCCAGTTAGAGCGGTGTATTAGAAGGCAGCCACAGAGGGTGTATTAGCAGGCAACTACAGAGATAGGGTGTATTAGCAGGCTGATAAAGTGAGAGGGTGTATTAGCAGGCAACCACAGAGAGAGGGTGTATTGGCAGACACGAACAATTAGACAAAGAATTATCAGGCAGCCACAGAGGGTGAATTAGCAGGCAACAACTGAGAGAGGGTGTATTAGCTGGCAGGCACAGAAAAAGGGTGTAGTAGCAGGCAGCCACAGAAAGAGGGTGTATTTGCTGGCAGGAACAGAAAGAGGGTGCATTAGCAGGCAGCCACAGTGACAGGGTGTAATAGCAGGAACCCATAATGAGACGGTGTATTACCAGGCAGCCACAGAGAGAGGGTGTATTAGCAGGAAGCCACAGAGGGTGTATTAGCAGGCAGCCACAGAGGGTGTATTAGCAGGCAGCCACAGAGGGTGTATTAGTAGGCAGCCACAGTGAGAGGGTGTATTATCTAGCAGCCTCAGAGGGAGGGGTGTATTAGCAGGCAGGCACAGTGAGAAGGTATATTAGCAGGCAGCCACAGAGGGTGTAATACCAGGAAACAATAGAGAAAGGGTGTATTAGGAGGCAGTCACAGTGAGAAGTTGTATTAGCAGGCACCCACTGAGAGAGGGTGTATTAGCAGGCACCCACTGAGAGAGGGTGTATTAGCAGGCACCCACTGAGAGAGGGTGTATTAGCAGGCACCCACTGAGAGAGGGTGTATTAGCAGGCACCCACTGAGAGAGGGTGTATTAGCAGGCACCCACTGAGAGAGGGTGTATTAGCAGGCACCCACTGAGAGAGGGTGTATTAGCAGGCACCCACTGAGAGAGGGTGTATTAGCAGGCACCCACTGAGAGAGGGTGTATTAGCAGGCACCCACTGAGAGAGGGTGTATTAGCAGGCACCCACTGAGAGAGGGTGTATTAGCAGGCACCCACTGAGAGAGGGTGTATTAGCAGGCAGGCACAGAAAAAGGGTGTAGTAGCAGGCAGGCACAGAAAGAGGGTGTATTAGCAGGCTGCCACAGTGAGAGGGTGTATTATCAGGGAGCCACAGAGAGAGGGTGTATTATCAGGCAGTCACATAGAGAGGGTATATTAGCTGGCAGCCACAATGAGAGGGTGTATTAGCAGTCAGCCACAGTAAGAGGGTGTATAAGCAGGTAGCCACAGAGGGTGTATTAGCACGCAGCTACGGTGAGAGGGTGTATTAGCGGGCAGCTACGGTGAGAGGGTGTTTTAGCAGGCAGCCACAGTGAGACGGTGTATTAGCAGTCAGCAGCAAAGGACGTATTAGCAGGCTGCCACAGTGAGAGGTTGTATTAGCAGGCTGCCACAGTGAGAGGTTGTATTAGCAGGCTGCCACAGTGAGAGGTTGTATTAGCAGGCTGCCACAGTGAGAGGTTGTATTAGCAGGCTGCCACAGTGAGAGGTTGTATTAGCAGGCTGCCACAGTGAGAGGTTGTATTAGCAGGCTGCTACAGTGAGAGGTTGTATTAGCAGGCTGCCACAGTGAGAGGTTGTATTAGCAGGCTGCTACAGTGAGAGGTTGTATTAGCAGGCTGCCACAGTGAGAGGTTGTATTAGCAGGCTGCCACAGTGAGAGGTTGTATTAGCAGGCTGCTACAGTGAGAGGTTGTATTAGCAGGCTGCCACAGTGAGAGGTTGTATTAGCAGGCTGCTACAGTGAGAGGTTGTATTAGCAGGCTGCCACAGTGAGAAGGGTTTATTAGAAGCCAGCCACAGAGAGAGAGGGTGTATTACCAGGCAGCCACAGAGGGTGAATTAGCAGGCAGCAATATTGAGAGGGGTGTATTAGCTGGCAGCGAGAGTGAGAGGGGTGTATTAGCAGGCAGCCATATTTATTGGATGTATTAGCAGGCAGTCACAGAGTGAGTGTTTATTAGCTGGCAGCCACAGTGAGAGCGTGTAGTAGCAGGCAACCACAGAGGGTGCATTAGCAGGCAGCTACAGTGAAGGGGTGTATTAGCACACAACCACAGATGGTTTATTAGCAAGCAGCCAAAGTGAAAGTGTAAATTAGCAGGCAGCCACAGTGAGAGGTTGTATTAGCAGGCAACCACAGAGAGAGGGTGTATTAGCAGGCAGCTACAATTAGACGATGAATCACAGAGGGAGGGTGTGTCAGATGGCAGCCACAGAGGGAGGGTGCATTAGCAGGCAGTGGCAGAGGGAGGGTGTATTAGCAGGTAGTAACAGAGAGGGGGTGTATTAGCAGTGTGCCACATTGAAAGAGTCTATAATCAGGCAGCCACAGTGAGAGGGTGTATTAGCAGGCAGCCACAGAGGGAGGATGTAATTGCTAGCAGGCACAGAAAGAAGGTCTATTAGCAGGCTGCCACAGTGAGAGGGTGTATTATCAGGCAGCCACAGATGGTGTATTATCATGCAGCCACAGATGGTGTATTATCATGCAGCCACAGAGGGTGTATTATCAGGCAGCCACAGAGAGAGGGTGTAATAGCAAGCAGGCACAGTGGGAGGGTGTATTAGCAGGCAGCAATAGCGAGAGGGTGTACTATCAGGCAGCTACAGAGGGGGTATTAGCAGTTAGCCACAGTAAGAGGGTGTATAAGCAGGCAGCCACAGATGGTGTATCAGCAGGCAGCCACAGTGAGAGGGTGTATTTGCAAGAAACTATAGTGAGAAGGTGCATTAGCAGATGGGAGCCGGTCGGCCGAGCGGACAGCACGCTGGACTTGTGATCCTGTGGTCCCGGAGTCGATCCCGGGCGCCGGCGAGAAACAATGGGCAGAGTTTCTTTCACCTTATGCCCCTGTTACCTAGCAGTAAAATAGGTACCTGGGTGTTAGTCAGCTGTCACGGGCTGCGTCCTGGGGGTGGAGGCCTGGTCGAGGACCGGGCCGCGGGGACACTAAAAAAAAAAGCCCCGAAATCATCTCAAGATAACCTCAAGAAGATAGCAGGCAGCCACAGTGAGAGGGTGTATTAGCAGGCAGCCACTTTGAGAGAGTGTGTATTAGCAGGCAGCCACATTGAGAGGGGTGCATTAGCAGGCAGCCACAGAGGGTGTATTAGCAGGCAGCCACAATGAGAGGGTATATTAGCAGGCAGCAACAGAGGGTGTATTAGCAGGCAGCCACAATGAGAGGGTATATTAGCAGGCAGCAACAGAGGGTGTATTAGCAGGCAGCCACAGTGAGAGAGGGTGTATTAGCAGGCAGCCACATTGAGAGGGGTGTATTAGGAGTCAGGAGCAGAGGATGTATTAGCAGGCAGCCACAGTGAGAGGGTGTAATAGCAGGCAGCCCCAGAGAGAGGGTGAATTAGCAAGCAAATACAGAGAGGGTGTATTAGCAGTATGCCACATTGAAAGGGTGTATAATCAGGCAGCCACATTGATAGGGTGTCTTAGCAGGCAGCCACAGAGGGTGTATTTGCAGGCAGCCACATTGAGAGGGTATATTAGCAGGCAGCTACATAGGGTGTATTAGCAGGCAGCCACAGTGAGAGAGGGTGTATTAGCAGGCAGCCACAGAGGGTGTATTAGCAGGCAGCCACAGTGAGAGAGGGTGTATTAGCAGGCAGCCACAGTGAGAGAGGGTGTATTAGCAGGCAGCCACAGTGAGAGAGGGTGTATTAGCAGGCAGCCACAGTGAGAGAGTGTATTAGCAGTCAGCAGCAGAGGATGTATTAGCAGGCAGCCACAGTGAGAGAGTGTATTAGCAGTCAGCAGCAGAGGATGTATTAGCAGGCAGCCACAGTGAGAGAGTGTATTAGCACTCAGCAGCAGAGGGTGTATTAACAGGCAGCCACATTGAGAGGGGTGTGTTAGCAGGCAGCCACAGTGAGAGGTTGTATTAGCAGGCAGTCACAGAGTGAGTGTTTATTAGCTGGCAGCCACAGTGAGAGCGTGTAGTAGCAGGCAACCACAGAGGGTGCATTAGCAGGCAGCTACAGTGAAAGGGTGTAGAAGCAGGCAGCTACAGTGAAGGGGTGTATTAGCACAGAACCACAGATGGTGTATTAGCAACCATCCAAAGTAAAAGCGTATATTAGCTGGCAGCAACAGTGAAACGTTGTATTAGCTGGCAGCAACAGTGAAACGTTGTATTAGCTGGCAGCCACTGAGAGAGGGTGTATTAGCAGGCTGCAACAGTGAGAGGGTGTATTAGCAGGCAACCATAGAGAGATGGTGTATTAGCAGGCAGCTACAATTAGACGATGAATTATCAGGCAGCAACAGAGGGTGAATTAGCAGACAACAACAGAGGGAGGGTGTATTAGCAGACAACAACAGAGGGAGGGTGTATTAGCAGACAACAACAGAGGGAGGGTGTATTAGCAGGCAGTCACAGTGAGAAGGTTGTAATAGCAGGCAGCCACAGAGAGAAGGTATATGAGCAGGCAGCCACTGTGAGAGGGTGAATTAGCAGGCAGCCCCAGAGAGAGGGTATATTTTCTGCTGCTCATGAAACACGGCTGTGTTTACTTACCAAGAACGGATGGTGTACTGGGAATTGGAGGAGTTATGTGGTGCTCTGAGGACAGAGCTGGACTCGGTGGTTGAGAGCTTTGGCAGATGAAATAATCTTTCCTCAAGGGAAAGCAAGGCGAAGAGTAGCTTCAGGAAGTCTTCGTCATGAAGAGTCATGAAGGACAGGTGACTTAAGAAAACACTGACAACACCTTGTACAGCTTTCGTGAAGAGATCCATCTCATTCGCGGCGTTGGAGGATGAGTGCTGTACGACAACTGCAGTTCACGCGAAACGCAAGACATAAGGTTGTGAACACACTTACCCGCAGGCCAGAGTGTAGGCGGGCCAATGTTAAAATCCTAGCTGAGTCCTGGCCTGGGCCTCCAGAACGTCTCATTGAATTCAATGGTTTAGGGTTGATAGGCTTTTGTCATACAATGGCTGAGTGGGTTAAGGCAGATGTCGGGAAATCTCCATCATCTATCAATGACTTCGACGTAGACATATTTTATTATAATATGAATGAGTTTTGATGAATATAAATTGGTGCAGCCAAGTATGGGTCAATAGACCTTCTACTGTTTCCTTGATTCTTATGTTCTTGTGTTCTTTATTCAATATCAAGGGAAAAACAGTTCCACGATCAAGGTAGCCAGATGAACGATGAAAAACAACAATACGAGTGATCAATACAGACAGAGGAATGATGAAAACCGCAATACGAGTGATCAGTGCAGCCAGATGAACGATGAAAACAACATTATGTGCGCTCACTGCATCCAGATGAATGATAAAAACAACAATGCAAAGATGATGGATGAACAATGAAAACAACAATACGAATGATCAGTGCAGCAAGATGAACGATAAAAACAATACGAATGATCAGTACAGCCAAATGAACGATAAAAACAGCAATATGTGCTCTCAGTGCAGCCAGATGTATGATGAAAAAATATGTTCGATCAGTGCAGCCAGATGAACGATGAAAGTAGCTTGACGCAGTATGAAGGAAACCAGGTGCATTGTCAATGGAGCAAGATGGACGATATCACCAGCAAGATTAACCCATCCTCCTAACTGAACGATGCAATTTGACGTATAGTTTACATAAGCCACTAATCATCGTACTAAAAAATGGTAGCAGCTCTCACAATTAATATTCTGACCCGTTTTGTGTTTTGGGTCCTCTGGTAAGTTATGTACGACCATTTTTTGACGTTGGGAAACCTTCGGAGGATGGGCTGGCCAGATACATGATGAAGGCAGCCTGTCGCAAGATAAAGGCAGCCAGTCGCCCAATAAAGGCAACTAGATGAACAATCAATGATACCAGATGCACGATATTGGCAGTAAGATGCAGGACCAAAGAAGCCAAATGAACGATAAAGGCATCCAGTTGAACTAATAAGGAAGCCAGGTGATGATGATAATGTTCGTCCATCAAGGTCGGTGGTCACCACTCAGTGACATCAGTTTCTGATGGAGTGGGTTCACTGTTGACTGATTAGTCCAATCCCAACCAGGAATTTCCAGCTGCATTTGGGACATGGAAGTGTGAGCCCCTGACAAGTTGAGCCACCAACAATGACTGCCTGGGATAGTGTACTAACAATACCTGCCTGTGACTGGCTCGGCCGACCGGCTAGGGAGCCGGTCGGCCAAGCGGACATCACGCTGTACTTGTGATCCTGTGGTCCCGGGTTCGATCCCGGGCGCCGGCAAGAAACAATGGGCAGAGTTTCTTTCACCGTATGCGCCTGTTACCAAGCAGTAAAAGAGGTACCTGGGTGTTAGTCAGCTGTCACGGGCTGCTTCCTGGGGGTGGAGGCCTGGCCGAGGACCGGGCCGCGGGGACACTAAAGCCCCGAAATCATCTCAAGATAACCTCAAGATAACCTTGTGATAGTGATCTAACAATGACTGCCTGTGAGTGTCCTAACAGAGATATCCTGTGATAGTGAATTAAGAATGTCTGCTTATGATAGTGTACTAACAATAACTGACTGTGACAGTGTACTAACAATGACTATCTGTGATATTGAACTAACTATAACTGATTGTGATATTGTACCAACAATAACTGCCCGTGATGGTGTTCTAACAATAACTGCCCGTGATGGTGTTCTAACAATAACTGCCCGTGATGGTGTTCTAACAATAACTGCCCGTGATGGTGTTCTAACAATAACTGCCCGTGATGGTGTTCTAACAATAACTGCCCGTGATGGTGTTCTAACAATAACTGCCCGTGATGGTGTTCTAACAATAACTGCCCGTGATGGTGTTCTAACAATAACTGCCCGTGATGGTGTTCTAACAATAACTGCCCGTGATGGTGTTCTAACAATAACTGCCTGTGTTAGTGTACTAACAATGACTGCAAATGATACTCTACAAACAATATCTGCCTCTGATATTGAACTAACAATGACTGCCTCTAATAGTGTGCTAACAATAACTACCAGTGATAGTGTACTAACAATGACTGCCTGTGATAATGTACTAACAATGACAGCTTGTGATAGTGTATTAACAACCACTGCTTATGATAGAGTACTAACAATGACTGCCTGTGATAGTGTACTAACAATAACTGTCAGTGATAGTGAACTAACAATACCTGCCTGTGATTGGGAACTAAAAAGACAGGCTGTGATTTTCTATTAAAATAACTGTCTGTGATAGAATACTAACAATTGCTGCCTGTGATAGTGTATAAACAGTGACTGCTTATAATAGAGTATTAGTAATGACTGCCTCTGATAGTGTACTAACAATGATTGCCTGTGAAAGTGTACTAACAATGACTGCAAGTGATAGTGTACTAACAATAACAGTCTGTGGTTGTGTACTAACAGTGACGGCCTATGATAGAGAACTAAGATTGTCTGCTTATGATAGTCTACAATCAATATCTGAATGTGATAGTCCAATAATAATGACTGACTGTGATAGTGAACTAACAATGACTTCCTCTAATAGTGTACTAACAATAAATACCTATGATAATGTACTAACAATAACTGCCTGAGATAATTTACCAACAATAACTACCTGTAATATTGTACAAACAATGACTGCTTGTGATATTGTACTAACAATAATGGCCTGTCATAGTATACTAATAATAACTGCCTTTGACAGTGATCTAACAATGACTGCATGTGATAGTGTACTAACAAAGACTGCCAGTGATAGTATACTAACAATGACTCTTGGGATAGTGGACTAACAATGACTGGCTGTGATTGTAAACTAACAATGACTGCCTTTGATAGTGTACTAACAATTAATTCCTGTGATAGTGTACTAACAATGAATGACTGTGATTGTGTGCTGACAATGACTGCCTGTAATAGTGTAATAACATTGAGTGCCTGTGATAGTGAACTAAAAATGACGGCCTTTGATAGTGTAGTTACAATACCTGCCTGTGATAGTGTACTAACAATGATTGCCTGTGATAGTGTACTAACAATGACGGCCTGTGATAGTGTATTAACAATGCCTCTGATAGTGTACTGAGAATGAATGCCTGTGATAGTGCTTTAACAACGATTGCTTGTGATAGTGTACTGATAATGACTGTCTGTGAGAGGGTACTAACAATAATTGCCTGTGATTGCATATTAACAATGACTGCTTTTGATAGTGTACTGATATGACTGTTTTTGATGGTGTACTGATAATGACTGCCTGGAATAGTGTACTAACAATGACTGCCGGTTATAGTGTACTAACAATGACTGCTTTTGATTGTGTACTGATATGACTGTTTTTGATGGTGTACTGATAATGACTGCCTGTAATAGTGCAATAACAATGACTGCCTGTGATAGTGAAATAGCAATGACTGCCTGTGATAGTGTGCTAACAACAACTGTCTGTGATAGTGATCTAACAATGACCGCCTGTGATAGTGTTTCCTTGAGGTTACCTTGAGGTGCTTCCGGGGCTTAGCGTCCCCGCGGCCCGGTCGTCGACCAGGCCTCCTGGTTGCTGAACTAATCAACCAGGCTGTTGGACGCTGCTCCTCGCAGCCTGACGTATGAGTCACAACCTGTACACTAACACTATATAGTGCTTTATGTCTTTAGTACACTAACAATACCTGCCTGTGGTAGTGTACTAACAATGCCTGCCTGAGGATTGTGTACTAACAATGATTGCCTGTGATAGGATATTAACAATGACTGCCAGTGTTGGAAAATCCGAGACCATTTAATAATATCAATGCAATTGCAGATAATATTGCTGCGTTGTAATACACAAGTTACCCATAGAGAATGTAACTTGTACTGGAACTTTCCATCTATAGAAAACGGGATATCATTGCCACATACTATTATAAATTCACCAGCTATTCTGCTGGGAATTATTCTTAAATACATTAGTCTTTGGACTTTACCATCATAAAAACATCTCATATAAATTAACTTAATTATCAATATTAATATAGAGTAAATGTGACCTTTCCATCACTTACTGACATCTAGACAATGTAGGCCAGTAGCGTAGTGAGGAGGGAGTGGTCAGCCATTGTTATTAGACTTGAGGCAGGGAGCAAATTCGGCTCCTGTTAATTTCTCTTGGACGAAGTGTTATGGAAACCAAAGGTCTGCCATCATCAACACGCTGTCAACAATCAAAAGGGAAGTGATCTGCCGAAACCCATTTATCTAATCATTTTTGGCCATTAATGTCAGTAGATAGGGCGAACCGGTTAGAATGAAGATGTTCTTAGGATACACTGGCCGAAGTTCGCAGGATACACTGGCCAGTTTTCTCAGGATACGTTACCTGGTGTTCTCAGGAAACACTGGCTGGTGGTCTCAGTATACACTGGCTGGTGTTCTTAGGATACACTGGCTGGTGTTCTCAGTATACACTGGCAGGTGTCCTCAGGATACACTTGCCGTTGTTCTCAGTATACTCTGGCAGATTTCCTCAGGATACACTGCATGGCTTTCTCAGGATACTCTAGCCGTGTTCTCAGGACTCACAGCCTGTTGTTCTGAGGATACACTGCCTGGTGTTCTGAGGATACACTGCCTGGTGTTCTGAGGATACACTGCCTGGTGTTCTGAGGATACACTGCCTGGTGTTCTGAGGATACACTGCCTGGTGTTCTGAGGATACACTGCCTGGTGTTCTGAGGATACACTGCCTGGTGTTCTGAGGATACACTGCCTGGTGTTCTGAGGATACACTGGCTGATGTTCTCAGGATACACTGGCAGGTGTTCTCAGGCTTCACTGGCTGGTGTTCTCAGGGAACACTGCCCGGTGTTCTCAGGATACACTGGCAGGTGTCTTCAAGATATACTGCCCAGTGTTCTCAGGATTCACAGCCTGTTGTTCACGGGAAACACTAGCCGATGTTCTCAGGAAACACTGCCTGGTGTTCTCAGGATTCACTGCCTAGTGTTTTATGAATACACTGGCCGATGTTTTCAGGATATACTGGCAGGTGTTCTCAGGATTCACTGCCTGGTGTTCTCAGGGTACATCGGCTGGTGTTCTCAGGATTCACTAGCTGGTGTTCTAGGAATACACTGCCTGGTGTTCTCAGGATACACTGGACGGTGTTCCCAGGATATACTTGCTGGTGTTCTCATGATACACGGGCTGGGGTTCTCAGGATACACTGGCCGGTGTTCTCGGGATTCACTAGCTGGTGTTCTTTGATACACTGCCAGGTGTTCTTACGATATACTGCCTGAATGTTCTGAGAATATACTGGCTGGTGTTCTTAGGATTCACTGCTAGCAGTTTTCAGGATATACTGGGTGGTGTTCTCAGAATACACTGGCCTGTGTTCTCAGGATACACTGGCTGGTGTTCCTAGGTTACAGTGGCCGGAATTCTATTGATACACTGCATACAATTCTTAGAATGCACTGCCTGGTGTTCTTAGGACACACTGACAGGTGTTGTCAGGATACACTGGCCGGAGTTTTCAGGATACTCTACCCGGTGTTCTAAGGATACACTTGATGGGTCTCTAAAAATACTCTGGCTTGTGTTCTCAGGATATACTGGCCGGTCTTTTCTGGATACACTGGCCAGTGTTCTCAGGATACACTACCTGGTGTACTCTGGGTACACTGGCCGGTGTTCTTAATATACACTAGCTCGTGTTCTTAGGATACAATGGCCGATGTTCTCAGGATTCACTGGCCGGGGTTATCAGGTTACATTGGCTGGTGTTCTTAATATATTTTAGAACGTGCTCTCAGGATATACTGGCTGGTGTTCTCAGGATGCACTGCCTGGTGTTCTCAGGATACACCTGCCGGTGTTCTAAAGATTTACTGGTTAGCGTTCTCAGGATACACTGCCTGGTGTTCTCAGGATACACTTGCCGGTGTTCTCAGGATGCACTGCCTGGTGTTCTCAGGATACACTTGCCGGTGTTCTCAGGACTCACAGCCTGTTGTTCTGAGGATACACTGCCTGGTGTTCTGAGAATACACTGGCCGCTGTACTGAGGATACACTGGAGGTGTTCTCAGGATTCCCTGCCTGGTGTTCTCAGGGTACACTGCCCGGTGTTCTCAGGATACACTGGCAGGTGTCCTCAGGATACACTCGCTGGTGTTCTCGGGATACATTTGCCGTTGTTCTCAAGATATACTGACCAGTGTTCTCAGGATTCACTGCCTGGGATTCTCAGGATACACTGGCTGGTGCTCTCAGGACTCACTAGCTGGTGTTCTCAGGATTCACAGCCTGTTATTCACGGGAAACACTAGCCGATGTTCTCAGGATACACTGCCTGGTGTTCTCAGGATTCACTGCCTAGTGTTTTATGAATACATTGGCCGATGTTCTCAGGATATACTGGCAGGTGTTCTCAGGATACTCTGCCTGGGGTTCTCAGGATACACTGGACGGTGTATCAGGTTATACTGGCATTGTGTTCTCAATATTTACTAGATCGTGCTCTCAGGAAACACTGGCTGGTGTTCTCAGCATACTCTGGCTGGTATTCTCAGGATATACTGGCCGGTGTTCTCGGGATTCAATAGCTGGTGTTTTTTGGATACACTGCAAGGTGTTCTTGCAATACACTGCCTGAATGTTCTGGGCATACACTGGCTGGTGTTCTTAGGATTCACTGCTAGCAGTTTTCAGGATATACTGGGTGGTGTTCTCAGGATACACTGGCTGGTGTTCTTAGGATACACTGGCTGCTGTTCTCAGGATACACTGGCTGGTGTTCTTAGGATACACTGTCCGGTGTTCTCTGGATACACTTGCCGGTGTTCTCAGGCTACACTGACTGTGGTTATTAACATTCACTGCTAGCAGTTTTCAGGATATAATGGGTGGTGTTCTTAGGATACACTGGCTGGTGTTCTCTTGATACACTGCATACAATTTTTAGAATGCACTGCCATGTGTTCTTAGTATATACTGGCTGGTGTTTACAGGATTCACTTTCAGGTGTTCTCAGGATACACTGCCTGGTATTCTTAGGATACACTGGCCGATGTTCTCAGTATATACTGCTTGGTGATCTCAGAATACTTTGGCTGGTGTTCTCAGGATTCACTTGCTGGTGTTCTTAGGATACACTGCCCGGTGTTCTCAAGATACACTGGGCGGGGTTCTCAAGATATACTGACCGGTGTTCTCCATATACACTTGAAAGTACTCTCGGGATACACTGGCTGGTGTTCCTAGGATACACTGACCGGGGTTCGCAGGTTACACTGGCCAGTGTTGTCCATTTATACCAGAATATTTTCTCAGGATACACTGGCTGTTGTTCTCAGAATTCAGTGGCTGGTGTTCTCAGGATACACTGGCTGGTGTTCTCAGGATACACTGGCTGGTGTTCTCAGGATACACTGGCTGGTGTTCTCAGGATACACTGGCTGGTGTTCTCAGGATACACTGGCTGGTGTTCTCAGGATACACTGGCTGGTGTTCTCAGGATACACTGGCTGGTGTTCTCAGGATACACTGGCTGGTGTTCTCAGGATACACTGGCTGGTGTTCTCAGGATACACTGGCTGGTGTTCTCAGGATACACTGGCTGGTGTTCTCAGGATACTCTGACTGGTGTTCTCAGGATACACTGATCGGTGTTCTCAGGTTACACTAAATGGTGTTCTCAGGATACAATGGCCCTAGTTCTCAGGATACACTGGTCGGTGTTCTTAGGATACACTGCCTGGTGGTCTCAGGATACACTTGCCGGTGTTCTCAGGATACACTGACCAGTGTTCTCCGGATTCACTGGCTGGTGTTCTCAGGATACACTGGCTGGTGTTCTCAGGTTACTCTGACTGGTGTTCTCAGGATACACTGGTCGGTGTTCTCAGGTTACTCTGACTGGTGTTCTCAGGATACACTGGCCAGAGTTCTCAGGATACACTGGTCGATGTTCTTAGGATACACTGGCTGGTGTTCTCAGGATAGTCTGACTGGTGTTCTCAGGATACACTGGCTAGAGTTCTCAGGATACACTGGCTGGTGTTCTTAGGATGCACTGCCTGGTGTTCTCAGGATACACTTGCCTTTGTTCATAGTATACGCTGACAGATTTTCTCAGGATACACTGCATGGTGTTCTCAGGATACTCTAGCCGGTGTTCTCAGGACTCACAGCCTGGTGTTCTCAGGATACACTGGCAGATGTTCTCAGGGTACACTGCCTGGTGTTCTCAGGACTCACAGCCTGTTGTTCTGGGGATACACTGCCTGGTGTTCTGAGGATACACTGGCCGATGTTCTCAAGATACACTGCCCGGTGTTCTCGGGAAACACTGGCCGATGTTCTCAGGAAACACTGCCTGGTGTTCTCAGGATTCAGTGCCTAGTGTTTTATGAATACACTGGCCGATGTTCTCAGGATATACTGGCAGGTGTTCTCAGGATTCACTGCCTGGTGTTCTCAGGATACATCGGCTGGTCTTCTCAGAATTCACTGCCTGGTGTTCTCAGGCTGCTCTGCCTAGTGTTCTCAGGATACACTGGACGGTGTATCAGGTTATACTGGCATTGTGTTCTCAATATTTACTACATCGTGTTCTCAGGAAACAGTGGCTGGTGTTCTCTGGATACTCTGGCTGGTGTTCCCAGGATATACTTGCTGGTGTTCTCATGATACACGGGCTGGGGTTCTCAGGATACACTGGCCGGTGTTCTCGGGATTCACTAGCTGGTGTTCTTTGATACACTGCCAGGTGTTCTTACGATATACTGCCTGAATGTTCTGAGAATATACTGGCTGGTGTTCTTAGGATTCACTGCTAGCAGTTTTCAGGATATACTGGGTGGTGTTCTCAGAATACACTGGCCTGTGTTCTCAGGATACACTGGCTGGTGTTCCTAGGTTACAGTGGCCGGTGTTCTCTTAATACACTGCATACAATTCTTAGAATGCACTGCCTGATGTTCTTATGATACACTGGCTGCTGTTCTCAGGATACACTGGCTGGTGTTCTCAGGATACACTGGCTGGTGTTCTCTGGATACACTGGCTGGTGTTCTCAGGATACACTGGCTGGTGTTCTCTGGATACACTGGCTGGTGTTCTCAGGATCTTATCTTCAGGTTATCTTGAGATGATTTCGGGGCTTTAGTGTTCCCACAGCCCGGTCCTCGACCAGGCCTCCACCCCCCCGAAGCAGCCCGTGACAGCTGACTAACTCCCAGGTACCTATTTACTGCTAGGTAACAGGGGCATTCAGGGTGAAAGAAACTTTGCCCATTTGCTTCTGCCTCGTGCGGGAATCGAACCCGCGCCACAGAATTACGAGTCCTGCGCGCTATCCACCAGGCTACGAGGCCCCTTAGGATACACTGGCTTGTGATCTCAGGATACACTGGCCAGAGTTCTCAGGATACACTTGCCGGTGTTCTCAGGATGGACTGGTTGGTGTTCTCAGGATACACTACCTGGTGTTCTCAGGATACACTGGTCGGTGTTCTCAAGTTACTCTGACTGGTGTTCTCATGATACACAGGCCAGAGTTCTCAGGATACACTGGTCGATGTTCTTAGGATACACTGGCTGGTGTTCTCGATATACACTGCTGGTTATTCTTAGGATACACTGGCCGGTCTTCTTAGGATACACTGCCTGGTGTTCTCAGGATACACTGCCGGTAGTTCTGAATATACACTGGCCCGTGTGCTCAGGATACACTGCTTGGTGATCTCAAAATACACTGGCCGGTGTTCTCAGGATACACTGGCGAGAGTTCTCAGGAAACACTTGCCGGTGTTCTCAGGATGCACTGACCGGAGTTCTCTGGATACACTGGCCAATGTTCTCAAAATACACTGGCTGGTGTTCTCAGGTTACACTGGCTGGTGTTCTCAGGAAACACTGGCTGGTGATCTCAGGATACACTGGCTGGTGTTCTTAGGATACACGTGCTGGTGTTCTCAGGTTACACTGGCTGGTGTTCTCAGGAAACACGTGCTGGTGTTCTCAGGATACACTGGTCGGTGTTCTCAAGTTACTCTGACTGGTGTTCTCATGATACACTGGCCAGAGTTCTCAGGATACACTGGTCGATGTTCTTAGGATACACTGGCTGGTGTTCTCGATATACACTGCTGGTTATTCTTAGGATACACTGGCCGGTCTTCTTAGGATACACTGCCTGGTGTTCTCAGGATACACTGCCGGTAGTTCTGAATATACACTGGCCCGTGTGCTCAGGATACACTGCTTGGTGATCTCAAAATACACTGGCCGGTGTTCTCAGGATACACTGGCGAGAGTTCTCAGGAAACACTTGCCGGTGTTCTCAGGATGCACTCACCGGAGTTCTCTGGATACACTGGCCAATGTTCTCAAAATACACTGGCTGGTGTTCTCAGGTTACACTGGCTGGTGTTCTCAGGAAACACTGGCTGGTGTTCTCAGGATACACTGGCTGGTGTTCTCAGGATACACTACCTGGTGTTCTCAGGATACACTGGCTGGTGTTCTTAGGATACACGTGCTGGTGTTCTCAGGTTACACTGGCTGGTGTTCTCAGGATTATCTTTTTGTTGTTTCATTCATATAAAATATCTTTGTATTTTCTTAATGAATTTCTTGGATAATATTTATATAAATAAATCAAGTGCTATAAATTGTTTATGAGATTATAATTACATCTATTTTTCCATATATTTCAGGTATTTATCGAAAAACTCGATAAAAAGAATTCACCAAGAGAGTTGTGTTGGTTTAAAACAACTTCAGCGGCTGTTTCTAGACAGAAATAGTCTCACCTATATTGACCTAGCATGTTTCCTGCACACACCTGTCCTCCAGGAGCTGTGAGTAT
>NC_091185.1:22778002-22835502 GCF_040958095.1 Procambarus clarkii
ATTCCATAACCAAGCCATAACACCAAGTATGTTGCCACATCCTACTATGAACATAATATAGCCGCCACCATAATATATATACAATATATAATCATTTCCATTATATGCAAATTCAATCCTATTCATCCTGTGAATATCAGTACAGCTCATATAGTACGGATACGTAACATTCTCCCACCTCCAAGAGAAAAAGGCAATTAATTGCAGATTAATGGCATTTTTGGTACAAGGAAGGTCAAAGGTAAGAACTAGAACTGCCAAAAAGTCTAAAAGTACACAAAAATAATGCAAAACAACATACAATGGTATTATCTCAGTGCCATTATGCAATAATGGAAAGGGATGGTATGTAACAAGGTATATATCCCTGCAAAAATGAAAACACAGGTATACTTTATTTCTCCAACAATCAAAATTTAACGAACTGTCTCACATGAAAATCAAAGAGTTCAGTCCGGTGATCATGTCCTACACCACTGACTGTATACATCAGGAGTTTCACACCAGTTCCTCTGGAGTGTACAAATTTATCTTGCCAGGGCACTATCTTATTCTGGTCATCTATATTCATGAGGTAATACTTCACCTTCCTATCAACATTTTTATCAGGACACACATGAGTATTAATGTCAATTAATGCACCCACACAAACAAGGTCTATGCCATCTATCTTGAGGTTATCTTGAGATGATTTCGGGGCTTTTTAGTGTCCCCGCGGCCCGGTCCTCGACCAGGCCTCCACACCCAGGAAGCAGCCTGTGACAGCTGACGAACACCCAGGTACCTATTTTACTGCTAGGTAACAGGAGCATAGGGTGAAAGAAACTATGCCCATTGTTTCTCGCCGGCACCTGGGATCGAACCCAGGACCACAGGATCACAAGTCCAGCGTGCTGTCCGCTCGGCCGACCGGCTCCCCCATGAGTAACTCCCGCCATGAGTTATCTTTTCATCTGGTTCCACTGTTAATCTCACATTAGTCCCATACTTCCAAGGTACCCATTTTCTGCATGGTAAATAGTTCCAATACATGTTCCACTGGTCATTTCTCTTGGTTTCTTGAGGTGACCCACTCATATGAAACTGACTGGATGCTGGGTGGTTCATGGAGTTCTCCTGGGTAATGAGGCTGATCTGGGCCGACAACCCCTTCTGGAACATCTGGTTCCCCTCACTCTGGATCTTCTGTGGAACATTCAGCCTCGTCCCAAAATAACTAAAAGTAGAAGAAACAGAGTTAAACCACACAGACACATCTGAAACTTCTTCACTCGTAGAACCATCAAAAATACAACAAAACTCCTCGGGAAACCTATTACATCCAACCCAGCAGACACAAAACGCAACCTTGAAAACACTTACTATGGACTTCACTCAGTAAGTGACTTCCTCCTGGTGACATCAACCAACCCAACAATAGTGTTAAGGGTCTTATCACCTTCAAGATGAAAAGCAGATTACCTGGGAACCACCCAAGGACAATCTGTAACCCTTCACACTCATTAAACCAAACAGGTGGGATAACATCCCACTCCCACTTACACCACACACTTGTGACCTTGAACATCTGCTACAAAGTCTGACAAAATTCTCCAACACCATTTTGACTGTGAAAGTCAGTACAACACTTGAGCTGAACATACATTTTGTTCACTACTCTTGCAGTAAAATAACGTACAAAATATAAAGGTAGAGACACTGCTTTAGAATTCCACACAACTGTCTCAGTACCACTGGATGTACAACTTACTGGAGTAAACTCTCTCTGCTCGACAACTATGCTGGACATAGATGTTCCACAGTCCAATACTACAAGGAAGAAGAGCTCCTGCGGAATAACAATAGATTTGCCATAAAGTTCTAAGAACACTCTGACTCCATTTACCCAACGATAAACGCTTACTCCCCATGGAATAAGAAAAAACTGGCCACAACATTCTGTTACCTAGGCCTAGAAGAAACGTTATCACTATTAATAGTCACACAAGATTCACCAAATTTTCTTCCCTTGACATAATCTGGAGATGCATGGAGTACTCTCTGTTTACAATCACTAAGGGTCACATCCTCACAGACAACTGAAGAGGGAGACTCAAAGGTACGCCATCTACTCATCAGAAGCTGATCCTCTGGCTGCTTGCCCACACTCTCCAAGAATGGATCTACAGAACAGACTGTCTCCTTGCTTCTCTCTGATATCTCAGGGTCAGTTCTACTCATCTTACACAATTCCAAGGATTCAAAATCTCACACGAGTGGGCAAATATTAGGTACTTTGCCCTCCTCCCCTTCACCATCCTCTAGGCTAGGGTGAGGTGGGGCCTCTACAACTGACTCACTCTCGTCAACTGATTCTAACATTGGAGCGAGCAAGCAAGCTTCTGTCAAACCGATATCCTTTCCCAAACCATTCAATTGGTTAGGATAAAGCAGAGTCGTGGCAACAACGAACCTACTCTCGACTCCAGGCTCAATGTTCGTAGTGAGCGGGCAAGACACTAGCACATGAGTAGTGAAAATGGCTCCATAGACCGGCTATTTTTATTTTTTCCCAAGCCGGTCTACGGAGCAAGGATATTTTCGAATTTTTTTCTAAGCCAATCTAAGGAGCAGGGGTGTTTTCCCATTTTTTCCCCAAGCTGGTCTACATAAGAACATAAGAACAAAGGTAACTGCAGAAGGCCTATTGGCCCATACGAGGCAGCTCCTATTCTATAACCACCCAATCCCACTCATATACTTGTCCAACCCGTGCTTGAAACAATCGAGGGACCCCACCTCCACAATGTTACGCGGCAATTGGTTCCACAAATCAACAACCCTGTTACTGAACCAGTATTTACCCAAGTCTTTCCTAAATCTAAACTTATCCAATTTATACCCATTGTTTCGTGTTCTGTCCTGTGTTGATACTTTTAATACCCTACCAATATCCCCCCGGTTATGTCCATTCATCCACTTGTAAACCTCTATCATGTCACCCCTAACTCTTCGCCTTTCCAGTGAATGCAACTTAAGCTTTGTTAATCTTTCTTCATATGAAAGATTTCTAATTTGGGGAATTAACTTAGTCATCCTACGCTGGACACGTTCAAGTGAATTTATATCCATTCTATAATATGGCGACCAAAACTGAACTGCATAATCTAAATGGGGCCTAACTAGAGCAAGATATAGCTTGAGAACCACACCAGGTGTCTTGTTACTAAGAAGAACATAAGAAGAACATAAGAACAAAGGTAACTGCAGAAGGCCTATTGGCCCATGCGAGGCAGCTCCTATTCTATAACCACCCAATCCCACTCATATACTTGTCCAACCCGTGCTTGAAACAATCGAGGGACCCCACCTCCACAATGTTACGCGGCAATTGGTTCCACAAATCAACAACCCTGTTACTGAACCAGTATTTACCCAAGTCTTTCCTAAATCTAAACTTATCCAATTTATACCCATTGTTTCGTGTTCTGTCCTGTGTTGATACTTTTAATACCCTATTAATATCCCCCCGGTTATGTCCATTCATCCACTTGTAAACCTCTATCATGTCACCCCTAACTCTTCGCCTTTCCAGTGAATGCAACTTAAGCTTTGTTAATCTTTCTTCATATGAAAGATTTCTAATTTGGGGAATTAACTTAGTCATCCTACGCTGGACACGTTCAAGTGAATTTATATCCATTCTATAATATGGCGACCAAAACTGAACTGCATAATCTAAATGGGGCCTAACTAGAGCAAGATATAGCTTGAGAACCACACCAGGTGTCTTGTTACTAACGCTGCGATTAATAAATCCAAGTGTCCGATTTGCCTTATTACGAACATTTATGCATTGATCCTTTTGTTTTAAATTCTTACTAATCATAACTCCCAGATCCCTTTCGCAATCCGACTTCGCAATCACAACACCATCTAGCTCGTATCTTGTAACTCTATCATCATTACCTAACCTCAGAACTTTACATTTATCAGCATTAAACTGCATCTGCCAATCCTTTGACCATTTCAAAACCCTATCTAGATCAACTTGAAGTGATAGTGAGTCCTCCTCCGAATTAATTTCCCTACCGATTTTCGTATCATCGGCAAATTTGCAAATGTTGCTACTCAAACCTGAATCTAAATCATTTATATATATTATAAACAACAGAGGTCCCAGGACAGAGCCTTGAGGCACTCCACTTACAACATTTTCCCACTCTGACTTGATTCCATTTATACTAACTCTCTGTTTCCTTTGGTATAGCCATGCCCTAATCCAGCTTAATATAGCACCCCCAATACCATGAGACTCTATCTTTTTAATCAGTCTTTCATGTGGCACTGTATCAAAAGCTTTGCTAAAGTCAAGGTATACAACATCGCAATCCTTACCACTATCAACTGCCTCAACAATGCTAGAATAAAAAGATAACAAATTTGTTAAACATGAACGGCCATTTATAAAACCATGTTGCGACTCAATTATTAATTTATGTTTTTCAAGATGAAGACGAATTTTATTTGCTATTATAGATTCGAGTAACTTTCCCACAATAGACGTTAGGCTAATTGGTCGATAGTTAGACGCAAGTGATCTATCTCCTTTCTTAAAAACTGGTATCACATTAGCAACTTTCCAAAACTCCGGCACTCTGCCTGACTCTATTGATTTATTAAATATGGTTGACAGTGGGTCACAAAGCTCCTCTT
The DNA here is from genome assembly GCF_040958095.1 of Procambarus clarkii. Lineage (NCBI taxonomy): Eukaryota > Metazoa > Arthropoda > Malacostraca > Decapoda > Cambaridae > Procambarus > Procambarus clarkii. Next base: position 22,782,698 of record NC_091185.1, read on the forward strand.
TGCATTCTTTAAGCACCCTGGCAAACACTTCATCCGGCCCTGGGGATTTGTTTGGTTTGAGTTTTACTATTTGTTTAAGAACATCCTCCCTGGTAACTGTTAAACTCGTCAACCTGTCCTCGTCCCCACCCACATAGACTTGTTCGGCTGAAGGCATATTGTTAAGTTCCTCTTTAGTAAATACAGATACAAAATATTTATTAAAAATACTACTCATCTCTTCATCACTATCTGTTATTTGACCTGTCTCAGTTTTTAATGGACCTATCCTTTCCCTAGTCTTAGTACGATATAACTGAAAAAACCCTTTAGGATTTGTCTTTGCTCGCCCTGCTATGCGAACTTCATAGTTTCTTTTTGCTTTCCTTATCTCTTTTTTAACATTTCTAACCAGTTGTACGAATTCCTGTTCTAAAGTGACCTCCCCATTTTTAATCCTTTTGTACCAAGCTCTCTTTTTACCTATAAGGTTCTTCAAATTCTTTGTTATCCACTTTGGGTCATTAGTATTCGATCTATTCAATTTGTATGGTATACTACGTTCCTGTGCTTTGTTTAGAATATTCTTAAATAAGTTATATATTGAATCCACATCGAAATCCCCATTTAAGTCACCTATCGCTGGGTTCATGTCTCGCTCCAAGACCGGCCCACACCCCATACCCAAGACTTTCCAATCAATTTGACCCAAAAAAATTCTTAGGCTATTAAAATCAGCTTTTCGAAAATCTGGCACTTTAACAGAATTTTCTCCTACTGGTCTATTCCATTCTATGCTAAATCTGATTTCTTTGTGATCACTGCTCCCTAGCTCACTCCCTATTTCGATGTCATTAATTTGCGTTTCCCTGTTAGTTAACACTAAATCTAAAATATTATTTTCCCGTGTTGGTTCCTTAATGTGTTGCGTAAGAAAGCAATCGTCAATTAATTCTAGAAAATCTTCTGCTTCACTATTCCCTGTTTTGTTCAACCAGTTTATTCCGCTAAAATTAAAGTCACCCATGACATAAATACTGTTAGATCTAGATGCTCTAGATATTTCATCCCATAGATGCTTTGCTTCCATTCTGTCTAAATTTGGTGGCCTATATATTACTCCTATTATAATATTATTAGCTTTTTCGTTTAATTCAATCCAAATAGTTTCTGTGTGTGGCTCTGTTTTGATTCCCTCTTTGAGACTACATTTCAAATTGTCCCTAACATATATGGCTACTCCACCTCCTCGTCTAATATATCTATCTGTGTGAAATAGTTTAAATCCATATATTTGATATTCAGCTAATAGTTCTCTATTTTCTACATTCATCCACGTTTCGGTAAGTGCAATAATATCTATTTTTTCTGTGCAGACAAGAGCATTTAATTCGTTAATTTTATTTCTTAGACTTCTACTGTTAGTGTAATATACCCTAAGTGAATTGTTATTTTGCGGACCTTCTCTTTCCCTGGTCGTTTTGCCAATTCCTTTCTCCCACAAACACATACTTTTATTACCTCCTTCCTCCAAATCAATTCCCATACCTCTATCTACTAACAGTTTAAACCCAAACAAACACCTCTAACCACTTCTTCTAACGAGTTCGCAACAGCAACAACCCCAGCTCTCGATAGATGCACCCCATCACGAGCATACATTTCATTTCTTCCATAGAAGTGTTCCCAGTTGTCTATGAAAGATATTGCATTTGATTTGCAATATCTTTCCAGCCGGCAATTGACACCAAGTGCCCTCGATATCCATTCATTTCCCACTCCCTTTCTTGGAAGAATGCCACATATGATCGGGATTCCTCCCTTGCTCCTAACTAACTCAATGGCTGTTTTATACCTCTGAATCAGTTCCTCACTCCTAACTCGGCCAACATCATTTCCTCCCACGCTAATGCAAATAATGGGATTGTTCCCATTACCAGCCATAATATCATTCATGTTGTTTATAATATCACCAATGCCAGCTCCGGGATAGCAAACCCTTAACCTGTTCCCCCTATCTCTAGCACAAAACGTTCTATCCAAATACCTTATCTGGGAATCTCCCACAACTAATGTTTGCTTAGGTACTTCCTTTACCCTCTGAGGGGCCTGCGCTTCCTTTCTCTTCGTTGCTTTCCCTTTTGCGCGATCCACAGTCTCTCCACAGCACTCGTCCTCCAAAACGTCAAATGAATTAGAGGTTGCTATGGCGTTTGAAGGCGGCTTTATTAAAGTCTTCTTAAGGCCCCTGTCTTTCACAACTCTCCAAGACGAGGTCCCTTTACTGCTGGTCTCCTCCTTCGTTACTTCTCGTTGTAGAAGTAACGAAGGAGAAGTAACTAACGCTGCGATTAATAAATCCAAGTGTCCGATTTGCCTTATTACGAACATTTATGCATTGATCCTTTTGTTTTAAATTCTTACTAATCATAACTCCCAGATCCCTTTCGCAATCCGACTTCGCAATCACAACACCATCTAGCTCGTATCTTGTAACTCTATCATCATTACCTAACCTCAGAACTTTACATTTATCAGCATTAAACTGCATCTGCCAATCCTTTGACCATTTCAAAACCCTATCTAGATCAACTTGAAGTGATAGTGAGTCCTCCTCCGAATTAATTTCCCTACCGATTTTCGTATCATTGGCAAATTTGCAAATGTTGCTACTCAAACCTGAATCTAAATCATTTATATATATTATAAACAACAGAGGTCCCAGGACAGAGCCTTGAGGCACTCCACTTACAACATTTTCCCACTCTGACTTGATTCCATTTATACTAACTCTCTGTTTCCTTTGGTATAGCCATGCCCTAATCCAGCTTAATATAGCACCCCCAATACCATGAGACTCTATCTTTTTAATCAGTCTTTCATGTGGCACTGTATCAAAAGCTTTGCTAAAGTCAAGGTATACAACATCGCAATCCTTACCACTATCAACTGCCTCAACAATGCTAGAATAAAAGGATAACATAAGAACATAAGAACATAAGAACAAAGGTAACTGCAGAAGGCCTATTGGCCCATACGAGGCAGCTCCTATTCTATAACCACCCAATCCCACTCATATACTTGTCCAACCCGCGCTTGAAACAATCGAGGGACCCCACCTCCACCACGTTACGCGGCAATTGGTTCCACAAATCTACAACCCTGTTACTGAACCAGTATTTACCCAAGTCTTTCCTAAATCTAAACTTCTCCAATTTATACCCATTGTTTCGTGTTCTGTCCTGTGTTGATACTTTTAATACCCTATTAATATCCCCCTTGTTATGTCCATTCACCCACTTGTAAACCTCTATCATGTCGCCCCTAACTCTTCGCCTTTCCAGTGAATGCAACTTAAGCTTAGTTAATCTTTCTTCATATGAAAGATTTCTAATTTGGGGAATTAACTTAGTCATCCTACGCTGGACACGTTCAAGTGAATTTATATCCATTCTATAATATGGCGACCAAAACTGAACTGCATAATCTAAATGGGGCCTAACTAGAGCAAGATATAGCTTGAGAACCACACCAGGTGTCTTGTTACTAACGCTGCGATTAATAAATCCAAGTGTCCGATTTGCCTTATTACGAACATTTATGCATTGATCCTTATGTTTTAAATTCTTACTAATCATAACTCCCAGATCCCTTTCGCAATCCGACTTCGCAATCACAACACCATCTAGCTCGTATCTTGTAACTCTATCATCATTACCTAACCTCAGAACTTTACATTTATCAGCATTAAACTGCATCTGCCAATCCTTTGACCATTTCAAAACCCTATCTAGATCAACTTGAAGTGATAGTGAGTCCTCCTCCGAATTAATTTCCCTACCGATTTTCGTATCATCGGCAAATTTGCAAATGTTGCTACTCAAACCTGAATCTAAATCATTTATATATATTATAAACAACAGAGGTCCCAGGACAGAGCCTTGAGGCACTCCACTTACAACATTTTCCCACTCTGACTTGATTCCATTTATACTAACTCTCTGTTTCCTTTGGTATAGCCATGCCCTAATCCAGCTTAATATAGCACCCCCAATACCATGTTTAACAAATTTGTTAAACATGAACGGCCATTTATAAAACCATGTTGCGACTCAATTATTAATTTATGTTTTTCAAGATGAAGACGAATTTTATTTGCTATTATAGATTCGAGTAACTTTCCCACAATAGACGTTAGGCTAATTGGTCGATAGTTAGACGCTAGTGATCTATCTCCTTTCTTAAAAACTGGTATCACATTAGCAACTTTCCAAAACTCTGGCACTCTGCCTGACTCTATTGATTTATTAAATATGGTTGACAGTGGGTCACAAAGCTCCTCTTTGCATTCTTTAAGCACCCTGGCAAACACTTCATCCGGCCCTGGGGATTTGTTTGGTTTGAGTTTTACTATTTGTTTAAGAACATCCTCCCTGGTAACTGCTAAACTCGTCAACCTGTCCTCGTCCCCACCCACATAGACTTGTTCGGCTGAAGGCATATTGTTAAGTTCCTCTTTAGTAAATACAGATACAAAATATTTATTAAAAATACTACTCATCTCTTCATCACTATCTGTTATTTGACCTGTCTCAGTTTTTAATGGACCTATCCTTTCCCTAGTCTTAGTACGATATAACTGAAAAAAACCTTTAGGATTTGTCTTTGCTTGCCCTGCTATGCGAACTTCATAGTTTCTTTTTGCTTTCCTTATCTCTTTTTTAACATTTCTAACCAGTTGTACGAATTCCTGTTCTAAAGTGACCTCCCCATTTTTAATTCTTTTGTACCAAGCTCTCTTTTTACCTATAAGGTTCTTCAAATTCTTTGTTATCCACTTTGGGTCATTAGTATTCGATCTATTCAATTTGTATGGTATACTACGTTCCTGTGCTTTGTTTAGAATATTCTTAAATAAGTTATATATTGAATCCACATCGAAATCCCCATTTAAGTCACCTATCGCTGGGTTCATGTCTCGCTCCAAGACCGGCCCACACCCCATACCCAAGACTTTCATAAGAACATAAGAACATAAGAACAAAGGTAACTGCAGAAGGCCTATTGGCCCATACGAGGCAGCTCCTATTCTATAACCACCCAATCCCACTCATATACTTGTCCAACCCGCGCTTGAAACAATCGAGGGACCCCACCTCCACCACGTTACGCGGCAATTGGTTCCACAAATCTACAACCCTGTTACTGAACCAGTATTTACCCAAGTCTTTCCTAAATCTAAACTTATCCAATTTATACCCATTGTTTCGTGTTCTGTCCTGTGTTGATACTTTTAATACCCTATTAATATCCCCCTTGTTATGTCCATTCACCCACTTGTAAACCTCTATCATGTCGCCCCTAACTCTTCGCCTTTCCAGTGAATGCAACTTAAGCTTTGTTAATCTTTCTTCATATGAAAGATTTCTAATTTGGGGAATTAACTTAGTCATCCTACGCTGGACACGTTCAAGTGAATTTATATCCATTCTATAATATGGCGACCAAAACTGAACTGCATAATCTAAATGGGGCCTAACTAGAGCAAGATATAGCTTGAGAACCACACCAGGTGTCTTGTTACTAACGCTGCGATTAATAAATCCAAGTGTCCGATTTGCCTTATTACGAACATTTATGCATTGATCCTTTTGTTTTAAATTCTTACTAATCATAACTCCCAGATCCCTTTCGCAATCCGACTTCGCAATCACAACACCATCTAGCTCGTATCTTGTAACTCTATCATCATTACCTAACCTCAGAACTTTACATTTATCAGCATTAAACTGCATCTGCCAATCCTTTGACCATTTCAAAACCCTATCTAGATCAACTTGAAGTGATAGTGAGTCCTCCTCCGAATTAATTTCCCTACCGATTTTCGTATCATCGGCAAATTTGCAAATGTTGCTACTCAAACCTGAATCTAAATCATTTATATATATTATAAACAACAGAGGTCCCAGAACAGAGCCTTGAGGCACTCCACTTACAACATTTTCCCACTCTGACTTGATTCCATTTATACTAACTCTCTGTTTCCTTTGGTATAGCCATGCCCTAATCCAGCTTAATATAGCACCCCCAATACCATGAGACTCTATTTTTTTAATCAGTCTTTCATGTGGCACTGTATCAAAAGCTTTGCTAAAGTCAAGGTATACAACATCGCAATCCTTACCACTATCAACTGCCTCAACAATGCTAGAATAAAAAGATAACAAATTTGTTAAACATGAACGGCCATTTATAAAACCATGTTGCGACTCAATTATTAATTTATGTTTTTCAAGATGAAGACGAATTTTATTTGCTATTATAGATTCGAGTAACTTTCCCACAATAGACGTTAGGCTAATTGGTCGATAGTTAGACGCAAGTGATCTATCTCCTTTCTTAAAAACTGGTATCACATTAGCAACTTTCCAAAACTCTGGCACTCTGCCTGACTCTATTGATTTATTAAATATGGTTGACAGTGGGTCACAAAGCTCCTCTTTGCATTCTTTAAGCACCCTAGCAAACACTTCATCCGGCTCTGGGGATTTGTTTGGTTTGAGTTTTACTATTTGTTTAAGAACATCCTCCCTGGTAACTGCTAAACTCGTCAACCTGTCCTCGTCCCCACCCACATAGACTTGTTCGGCTGAAGGCATATTGTTAAGTACCTCTTTAGTAAATACAGATACAAAATATTTATTAAAAATACTACTCATCTCTTCATCACTATCTGTTATTTGACCTGTCTCAGTTTTTAATGGACCTATCCTTTCCCTAGTCTTAGTACGATATAACTGAAAAAACCCTTTAGGATTTGTCTTGGCTTGCCCTGCTATGCGAACTTCATAGTTTCTTTTTGCTTTCCTTATCACTTTTTTAACATTTCTAACCAGTTGTACGAATTCCTGTTCTAAAGTGACCTCCCCATTTTTAATCCTTTTGTACCAAGCTCTCTTTTTACCTATAAGGTTCTTCAAATTCTTTGTTATCCACTTTGGGTCATTAGTATACGATCTATTCAATTTGTATGGTATACTACGTTCCTGTGCTTTGTTTAGAATATTCTTAAATAAGTTATATATTGAATCCACATCGAAATCCCCATTTAAGTCACCTATCGCTGGGTTCATGTCTCGCTCCAAGACCGGCCCACACCCCATACCAAACATGGAGCATGGATGTTTCGTTACTCCGGCGAGTGATTGATAGCCTTCTGGATCCAGCCATTTCATTCAAGGGGATTAAAAAGCTGGTCTAGGGAGCATCGGTGTTTCGTAACCCCTTTGAGGGATTGCTAGCCTTCTGGGTCCAGCCATTTCATTCAAGGGGATTAAAAACCCAGTCTAAGGACCAGGGGTGATTCGTTACCCCGGTGACGAATTACTTGTCTCCAGGTCTTGGCATTTGGCTTGAGGGAATGAAAAAGCCGATCTATGGAGCAGCGGTGTTTCGTTACCCGAGTGAGCGATTGCTCGTCTCTAGGTCTTAGCATTTTGCTCAAGGGGGTTAAAAAGCCGGTCTTTGAGTCGTGTGTTTTGCGTTACCCCAGTGACCCTATAATCTAATGTAGAATAACGTCATCCTAGTCCATTTACTTCCAATCTATGTTAACCAAAACATCAACAGTCGTTATTAAATGAACTTCAGTAGGCTTATTCCCAATTAATATCCGTCTTCTTCTCCATTTATACACATCAATAATGAAACTCTAATAATATTCAGAAGGTCCAATTTATTCCCCATACTTATCTAGAAGCTTTATATTTATAATGTTCGGCCAAGGATCGTTTATTGGGCACAGTCATGAATGAAATCCATTTCGTATGAAACAAGGGTGAGCAACACAGAGTGTAAGAACATAAGAACAAAGGCAACTGCAGAAGGCCTGTTGGCCCATACGAGGCAGCTCCTATTTATAACCACCCAATCCCACTCATATACATGTCCAACCCATGCTTGAAACAATCGAGGGACCCCACCTCCACAATGTTACGCGGCAATTGGTTCCACAAATCAACAACCCTGTTACTGAACCAGTATTTACCCAAGTCTTTCCTAAATCTAAACTTATCCAATTTATACCCATTGTTTCGTGTTCTGTCTTGTGTTGATACTTTTAATACCCTATTAATATCCCCTTTGTTATGTCCATTCATCCACTTGTAAACCTCTATCATGTCACCCCTAACTCTTCGCCTTTCCAGTGAATGCAACTTAAGCTTTGTTAATCTTTCTTCATATGAAAGATTTCTAATTTGGGGAATTAACTTAGTCATCCTACGCTGGACACGTTCAAGTGAATTTATATCCATTCTGTAATATGGCGACCAAAACTGAACTGCAAAATCTAAATGGGGCCTAACTAGAGCAAGATATAGCTTGAGAACCACACCAGGTGTCTTGTTACTAACGCTGCGATTAATAAATCCAAGTGTCCAATTTGCCTTATTACGAACATTTATGCATTGATCCTTTGGTTTTAAATTCTTACTAATCATAACTCCCAGATCCCTTTCGCAATCTGACTTCGCAATCTCAACACCATCTAGCTCATATCTTGTAACTCTATCATCATTACCTAAACTCAGAACTTTACATTTATCAGCATTAAACTGCATCTGCCAATCCTTTGACCATTTCAAAACCCTATCTAGATCAACTTGAAGTGATAGTGAGTCCTCCTCCGAATTAATTTCCCTACCGATTTTCGTATCATCGGCAAATTTGCAAATGTTGCTACTCAAACCTGAATCTAAATCATTTATATATATTATAAACAACAGAGGTCCCAGGACAGAGCCTTGAGGCACTCCACTTACAACATTTTCCCACTCTGACTTGACTCCATTTATACTAACTCTCTGTTTCCTTTGGTATAGCCATGCCCTAATCCAGTTTAATATAGCACCCCCAATACCATGAGCCTCTATCTTTTTAATCAGTCTTTCATGTGGCACTGTATCAAAAGCTTTGCTAAAGTCAAGGTACACAACATCACAATCCTTACCACTATCAACTGCCTCAACTATGCTAGAATAAAAAGATAACAAATTTGTTAAACATGAACGGCCATTTATAAAACCATGTTGCGACTCAATTATTAATTTGTTTTTCAAGATGAAGACGAATTTTATTTGCTATTACAGATTCGAGTAACTTACCCACAATAGACGTTAGGCTAATTGGTCGATAGTTAGACGCAAGTGATCTATCTCCTTTCTTAAAAACTGGTATCACATTAGCAACTTTCCAAAACTCTGGCACTCTGCCTGACTCTCTTGATTTATTAAATATGGTTGACAGTGGGTCACAAAGCTCCTCTTTGCATTCTTTAAGCACCCTGGCAAACACTTCATCCGGCTCTGGGGATTTGTTTGGTTTGAGTTTTACTATTTGTTTAAGAACATCCTCCCTGGTAACTGCTAAACTCGTCAACCTGTCCTCGTCCCCACCCACATAGACTTGTTCGGCTGAAGGCATATTGTTAAGTTCCTCTTTAGTAAATACAGATACAAAATATTTATTAAAAATACTACTCATCTCTTCATCACTATCTGTTATTTGACCTGTCTCAGTTTTTGATGGACCTATCCGTTCCCTAGTCTTAGTACGATATAACTGAAAAAAACCTTTAGGATTTGTCTTTGCTTGCCCTGCTATGCGAACTTCATAGTTTCTTTTTGCTTTCCTTATCTCTTTTTTAACATTTCTAACCAGTTGTACGAATTCCTGTTCTAAAGTGACCTCCCCATTTTTAATCCTTTTGTACCAAGCTCTCTTTATACCTATAAGGTTCTTCAAATTCTTTGTTATCCACTTTGGATCATTAGTATTCGATCTATTCAATTTGTATGATATACTACGTTCCTGTGCTTTGTTTAGAATATTCTTAAATAAGTTATATATTGAATTCACATCGAAATCCCCATTTACGTCACCTATCGCTGGGTTCATGTCTCGCTCCAAGACCGGCCCCCACCCCATACCCAAGACTTTCCAATCAATTTGACCCAAAGAATTTCTTAGGCTATTAAAATCAGCTCTTCGAAAATCTGGCACTTTAACAGAATTTTCTCTTACAGGTCTATTCCATTCTATGCTAAATCTGATTTCTTTGTGATCACTGTTCCCTAGCTCACTCCCTATTTCGATGTCATTAATTTGTGTTTCCCTGTTAGTTAACACTAAATCTAAAATATTATTTTCCCGTGTTGGTTCCTTAATGTGTTGCGTAAGAAAGCAATCGTCAATTAATTCTAGAAAATCTTCTGCTTCACTATTCCCTGTTTTGTTCAACCAGTTTATTCCACTAAAATTAAAGTCACCCATGACGTAAATACTGTTAGATCTAGATGCCCTAGATATTTCATCCCATAGATGCTTTGCTTCCATTCTGTCTAAATTTGGTGGCCTATATATAACTCCTATTATAATATTATTTGCTTTTTCGTATAATGTTATCCAAATAGTTTCTGAGTGTGGCTCAGTTTTGATTCCCTCTTTGAGACTACATTTCAAATTGTCCCTAACATATATGGCTACTCCCCCTCCTCGTCTAATATATCTATCTGTGTGAAATAGTTTAAATCCCTTTATTTGATATTCAGCTAATAGTTCTCTATTTTCTACATTCATCCACGTTTCGGTAAGTGCAATAATATCTATTTTTTCTGTGCAGACAAGAGCATTTAATTCGATAATTTTATTTCTTAGACTTCTACTGTTAGTGTAATATACCCTAAGTGAATTGTTATTTTGAGGCCCTTCTCTTTCCCTGATCATTTTGCCAATTCCTTTCTCCCACAAACACATACTTTTATTATCTCCTTCCTCCAAATCAATTCCCATACCTCTATCTACTAACAGTTTAAATCCAAACAAACCCCTCTAACCACTTCTTCCAACGAGTTCGCAACAGCAACAACCCCAGCTCTCGATAGATGCACCCCATCAGGAGCATACATTTCATTTCTTCCATAGAAGTGTTCCCAGTTGTCTATGAAAGATATTGCATTTGATTTGCAATATCTTTCCAGCCGGCAATTGACACCAAGTGCCCTCGATATCCATTCATTTCCTACTCCCTTTCTTGGAAGAATGCCACATATGATCGGGATTCCTCCCTTGCTCCTAACTAATTCAATGGCTGTCCTGAATCTCTGTATTAGTTCCTCACTCCTAACTCGTCCAACATCATTACCCCCTGCACTAATACAAATAATGGGTTTGTTCCCATTTCCTGTCATAATATCGTTCATGTTTCCAACAATATCACCAATTCCAGCTCCCGGGTAGCAAACCCTTAATCTGTTCCCCCTATCTCTGGCACAAAACGTTCTGTCTAAATACCTCACCTGGGAATCTCCCACAACCAAAATTCGCTTCGATTCTCCCTTTTCCTTTCGAGCAGTTTGAGGGACCTGCGCTTTAATGCTCCTCATTACTTTGTCTTTGCCACCTCGTTGAACAACAGGTTCAACACAGCACTCGTCCTCTAATACGTCAAATGCATTAAAAGTCCTTAGGTGTAGGCTATTAGTTGTCGGTTTTGCCAAGTCTTCTTAAGACCCCTGTCTTTCACAACTTGCCAAGACGAGGACTTCTTAATACTGGTCCCGTCAATCCTTCTTAATGAGGTCCCGTCAACACTGGCCTCCTCCTTCGTTTCCTCCCGAAGTCCCAGCTGTCGCACCTCCTCCCGCACCTCCATCTCTGCTCTCAGAGCTCCAACCATACTCACCAAATCCCTCACTAATCCCTCCATTATTGCAATAATAATGTTATTAGAATCGGAACTCCAGCTAACACAACCTCTCACTGTGACTGCACCTGACTGACTCTAACTAAACTAACATGTATCTCACCGTTCATCCCTATTACCAAACCAGTATTTACCCAGGTATTTTTCCTAAATCTAAAACTTATCCAATTTATACCCATTGTTTCGTGTACTATCTCGTGTCTATAGTATTAATAGCCTATTAATATCCCCCTTTGTCATGTCCATTCACTCACACCTCTATCATGTCATCCTTATTTCTTTGCCTTTCTAGAGAATGTAATTTAAGCTTTGTCAATCTTTATTCAACTATTGCTCATCGACCATAGGGCATATAAAATTGAAAACCTACTATCGCCCATACAAATGGGCGATAGTGGGTTTTCATTTCATTTGTATAAAACAGACACCCCCCCCCCCACTCCCACACGGTGACTTCAACAGGAAATTCAGCAGTATTCCAAATATATACTGTATATGTATATACATCGCTGCTAGTCCTATGCACGTCTCACATTCGCTCAAAAACATACCTCCACACCCTACTATAGCATATAACAAATCAAAATACTCATTCAGTTTGCATACGAATTACAATGAGTAAAAGCTGTCTCGCATGTTTTGAAAAAGAGGCCTTCTGCTGTTACCTTCATTCTGATATTCTCATCCCTAATGCGGTTTGATCCACCAATGACTGCATTGCTTTTAGCCAACTATGTACAATGCGGTTCCTAGGAGGGTTACACATTAGTGCAATCTCTTAATCTCTCTCTCGCAGTACCTCAACTGTACACTGTGCCATCACAGGCAATGCTCTGATGCCTTGCTCGTATTTTCGCTCATTGCTCATATTTTTCTGTTATTTAATTCATTAGCCCTATCAAACCAACCTAACCTAACCTATTATAAAACAAAAACAAATAAATTCTACAGTAATTAGACCCGTTGCTGTTGTTGTTTTAGCGATGTCACAAAAGCTGCCTCAGTATAGGGATAGAGTTTGGTCTACAATTAACAAATAGGTTTTAAGGCTTCGCTGCAACACGACTGTTCAACTATAAGTGACGTCACAAAGATGCGCAATAAGGTCCTAGCATGCTACTTATCTGCGTAGTCTATATAATGTCTATCCATTCAAAAATGGATAGACTATCCATCCCCCTCCTAATCTAACTTCATCAAAAACTAAAATAGCGACCCAAATGTCGTACCGCAATTTATGCAGAATCGTACATCTGGCAGGACAGCTGTCCTAGTACCTGTGCTCCGCTGCCCTCACATCCATCAAATAGCTGCCCAAATGTCGAACCGCAATTCATCCATCTTGCAGCAAAGCTGGATGCTAACCACTATATTCATAGGCTAGTCATTCCTAGACCTCGAAAATCCCAATCTTCCTGCACAAATCAGCTAACTTGTTTCTAAACCAACAGTCGCAAATACAATCATACATACCTACACATACTCAAAAACCCATACATACATAGAGAACAGCCTGGTTTTGCTACCATTGCCCCATTAACCAGATGTAATTTATTAAGAATAAGATTTCAGTAACACCACAACTCATTCACATAGAGTAATCTTAATTATTTGCACTGTTAATTTATATTAATGCATGCCAATCAGCAAGGTGACCATATTATTCAAGCAAGTCCAAATATTATTAATACCCTATTATATTCGAGGATATCCAATACTGTATTTACATGAATTAATACCCACCTTCATACTAATCATATGGATAGAACAGGCTGAATGGGTTCCCATTTAAATCAATATATTACTAATAAAAATCGAAGTTGTGATAAGGTGCACTTAAATATAATAATTTAACATCATTAACACAAAATGCACCACTTGTACTTTCACTAAAATACACAAAATAAAAAATACACAGTATAAAACACATACACATATAAACTCAATGTAGCATTTACGCCCACAGCATTTTCACAAAAATATTCCATTTACACAGAAAATACAGCACTTACATTCCAAATATACCATTTATGCACAAAAATATATAATTTATGCACAAAAATGCCATTTACACACAAAATATGTCATTTACATACGAAATATGTCAGTTGCACACAAAAATATAGCATTTACACAAATATTGCATGTACACTCAAAGTATAACATTTTAAACAAAGTATGGTTTTTGCACAAAGATAGCAAATCTCTTATTCATATAGACAGTAAAAAATACGCTTTCGCTAAAATTACTCAATTTTACAAACATAATTTTCACAAAATACCCACACATCGTCTCATAAACCAAAATACAATTTCACACTTTCATATGAAGATCTATTTTTTTCAGATTACATATACAAAACTTACACAAATACACAATTTGCAAACAAAATTAGAGTTGCATCAGTTCCATTTCAGCATATTAAAAACACAACTTGCATAAATACACTATTCGCACAAAACAATTGTAAAACATAGGCAATTATTGGATAAATTGTGTAATTATTACACATCTTTGCAGAATTATTAGAAGCAAACTTGCTATATAATTACACAACTTGCAAAATCACAATCAATACACGAAGGAATGAATAAACAATTCGTCCATGTACAATTACACAACATACGCAGTTAATACACAACTTGCATAATTATTACATATCTTTCATAATTATTATTACACATCTTGCACAAATACACATCTTGCACAAATACACATCCTGCATAAATACATACAATACATAACTAGCTCAAATATGTAAATACACAACCAGCCCAAATACACAATTCACACAAATACAGTTATGACATATACACAATTAATAAAAAAACTTGCGCAAAAATATAATCAATAAGCAACTAGCCCAAATATGAACACAACTGTTCAATTCCACAAATACACATACAAAAACATTTACAATTAATACACGACTTGCACAAGCAAAACACAATTTGTGGGATTATAATCAATACATAACTGCAGTTATCATACAATGTATGCAAATTACATAACCTGCACAAAATATTAAACAACTTGCACAAGTATAATAATTATGTTATTTGTGCAAATACAAACACAACCAACTAGGCCAAACAAAACTCAATTTGCATGATATTTTTCTAGGTATATTTAGGACATTATTTATAATATGCTGAGTTTGACCAGTTTCAAGTTTCACCCCCCCCCCCCCACCAAAAAAAATAATATTAGAATTTCACATGAATGAATGATACGTCTGTCATCCTATGAGCTCAGTATAAAGACACATACATTTACCATTAATGTTTCAACATTACGAGTGCTAGACTATTCATCTAACATCTGTCAATCGTTTTTAATGCCTTATTAATAACCCCTTGTTACATCTTCAATCATGTCACCCATATTTATTTGGGCATACCATCCAACATGCTTATTGGTTCTAGCCATAGTTATATTAGGGACAGGTGGGGTAACCCGCTCTCGCACAAAACAGCACATATATGACTTACTGCTTATAGTCAATATTTTGCTTATGAATTAGTACATATGTGGTATATTCCCAGTTATATTTTTTTCATGGACCAAACTCTTCCTCACGTACCAATTTACGTCTCACAGTACCCGTCCATCGCCGTAGACAGCAGAATAGTCGTGATTGGATCAATTATAATGAAAAGTGTAGTTTTCAGGTCCCACATGGGTTGTGAAATTTACCTACTATAGTCCATGCTCTTAGAATATTACAGATCACCTACATCCTATTGTAGGCTTGTAATTTTGTTTTGAGAATTATTAGTTATTCTTAGTAAATTATAATAAGCATTATAATTTATTACATAAAATTAAGGTACTTCACCTATCAACTTTATATACACTAGTTGGTGCTTTAAAAACTTTAAAGAATGTATTATAGAAACGCCAACAGAAAACGATGTTACGTTGGAACGTCAATGGGGTAGACTACTGCAAACAAGATGGTATAGTGTCTACGACCTACTGTAGGATGGGTATAGCGTCCACTACCACCTTTTAGGTGGGTAAGGGGTCCATACCACTTGTAAGATGGGTCTGGGTCCAACAACTGCCCATAGGATGGGTATTGGGACCACTATCATCCACAGGATGAGTATGGCGTCCACTACCGCCTGCAGGATGGGTATGGGGTCCACTACTGTCCACTGGATGGATATATGTTCCACTTCCGCCTAAAGGATGTGTGTGGCGTCCATTATACCGCCCACAAGATGGGTATGGGGTCCAATACCGCCCACAGGGTGGGTATGGAGCCACGTCCATCCACAGGATAGGTATATGCTCGACTACCGCCCACAAAATGAGTATGGGGTCCACTACCAGCCACAGAATGGGTATTAGGTCCACTACCGCCCATATGATGGGTATTGGGTCGAGAACTACTCACAGGATGGGTATGGGGGTTTTCTTCCACCCACAGCATGGGTATGGGGTCACTACCACCCACAGGATGAGCATGGGGTCAACTACTGCCCACAGGATTGGTATGGGGTGCACTACCACCTACAGGATGGGTATGGGGTCCAATACCGCCCACAGGATTGGTATGGGTCCAATACCGCCCACAGGATTGGTATGGGTCCAATACCGCCCACAGGGCGGTCATGTATTTTTCGTTACAAATGGTGAGGGACACATTATGGCGCAGGGCTGTTTTCAATTTTTCCAACGGTTGCTTCTGGTCCCAGCATATTTTTTTCAATTTTTATTCGTTAGTACTTCATAGTCTCCTAATATTTTCATTCATTTATCGTCTTCTCCCGTCCATCATATGCAATTTTTCAAAATGCGAGATTAAAAGGTTGGCTCCTCGGGCACAGACATCGTTAATGGTCAGTGACGTCACCTAGTCTTCATCTTCCCTGTATATAACCGCTTTTTGATATGGAGTATTTATTCCCAATCCATACTTATCTAGACTTTTTATATATATACTGCCCATCCAAAAGATAGTATAATAACCATACGAATGAATGAAATTCACCATCAGCCATTGCATGTAACTAACATGTATCTGAGCGTTCACCCTTGTTACCGAACCAGTATTTACCCAGGTCTTTCCTAAATGTAAAACTTATCCAATTTGTACCCATTGTTTTGTGTTCTGTCTCGTGTTTATAGTATTAATGGCCTATAAATATCCCCCCTTTGTCATGTCCATTCTCTCACACACCTCTATCATGTCACCCCTATTTCTTCTTCGCCTTTCTAGAGTATGTAATTTAAGCTTGTCAATCTTTTCCTCAAGGATTGTTTTTGAGCATAGGGAGACTTCAACAGGGATTTCAGTAGTATTCCATGTACATGCGAATATTCAGTTATTCCAAAAACAGGCTACGTCAACACTAAGCCGTTTTTATTTAATTCCTCCTTCACTGCTAGTGCGTTGTACGTCTCAAATTCGCTCAAAACATTCTCCCCACACACCTTAATGTAGCATATAACAAATCAAATACTCATTCAGTGTGCATAGATATGAACTACAATGAGTAAAAGCCACCTCGCATGTTTTGAAATTTACAGGCGATATTTGATGAAATTTCATCACAGGCGATATTTGGATACATTTGCTCATATTTCCTGTTATTCAATTCATAAGCCCTATCAAACCTAACCTAACCTAACCTATTATAATAGAAACAAAAACATTCTACAGACCAGTTGTTGTTGTTTTATCGACGTTGCAAAAAGCTGCCTAGTATAGGGATAGACTATTAACTCCCTTTAACAAATAGGTGTTAAGGCTCCCCCTCAGCGACCTGACTTTTCAAACTGTGTGACGTCACCAGATGGCCAATGGGTTCTTGGTATGGTACTTGCATATGTAGTCTGTTAAATGTTACTATTCAAAATGGCTAGACTATCCATTCCCCACCTAACCTAATCAGAGGTTTAGGAATATACAGTATATAGGTTTTTATTATTTTATTGGTTATAAAAGATAACATTCTGGTCTTAACAGAAAAATTGCAAGGGGAAACAAGCATAGTATTTCAGATGTCGGTCATATCAATCCTAGATCTTGGTAAATTTTTATGAGAGAGACCAGCATCAAATCTGGAACAATGAATAAAAACATATGAGCAACACAGCACAATAATAATAATAATAATAATAATAATAATAATAATAATAATAATTCAGCAATAACAGGAAAAGACAATATATAGCATTCATCCGAAAATATAGTTACAGCTCAGTAATATGATGATTCATCACAGAGCGATAGACATTTATCCTGTCCTTCTATGCAAAATGTCTTTTTGCAGTTAGGCATTGCAAAATTAAAATATGCAAATTGAATTATCTTCCTGTCATTCATATTATATTCCCCGTATTCAAATAAAGTTTCAAATTTATGTAGTGCAGCTCTCAAGTTCAGGCTACATAATTGATAGACAAAAAACAAGACATAGGTTTCACAATAATATGAGTCCATACTCTGTATGCGTCTTGTGAACATGTATACTCTATAATCTTCAAAATAAGAGAGAAATTCTTGTAAATATCTCGAATGGAATTCCATCTTCACCCCCAATACAATCTAACAGGGCGATAATAGTTCCTGGAGGTTTATTGTGTACATATACGGTCATCCAATGTCCCAACAGCAATGCACGGGATTTATCATCTAAAGTATTTAAAATAAATACCACTGGCTCCTTAATTAATTTCTTGAAGATTCTCCGTACATCATTCGCTATATAACACCCGATATATATGGCTTCTTCCCTAAATATATATTTTTCAACCCGTTGTTTATTTCCAAGCAATTCATGTTTCTCAGGCTCTCGTTCTGCAAATAACACGTCGGTCAGCATTAATTTCCGTAACCCCAGTAGTTGGACCAAACAGCAGTATAACTATATTTCCCACTATGACTGTATTAAATTCCAATGTAATTCTTAAATTCCCTGTCGCTTCCAAGGAAACTGTACCCTTTATTTCTCTGGCAATAAATTAAAGGCCAGCAGAGTTTGTCCTTTAACGAACGATTCGTAGGATAATATATTATCTACATTAAATCCTACATCATTCAGAACCATTTAATATAATTTCGAAAATTTTTTGGGGAAATCACACGCTATATTAAATAAACTCGTGCCATTCACTTAGATATATACGTTGCTCAAGGCAGAATTGTTGAAATATAATGGGTTTAGGGTATAATCTCCAGAAACCGCTTCCATATCAATAATGACCATGTATAACTTCTCAGTATCACTCGACCTCAGGGTTGGTGCATAGTTAATGATTTTTGGCCCTGATCTAAAATATAGGTTTTAAATAGGGTTTCATCAAATATATACGTTACTGGTCCATTATTTTGGGCGAGTGCTCTGTTGATAGCTAGTAACCCAGAAGGGAATGGGGGTTAATCTATCAATACATAGGGGGCCATATTTTTATTATATTTATAATTAGCAGTTGCTGTATCACTACCAATAGCCCATTTATCACTATTTAACTATAAACGTATTCTTACATCTACGTTATCCAGTAAATCTTCGCTAATAGATGCAATATCCTGAAGTAATTTAAACCTGTTTTGTAACATAGCACAGCCAAAGCACATCCTATCTTAACCTAACCTAACTAACCTATCCTTAACCTTTACCTAACCTTAACCTAACGTAAACTAACACAACTAAGTCAATAAATTATCGTCTTAACATAAAATAATAATAATAATTCAAATAAACTATTTGGAAAAAATTTATTGAATATAAAGAAAATCTCTCGGCGTATTAGGCAACTCGGGCCTTGCATAGTAGGCCGAGAAGTGCGTTCTGGCTACTAGGTACGACATATATATATATACATATATATATATATACATATATATATATATATATATATATATATATATATATATATATATATATATATATATATATATATATATATATATGTCGTACCTAGTAGCCAGAACTCACTTCTCAGCCTACTATTCAAGGCCCGATTTGCCTAATAAGCCAAGTTTTCCTGAATTAATATATTTACTATAATTTTTTTCGTATGAAATGATAAAGCAACCCTTTTCTCTATGTATGAGGTCAATTTTTTGTTATTGGAGTTAAAATTAACGTAGATATATGACCGAACCTAACCAACCCTACCTAACCTAACCTAACCTATATTTATAGGTAAGGTTAGGTTAGGTAGCCAAAAAAAGCTAGGTTAGGTTAGGTTAGGTAGGTTAGGTAGACGAAAAAACATTAATTCATGAAAACTTGGCTTATTAGGCAAATCGGGCCTTGAATAGTAGGCTGAGAAGTGCGTTCTGGCTATTAGGTACGACATATATATATATATATATATATATATATATATATATATATATATATATATATATATATGTCGTACCTAGTAGCCAGAACGCACTGCTCAGCCTACTATGCAAGGCCCGATTTGCCTAATAAGCCAAGTTTTCATGAATTAATTGTTTTTCGACTACCTAACCTACCTAACCTAACCTAACCAAACTTTTTCGGTTCCTAACTTAACCTAACCTATAAAGATAGGTTAGGTTAGGTTAGGTAGGGTTGGTTAGGTTCGGTCTTATATCTACGTCAATTTTAACTCCAATAAAAAAAAATGACCTTATACATAATGAAATGGGTAGCTTTATCATTTCATAAGAAAAACATTTGAGAAAATATATTAATTCAGGAAAACTTGGCTTATTAGGCAAATCGGGCCTTGCATAGTAGGCTGAGAAGTGCGTTCTGGCTACTAGGTACGACATATATATATATATATATATATATATATATATATATATATATATATATATATATATATATATATATATATATATATATATATATATATTATGAAATATTATGTTTTCTCAATTTTTTTTCTTATGAAATGATAAAGCTACCCATTTCATTATGTATAAGGTCATTTTTTTTTATTGGAGTTAAAATTAACGTAGATATATGACCGAACCTAACCAACCCTACCTAACCTAACCTAACCTAACCTAACCTATCTTTATAGGTTAGGTTAGGTTAGGTAGCCGAAAAAGTTAGGTTAGGTTAGGTTAGGTAGGTTAGGTAGTCGAAAAACAATTAATTCATGAAAACTTGACTTATTAGGCAAATTGGGCCTTGCATAGTAGGCTGAGAAGTGCGTTCTGGCTACTAGGTACGACATATATATATATATATATATATATATATATATATATATATATATATATATATATATATATATATATATATATATATATATATATATATATATATATATATATATATATATATTAGTATATTTTGGTAGCAGTCTTTCCTGTAGACATATATTATTAAATATGACCGAAAAAGTAAGATTAATAATTCTAACACGAATTTTCTCAATCTTTCGTACATTTCTTTTCACTGTTGGTGGTAATTCAAAAATCAATTCTCCAAAATTCATTTTTATTTCTAGTCTGACGTGACACTTGAGAGCGTTTCGTAAAACTTATTACATTTTCAAAGACTTTAGTTAACACATACACAACTGAATAGAACTTACACATCCCCGATTTGTTTATATCTACATTTGAGTGAGGTGGATGGGGTGAGGTGGTATTAATAGGGTATTAATTTCATCAACACAAGACAGAACACGAAAAAATGGGTATTGAATGGAAGTGATTGTAGAAAGCCTATTGGTCCATATTTCTTGATGCTTCTATATTGGAGCGGAGTCTTGAGGTGGGTAGAATATAGTTGTGCATTAGTTGGCTGTTGATTGCTGGTGTTGACTTTTTAATGTGTAGTGCCTCGCAAACGTCAAGCCGTCTGCTATCGCTGTATCTATCGATGATTTCTGTGTTGTTTACAAGGATTTCTCTGGCGATGGTTTGGTTGTGGGAAGAGATTATATGTTCCTTAATGGAGCCCTGTTGCTTATGCATCGTTAAACGCCTAGAAAGAGATGTTGTTGTCTTACCTATATACTGGGTTTTTTTGGAGCTTACAATCCCCAAGAGGGCATTTGAAGGCATAGACGACGTTGGTCTCTTTTAAAGCGTTCTGCTTTGTGTCTGGAGAGTTTCTCATGAGTAGGCTGGCCGTTTTTCTGGTTTTATAGTAAATCGTCAGTTGTATCCTCTGATTTTTGTCTGTAGGGATAACGTTTCTATTAACAATATCTTTCAGGACCCTTTCCTCCGTTTTATGAGCTGTGGAAAAGAAGTTCCTGTAAAATAGTCTAATAGGGGGTATAGGTGTTGTGTTAGTTGTCTCTTCAAAGGTTGCATGGCGTTTCACTTTCCTTCTTATGATGTCTTCGATGAAACCATTGGAGAAGCCGTTGTTGACTAGGACCTGCCTTACCCTACAGAGTTCTTCATCGACTTGCTTCCATTCTGAGCTGTGGCTGAGAGCACGGACGACATATTCGTTAACAACACTCCTCTTGTACTTGTCTGGGCAGTCGCTGTTGGCATTTAGGCACATTCCTATGTTCGTTTCGTTAGTGTAGACTGCAGTGTGGAAACCTCCGCTCTTTTCCATGACTGTTACATCTAGAAAGGGCAGCTTCCCATCCTTTTCCATCTCGTAAGTGAAACGCAGCACGGAACTCTGCTCAAACGCCTCCTTCAGCTCCTGCAGATGTCTGACATCAGGTACCTGTGTAAAAATGTTGTCAACATACCTGCAGTATATGGCCGGTTTCAAGTTCATGTCGACTAAGACTTTTTGCTCGATGGTACCCATGTAGAAGTTTGCAAACAGGACACCTAGGGGAGAACCCATGGCGACCCCATCTACTTGCTTATACATGTGCCCATCCGGGCTCAAGAAAGGTGCCTCTTTAGTACAAGCTTGGAGTAGTTTCCTTAGAATATTCTCTGGTATGTCAAGTGTAGTGCCTCGCAAAAAAGCGATAGCAGATGGCTTGACGTTTGCGAGGCACTACACATTAAGATGTCAACACCAGCAATCAACAGCCAATTAATGCACAACTATATTCTACCCACCGCAAAACTCCGCTCCAATATAGAAGCATCAAGAAATATGGACCAATAGGCTTTCTACAATCACTTCCATTCAATACCCATTGTTTCGTGTTCTGTCTTGTGTTGATGAATTTAATACCCTATTAATACCACCTCACCCCATCCACCTCACTCAAATGTAGATATAAACAAATCGGAGATGTGTAAGTTCTATTCAGTTGTGTATCTGTAAACTAAAGTCTTTGAAAATGTAATAAGTTTTACGAAACGCGCTCAAGTGTTGCGTCAGACTAGAAATAAAAATGAATTTTGGAGAATTGATTTTTGAATTACCACCAGCAATGAAAAGAAATGCACGAAAGATTGAGAAAATTCGTATTAGAATTATTAATCTTACTTTTTCGGTCATATTTAATAGTATATATATATATATATATATATATATATATATATATATATATATATATATATATATATATATATATATATATATATATATATGTATGTTGTACCTAGTAGTCAGAACGTCATACTCGGCCTACTATGCAAGGGTCGATTTGCCTAATAAGCCAAGTATTCCTGAATTTATATATTTTTCAATATTTTTTTCTTATGAAATGATAAAGCTACCCATTTCATTATGCATGAGATAATTTTTATTAAATTTGAGTTAAAACTAACGTAGATATATATGACCGAACCTAACCAACCCTACCTAACCTAACCTATCTTAACCTAACCTAAACTAACACACTTAAGTCAATCATTTATGTTCTTTATATAATATAATGATAATAATTAAAAAAAAACTAATTTGAAACAATTTATTGAAAATAAAGAAAATCACTCGGCCTACTAAATCACTAAAATCATCGCTGTATCTATCAATGATTTCTGTGTTGTTTGTTAGGACTTTTCTGGTGATTGTATGGTTGTGAGAGGAGATTATATGTTCCTTTATTGGGCCCTGTTGTTTATGCATTGTTAATCGCCTGGAAAGAGACGTTGTTGTCTTGCCTATATACTGAGTTCTTTAGGGCTTACAGTCCCCAAGTGGGAATTTGAAGGCATAGACGACGTTGATTTCCTTCAAGGCATTCTGCTTTGTATCTGGAGAGTTTTTCATTAGTAGGTTGGCCGTTTTTGCTTTGTTTTATAGTAAATCATCAATTGTGTTTCCTGATTTTTGTCTGTAGGGATATCGTTCTTATCAACAATATCTTTCAAGACCTTTTCTTCCGTTTTATGAGCTGTCGAGAAGAAGTTCCTGTAAAATAGTCTAATAGGGGGTACATGTGTTATGTTAGTTTACTCTTCAGAGGTTGCATGACGTTTTACCTTTCTTTTTATGATGTCTTTAATATAAACATTACAGAAGCCATTGTTGACTAGGACCTGCCTTACCCTACAGAGTTCTTCATCGACTTGCTTCCATTCTGAGCTGTGGCTGAGAGCACGGACGACATATTCGTTAACAACACTCCTCTTGTACTTGTCTGGGCAGTCGCTGTTGGCATTTAGGCACATTCCTATGTTTGTTTCCTTAGTGTAGACTACAGTGTGGAAACCTCCGCTCTTTTCCATGACTGTTACATCTAGAAAGGGCAGCTTCCCATCCTTCTCCATCTCGTAAGTGAAACTTAACACAGAATTCCGCTTGAATGCCTCCTTCAGCTGCTGTAGACGTCTGACATCAGGTACCTGTGTAAAATTGGCTTCAACATATCTGCAGTATATGGCAGGTTTCGAGTCCATGTCAACTAAGACCTTCTGCTCGATGGTACCATGTAGACGTTGGCAAACAGGACACCTAGGGGAGAACCCATGCGACCCCATATTTTAACCATAATTTTTTTCAAGGCACTAACTATTTCTTTAAATTTTATTAAACAATAGAGATTTTATAAAAAAATTGACAATATCCTGAGTTACTTTACAATTTATTTAAATATTTTAGTTTCGTTTTATTTTTTATAAAACTGTAATATCAATATAGATATAGGTTCAGTACTAATTGTAATATCTTAACATACTAAGAAGGTTAGGTTAGGTTGTTGTTTTCTATTCAGCTTTTCAAGGTAAACTCAAATATTCACAATAAATTAGTATGTCACATAAACACTTATTCATAAGCAAGATGTTGACTATAAGCAAGTGCGAGAACGGATTGAACGACGAGTGTCCACCAACCATAACACATAAATTTAACTTAACATTTATTAAAATGTTAACTCATAATCAGCTGACTGATGTTTGTGTTGTTCCAGGTACCTGGTTCATAATCAGCTGACTGTTGTTTGTGTTGTTCCAGGTACCCGGCTCATAATCAGCTGACTGTTGTTTGTGTTGTTCCAGGTACCTGGTTCATAATCAGCTGACTCTGATGTTTGTGTTGTTCCAGGTACCTGGTTCATAATCAGCTGACTCTGATGTTTGTGTTGTTCCAGGTACCTGGTTCATAATCAGCTGACTCTGATGTTTGTGTTGTTCCAGGTACCTGGCTCATAATCAGCTGACTCTGATGTTTGTGTTGTTCCAGGTACCTGGTTCATAATCAGCTGACTCTGATGTTTGTGTTGTTCCAGGTACCTGGTTCATAATCAGCTGACTCTGATGTTTGTGTTGTTCCAGGTACCTGGCTCATAATCAGCTGACTCTGATGTTTGTGTTGTTCCAGGTACCTGGCTCATAATCAGCTGACTCTGATGTTTGTGTTGTTCCAGGTACCTGGTTCATAATCAGCTGACTCTGATGTTTGTGTTGTTCCAGGTACCTGGTTCATAATCAGCTGACTCTGATGTTTGTGTTGTTCCAGGTACCTGGCTCATAATCAGCTGACTCTGATGTTTGTGTTGTTCCAGGTACCTGGCTCATAATCAGCTGACTCTGATGTTTGTGTTGTTCCAGGTACCTGGTTCATAATCAGCTGACTCTGATGTTTGTGTTGTTCCAGGTACCTGGTTCATAATCAGCTGACTGTTGTTTGTGTTGTTCCAGGTACCTGGCTCATAATCAGCTGACTCTGGAGAACCAGACTTTTCCATATCTTCCAAATCTTACCTACTTGTAAGTAGACAATTTATGGTTGTTGATGTGTGTGTGTGTGTGTGTGTGTGTGTGTGTGTGTGTGTGTGTGTGTGTGTGTGTGTGTGTGTGTGTGTGTGTGTGTGTACTCACCTAATTGTACTCACCTAATTGTGCTTGCGGGGGTTGAGCTCTGGCTCTTTGGTCCCGCCTCTCAACCGTCAATCAACTGGTGTACAGATTCCTGAGCCTATTGGGCTCTATCATATCTACATTTGAAACTGTGTATGGAGTCAGCCTCCACCACATCACTTCCTAATGCATTCCATTTGCTAACTACTCTGACACTGAAAAAGTTCTTTCTAACGTCTCTGTGGCTCATTTGGGTACTCAGCTTCCACCTGTGTCCCCTTGTTCGCGTCCCACCAGTGTTGAAAAGTTCATCCTTGTTTACCCGGTCGATTCCCCTGAGGATTTTGTAGGTTGTGATCATGTCCCCCCTTACTCTTCTGTCTTCCAGTGTCGTGAGGTGCATTTCCCGCAGCCTTTCCTCATAACTCATGCCTCTTAGTTCTGGGACTAGTCTAGTAGCATACCTTTGGACTTTTTCCAGCTTCGTCTTGTGCTTGACAAGGTACGGGCTCCATGCTGGGGCCGCATACTCCAGGATTGGTCTTACATATGTGGTGTACAAGATTCTGAATGATTCCTTACACAGGTTCCTGAACGCCGTTCTGATGTTAGCCAGCCTCGCATATGCCGCAGACGTTATTCTCTTTATGTGGGCTTCAGGAGACAGGTTTGGTGTGATATCAACTCCTAGATCTTTCTCTCTGTCTGTTTCATTAAGTACTTCATCTCCTATTCTGTATCATGTGCCTGGCCTCCTGTTTCCACTGCCTAGTTTCATTACTTTGCATTTACTCGGGTTGAACTTCAACAGCCATTTGTTGGACCATTCACTCAGTCTATCAAGGTCATCTTGTAGCCTCCTACTATCATCCTCTGTTTCAATCCTCCTCATAATTTTTGCATCGTCGGCAAACATTGAGAGGAACGAATCTATACCCTCTGGGAGATCATTTACATATACCAGAAACAGTATAGGTCCAAGGACTGACCCCTGCGGGACTCCACTTGTGACGTCTCGCCAATCTGAGACCTCACCCCTCACACAGACTCGTTGTCTCCTGTTGCTTAGGTATTCCTCTATCCACCGGAGTACCTTCCCTCTCACTCCAGCCTGCATCTCCAACTTTCGCACTAGCCTCTTGTGTGGCACTGTATCAAAGGCTTTCTGACAATCCAAAAATATGCAGTCTGCCCACCCTTCTCTTTCTTGCCTTATTTTTGTTGCCTGGTCGTAGAATTCAAGTAACCCTGTGAGGCAGGACCTGCCATCCCTGAACCCATGTTGATGCTGTGTTACAAAGTTCCTTCGCTCCAGATGCTCCACTAGTTTTTTTCGCACAATCTTCTCCATCAGCTTGCATGGTATGCAGGTTAGGGACACTGGCCTGTAGTTCAGTGCCTCCTGTCTATCCCCTTTCTTGTATATCGGGACTACGTTAGCTGCTTTCCAAATATCTGGCAGTTCCCCTGTTGCCAGTGATTTGTTATACACTATGGAGAGTGGTAGGCTCAGTTCTCTTGCTCCTTCCTTTAGAACCCAAGGGGAGATTCCATCTGGGCCTATAGCCTTCGTCACGTCCAACTCTAGTAAACACTTCCCCACTTCCCCACTGGTAATCTCAAACTCTTCCAGTGGTTCCTGGTTAGCTATTCCCTCACTTACCTCTGGAATTTCTCCTTGTTCTAAGGTGAAGACCTCCTGGAATTTCTTATTCAATTCCTCACACACTTCCTTGTCATTTGTAGTGAATCCTTCCGCCCCTATCCTTAATCTCATAACCTGTTCCTTTACTGTTGTTTTTCTCCTAATGTGGCTATGCAACAATTTAGGCTGAGTCTTTGCCTTGCTTGCGATGTCATTTTCGTATTGTCTTTCTGCCTCTCTTCTCATCCTGACATATTCATTCCTGGCATTCTGGTATCTTTCTCTGCTCTCCAGTGTCCTGTTATTGTGTGTGTGTGTGTGTGTGTGTGTGTGTGTGTGTGTGTGTGTGTGTGTGTGTGTGTGTATTCACCTAGTTGTATTCACCTAGTTGTGCTTGCAGGGGTTGAGCTCTGCTCTTTCGGCCCGCCTCTCAACTGTCAATCAACTGTTACTAACTACTATTTTTGTCCACACACACACACACACACACACACACACACACACACACACACACACACACACACACACACACACACACACACACACACACACACACACACACACACACACACACACACACACACACACACACACACACACACATATACACACACACACACACACACACACACACACACACACACACACACACACACACACACACACACACACACACACACACACACACACACACACACACACACAGGAAGCAGTTCCGTATCAGCTGTCTAACTCTCAGGTACCTATTTACTTCTAAGTAAAGGGAGCATTCAGAGTGAAAGAAACTTTCCCTATTTGTTTCTGCCTGGTACGGGAATCGAACCCAGGCCATAAAATTAGGAATCCTGCGTGCTGTCCACTCAGCTACCAGACCCCCCGTGTACCTACCAAATTGTACTTACCTAATTGTGCTTGTAGAGGTTGAGCTCTGGCTCTTTGGTCCCTCCTCTGAACTGTCAATCAACTAATGTACAGGTTCCTGAGCCTACTGGGCTCTATCATATCTACATTTGAAACTGTGTATGGAGTCAGCCTCCACCACATCACTTCCTAATGCATTCCATTTGTCAACCACTCTGACACTGAAAAAATGCTTTCTGACGTCTCTATGGTTCATTTGGGAACTCAATTTCCTCCTGTGTCCCCTTGTACGTGTAGCCCTTGTGGTAAATAGTCTGTCTTTATGTACCCTATGAATTCCTCTGTGAAAGATCTAGGAGCTGATATCATGCCGAACCTGTCTCCTGAAGCCCACATCAAAAGAATATAATCAGCGGCGTATGCAAGGCTGGCTAACATCAGAACCGCATTTAAAAACTAGTTTAAGGAAGCATTCAGAACCCTGTATACCACATATGTCAGACCAATCCTGAAGTATGCAGCTCCAGCCTTGGATCCATGGCTAGTTAAATACAAGACAAAGTTAGAAAAGATTCAGAGGTATGCCACCAGACTAGTCCCAAAACTGAGAGATATGAGTTACGAGGAAAGGGCACGGGAGCTAAACCTCACGCCTCTGGAAGACAGAAGAGTAAGGGGAGATATGATCACCACCTACAAAATTCTCAGAGAAATTGACAGGGTGGACTAAGAAAGCTTATTTAGCATGGGGTGGAACATAGACAAGGGGACCCAGGTAGAAACGGAGTACCCAAATGAGCCACAGAGACAATAGAAAGAATTTGTTTCAGTGTCAGAGTAGTTAATAAATGTAATGCAGAAGGCAGTGATTTGGTGGAGGCTGATTCCATACACAGTTTCATATGTAGATATGATAGATCTCAATAAGCTCAGGAGCCTGTACACCAGTTGATTGACAGTTGAAAGGCGGGAAAAGAGAGCCGAAGCCCAATCCCCGCAAGCACAACTAGGTGAATACACACACGCACAGCCCCAGGATGCAACCAATAGCAGCTGTTTAACTGCTTGGTACCTATTTACTACTAGGTGAACAGAGGTATTATGTGCAAGAAACTCTGCACATTAGCTTCTGACTCGACCGGAAACCGAACATAGGCCCCTTGGAACCACAACCCTAGAGCGCTGCTCACTGGGTACTCACCTATTTGTGTTTGCGGAGGTTGAACTTCGGCCTTATGGTCCCGCCACTCAACTGTCAATCAACTGGTGTACAGATTCCTGAGCCTATTGGGCTCTATGATATCTGCATTTGAAACTGTGTACGGAGTCAGCCTCCACCATATCACTGCGAAATGCATTCCATTTGTTAACTACTCTGACACTAAACAAGTTCTTTCTAATATCTCTATGGCTCATTTGGATACTCAGTTGCTACCTGTTTCCAACTATATTCCTGCAGGCACCTGTTTGTGATTTGTAATTGCAATTGTGATTTCTGTGTGTACCTGTGTCCCTTTGGACATGTACTGCCTGTGTTATATGAACTGTCTTTATCTTCCTTATCAATTCCTCTGAGAATCTTGTATGTGGTGATTATATCTCCCCTAACTTTTCTGTTTTCCAGCGAAGCGTGTGTGTGTGTGTGTGTGTGTGTGTGTACACACACTCACAAATTGGTGTGTATTGTGTGTACACAAATAGGTGCCTGCAGGCACTTATGTGTTTCTGCAGGATCGAGCATTAGCTTTTGGACCCCGCCTCTCTAACTGTCGGTTGTTTAAGGCAATGACTCATGTCCTATTTGCCCCTCATTACTTTTAAAATTATGAATGCTTCCAAAACTTGCTCCTTCAGCTCATTCCATTTTTCCACTACTCTTATGCTAAATTAAAACTTTCTAACATCTCTATGACTCATCTGAGTCTCAAGCTTCCTCCCATGCCCCTTGTTCTATTGGTATTCAATGTGAAATTTTTATCTATTTCCACCTTCAATCCCCTTAAGTATTTTATACGTCTCTATCATGTCTCCCTTCTCTTTCTTTTTTTCTTAATGTCATCAGGTTCAGTTCTTTCAGTCGGTCTTTATATTTTATCTCTCGAAATTTTGGGACGAGCCTCGTCGCAAACTTCTGTGCCTTTTCTATTTTTCTTATGTATTTCTTTAAGTTGAGGGTTCCATAATGGGGCTGCATATTTTAAGACTAGTCTCATGTAGGTATTGTATCGTGCTCTAACTGCTTCCTTACTTACGTTCCTGAATGATGTTCTAACTTTTGCTAGCATAGAGTGCGCTGCTGATGTTATCCTATTTACATGTGCCTAAGGAGGTAGATTCGGTGTGACGTCCACTCCCAGGTCTCTTTTTTTTTTAGTCGTTACAGCTAGGCAGTTTCTCTTCATTGTGTGCTCTTCCTCTAGTCTCCTGTCACCTATTACCATTTCCATCACCTTACACTTTCTCGTGTTGAACTCCAGTAGCCATTTCTCCTATCAACTTTGAAAAATGTTCAGGTCCTCTTGGAGTATCCTGGAATCCCAATCTGTCACAACTCATCTCGTTAGGTTCTCGTCAATGCACAAACATCGGCATATAAGACATGTCATTTACGTTTATTAGAAGACGTGTCATTTACGTATATTAGTAGACATGTCATATACGTATATTAGTAGACATGTAATTTATGTACATTAGAAATATAATTAGACTCAGCACAGATCCTTGAGATAATCTGCTTGCTACTCCTCTCCAGTTTGACTTCTCGCCACTGACTGTTACTCTCTGGCACCTGCTTGAAAGGTAATTCCTTACCCAAGTAAGGACTTTTCCGCATACTACCTCCTGCCTCTCAAGTTTGCATAGTAATCTCCTGTAAGGAACTGTATCAAAGGCTTTTTGGCAATCTAGAAATATGCAATCTGCCCAACCTTCTCTGTCCTGCCTTACACTTGTTACTTTATCACACAGCTCCAGAAGCCTTGTGAGGCATGAGTTCCCTTCCCAGAACCCATGTTGGCGGCTGTTTTGAGCTCCAAGAGCCTTGTTAGGCATGAGTTCCCTTCCCAGAACCCATGTTGGCGGCTGTTTTGAGCTCCAAGAGCCTTGTTAGGCATGAGTTTCCGTCCCTGAACTCTTACTGATGTTGGTTTTACATTCCTAATTCTCTAAGGGGTGTAACCAGTCTTAACCTGATAATTCTTTCAAGTACTTTGCAAGAGATGCTTGTCTGTGATACTGGTCAGTAGTTGAGTGCATTTTCTGTGTAATTACCTAAGTGTAGATTCCTAAGTGTAGTTACAGTATGAGAGCTATGGTCGTGGTGTCCCATCTTCCCAGTACTCTTTGTCGTATAACGCTTATATATGTTATGTATAAACTGTATGTGTGAATGTCTGTGAATATATGGTCTATTGATTTAAACATTACCTTGTTATGTGAGAGCAGTTGAAGCATTATCAGATACTATTCCAGTCCAAAGCCACGTAGACTGTTGGGGTAGAGTGACAGTCCCGCCTCATGCAGGTCAGAGATCGATCCCGATGGTTCTAGTGGTTTACCTTCCTTCACTCAATCCGCTCCTACGTCTTTGTCGTCATAACCCTTGCAAGTGTTACATAGTCGTAATGACTAACTGCTTTCTCTTGATAATTGCCTAAGGTTACCATTGTAGAATAATAATGGCAGGCGAGGCTAACACCCCTCTCTCTCGTCCCCGGCTCAGGTACCTGCACAACAACTCCCTCACCGCCATCACATCGGAGCTCCTCCTCAACCTGACGGCTCTCAGGACCCTGTGAGTACCCCACACACCTGCGTGTCCTGATGGCTCTCAGGACCCTGTGAGTACCCCACACACCTGGGTGTCCTGACGGTTCTCAGGACCCTGTGAGTACCCCACACACCTGGGCGTCCTGATGGTTCTCAGGACCCTGTGAGTACCCCACACACCTGGGCGTCCTGATGGTTCTCAGGACCCTGTGAGTACCCCACACACCTGCGTGTCCTGATGGCTCTCAGGACCCTGTGAGTACCCCACACACCTGGGTGTCCTGACGGTTCTCAGGACCCTGTGAGTACCCCACACACCTGGGCGTCCTGATGGTTCTCAGGACCCTGTGAGTACCCCACACACCTGGGCGTCCTGATGGTTCTCAGGACCCTGTGAGTACCCCACACACCTGGGCGTCCTGATGGCTCTCAGGACCCTGTGAGTACCCCACACACCTGGGCGTCCTGATGGTTCTCAGGACCCTGTGAGTACCCCACACACCTGGGCGTCCTGATGGTTCTCAGGACCCTGTGAGTACCCCACACACCTGGGCGTCCTGATGGTTCTCAGGACCCTGTGAGTACCCCACACACCTGGGCGTCCTGATGGCTCTCAGGACCCTGTGAGTACCCCACACACCTGGGCGTCCTGATGGTTCTCAGGACCCTGTGAGTACCCCACACACCTGGGCGTCCTGATGGCTCTCAGGACCCTGTGACTACCCCCACACACCTGGGTGTCCTGACGGTTCTCAGGACCCTGTGAGTACCCCACACACCTGGGCGTCCTGATGGCTCTCAGGACCCTGTGAGTACCCCCACACACCTGGGCGTCCTGATGGCTCTCAGGACCCTGTGAGTACCCCACACACCTGGGCGTCCTGATGGCTCTCAGGACCCTGTGAGTACCCCACACACCTGGGCGTCCTGATGGCTCTCAGGACCCTGTGAGTACCCCCACACACCTGGGCGTCCTGATGGCTCTCAGGACCCTGTGAGTACCCCCACACACCTGGGCGTCCTGATGGCTCTCAGGACCCTGTGAGTACCCCCACACACCTGGGCGTCCTGATGGCTCTCAGGACCCTGTGAGTACCCCACACACCTGGGCGTCCTGATGGCTCTCAGGACCCTGTGAGTACCCCACACACCTGGGCGTCCTGATGGCTCTCAGGACCCTGTGAGTACCGCACACACCTGGGCGTCCTGATGGCTCTCAGGACCCTGTGAGTACCCCACACACCTGGGTGTCCTGATGGCTCTCAGGACCCTGTGAGACCCCACACACCTGAGCGCCTGTGCGTCCCGGCACCGTTAACAACCTCTCTGTGGGTGTTACTGCACAGTAACAACCGTCCATGGGGTTTAGAACCCATCTGACTATATTATATATTGACCAGTGACCATTATGTGATACCACACGCATTATAATATAAGTTTGGGAGAGTTTATGAAAAAAAATATAATATGCAATTTAAAGTAATAACACCAGATTAATAAGTAATGGCAATGTCTTCCCACAGACATAATAACATAGGGTAAAACCCCACACGTGTGTATTTGTGAAATATATGTAAACATTTACACCAAGTCTTTCGGACTCTCTTGAGTGTGAAGGTGTCGGAAGTGTGGTTAGGACGAGACTTACATCTCAACGTCTAATGAGGCTGTTACCCGATGTTGTTGTAGTTTTAGATTTAGTTACTCTGAACGAAATGTCCATGTAGGCCGGGCTATAGTGAGTCCGTAAAGGCTGCTACCCAGGGTCTAATCCTCTAGTGGAGGTGCTCATCTGGATGCTATCCCTCGTAACCCACTCCGTAACCCAAGGAACGCGGCTAATGGAACTGCTTCCATTCATCCTTTTATTGAGATCTAATTTTAATTCACTCAATCATTTTCCTAGTAAAGCTATCCTCGGAAGTAAAACTTTTGTTGCCAGTAAAAGTATTCAAAGTATTTACGAGAACCCCTTCCACTACTCCTTCTAATTTTAATATTATTACTTTTATAGTTTATTTCACACATCTTACAGTCAATTGTGTGATCCTTTTACTAACTTCGGTTTGTTACGGAGGGAGTTACGAGGGATAGCATCCAGATGAACATCTCTGATAATAACAACTCCAGTTCTCAGAATATCCGGATTACAGAAAGGACACCTGACCATAATTCCATGGAAGACATTACCGCAGGTAATGTCTTCTACGGAAGTCATTACCTGCTGTCTTCTACGGAAGTCATTACCTGCTGTCTTCTACGGAAGTCATTACCTGCTGTCTTCTACGGAAGACAGACATGGGGCCTGACGGCTGAGTAGACAGCACACGGGATTTGTAGTCCTAAGGTTCCGGGTTCGAATCCCGGCGGAGGCGGAAACAAATAGGCAGAGTTTCTTTCACCCTGATGCTCCTGTTCACCTAGCAGTAAATAGGTACCTGGGAGTTAGACAGCTGCTACGGGCTGCTTCCTGGGGATGTGTAACAAAAAAGGAGGCCTGGTCGAGGACCGGGCCACAAGGACGCTAAGCCCCGAAATCATCTCAAGATAACCTTAAGATGGGTACATCGGCAGTCGGGAATAGAGGTGACCAGGTCAGGAGGTCAAGATGGATAAGAGGACTGGACCCAGGGTAGGATAAGAGGACTGGACCCAGGGTAGGATAAGAGGACTGGACCCAGGGTAGGATAAGAGGACTGGACCCAGGGTAGGATAAGAGGACTGGACCCAGGGTAGGATAAGAGGACTGGACCCAGGGTAGGATAAGAGGACTGGACCCAGGGTAGCAGCCTCAACGTTGTTGACACTCACACCAGTCACACAGTCTGCAGCTCGACCTGAGAGCATCCGGACGATGGTATGGACCACATTACCAATTATTAGTGAACCAGCGTTGCTGCTCCCAGTTTCAAAATGAAGAATGACTCCAGTCCTGACAGAGACGACCCTTACATTCCTGTAACCAACGCCAACAGGAAGAGCCACTCCACTAGAACACATCGAGGAAAAATGCTTGACCAACAAATTCTCCAACTACCCAGACAAAAAAAACAAAACACGTATTCAAGGTGCTGCATACTGAGGGCAAGACCTTGTATGATACAGTAGTGGGCCTTAAAAAAACAGCATCGCCAGCTGAAGATACAAGCAAAGTCAAACCTCCGAGGCGAGTATATTCTGAGGCCCAAAGACGAAATAGCTGTAACTATCTTAAAGAATGACAGGATATGCGACGAACTCAATCCAGAGGACAAAATACGGAAAATCATTGCCTCCACTATCCCATGCACGTGGCCGTAACTCATTTAGAGAAGATGAATTATGTGGTGTCAGCGGAAAGATGCCAGGTAAAATCCACGAAGCAGGAAACCCGACATGTCCTTCTCCCTGTAAAAGGACGGCTTTATAAAAAACTTGATCTTGGCATTTGGGGCATGTTCCAACACAGACCTTACACCCCAGAGCCCCTCAGATGTTTCAGATATAAGAGATTTGGACATCACAAGGATGAATGCCAACGCCCATTGAGATGTGGAGTCTGCAACCAGCCCCACGACACGAAAATATGCTTTGATAAACACAAGACTAACCATCCAGCTCAAGCTAAGTGCCAAAATTGCTCTAAGGCACACCATACCTGGAACCTAAGATACCCCAAATGTCTTAAAAGTATCCAAACGAACTTCTCCACGCCCACAGCAGAGCAGAAGTGTTAAGCAAAATATATACCAGTTCTCCTGCCCACAAAAACAGTGCGGAGCATACCAAGATAAAACCAGGTGCGTATGGTGGAAGGTCACATGACCTTCCACCATACGCCATGGTGGAGGGTGAGACCACCATACGCCATGGTGGAGGGTGAGAAGGCCTCCGTCCAGGACAAAGGGAGGGCTGGGGACCACAATGAAATAATTCAATGTAATCGCCCGCCAATTGCATGGAGTAAGCACACATTATGCAATGAAGGCAAGAGTGTAAGAGTTTCCACTGGTAAGGGTCAAAGAGTAAACAGGCCCTAAACCAGCACAGCAGTAAGTAGTGCTCCCACACAACTGGACACCCTCTGGCCAATGCTTACGGCCTTGATCACGGAATTGGTAGAAAGTTTGCTGTCGAAACACGGTGTCAAGCAAACCACAGAGACTCGAAAGATAATTGAGCACAAGCTCAAGAAATTCGAAATAACAATATCCTCACTTTCAAGAACGCAGAGTGGGAAACATTCACCTAAAAAAACAGGAAGAGTCCAGTGCTTTTGAAAGTGACCTTGATGAGTAAGTTTCAACTTCACCAAGATCCTCAACTCCAATTTCAACTTCCATGACGAGTTCATCTGATTCGATGGATGCCATGGTAATATCAACAAGTTCCAACAAACTAAAGGACTAAAGATCCTGAAATGGAATGCGCAAGGGCTGCGCACAAAATTTCAACACTTGCAATGCATAGCAGCAACCACTAGGAATAGACATCAAGCTCCTACAGAAGAGCTTGCTTCGAGACGGATTAGAACCTAAACTCTCAGGCTATCACGGCTTCTTCTTTCCAAGGGTTAACGGACAATCCAGGGGGATGTGCAATCTATGTGAAAAGTGACCTGTATTATAGTCTGTGGGTTGGTTGATGTTGTCGTCGTTGATCCTTCTCTATGGACAACCCAACCCACCACTCGGTAGAGTGCTTATACTAGGAGATCACCCTTGGCGCTTCTGGCTCTTGGAGAGGGGCTCAGCATCACACGTTTAGGGGATGCGGCTCCAACACTTAGCCTCGTTGTCACGTGCACACACCCACTCGAGCCGCTGTGACTCCCCACTCTCTCCTTATGAGATATGATCTCCTCAATCCCCTATGACTTACTAGTATTACCTTCTACCCTGTCCACAGCAGTGGTTCTTGGTTCTTTCTCTCTCTCTCTCCTTCTTTACTACCTCCTGGGAAGCCTCACTAGGACAAGGGCAAACACCAGCAAATTGGGATACATTTACTGGACAAAGCACATACACAATACATACACACATATAATAATAATGAATCCTATACTCTATAATATTACAATCAGGTTGCTCTCCAACACCATCAGAACTCTATTATCAGTTTACCAAGTGGTATCCTATCTTCTGATTCACCACCTGATACTATCCACCTCCTCAAGTAGATCAAGTCTACATACACTATTGCACTATCAACAAGAGGAATATATATATACTTATATATATATAAATGTGTACAATGAAAATCAGCATGTGAATGCAATAACATATATCAGTGTAAATGTTCCTTGATACACAACAATGATCAATCAATCACTCTATCAGTCCTCGAACACATAAATCTGTAGGTAATCCAGCCTACGCCTGCAACTCTAAACTTCAGTATAAAACACTCCTTGACATAAGAATGCAAACACTCACTCACCTCTCACTGCGTCTTGCACGCTAATGACAACCAAACACTATCAACTCCCTACAAGTAATCCACCAGAACTTCCCTTCCACCTCTGGAAGTTCACTACCCTGATATCTTCAGGTTCTTCCGGGCTTAACTACCAGGATCCTCTGCAGCTCCTCCAGGCTGCTATCATGAAGTTTCCTTGAGCAACTACGGTGCTTCACCCTCCTGCTAGGGTCCTCCACAGCTCTCTTGGCTGCTACACCATGAAGTTTCCTCGAGCAACTATGGTGCTTCACCACCTCTACAGAAGCACGTGACACTCCTCTTCACTGCTTTTCCTCACAGCTCGAGGTCCTCTGCTCCACTACCTTGGAGTCTCATCAACTACTTCATCTGTGCTGGCTTCGAAGTTCTCAGCAACTTCTTCCCCAAAGACAAACCTGCAACCCATCGACACTCCAATAAAATGTTTCCCCTTTAACACATAAACAAAAATAACCACACAATATGTTTGCCTCAAACCTCTATCTGTCCTCTACATACAGTGAGAGTGGACTCCCCCATTTTGGGCGGGTCCATACTCCACCTCGCCCGGCGGGCCTCCTCACTCAGTGAGGGTCCTTCACCGTCAGGAGCCAGGCTCCCTCAGTCGCCCACCAGCGCTCAGAGGGGACGGACGTCGCTCCGTGTTCCTCCCTCTCCACTCTCTTATTTTAGGCTTTCTGGCTTATTAAAACATGTCTAACTTATCAATAAACGTTGCTACTGTCACTGGGCACACGACCAACTACAAGCAATCACTATGAACTGGCATATATCGTGCTTACCACAGATTGTCTGGTCGAGGGCGCTCCTCCCTCTGACGAAGCTTGTCAGGGCGCTTCCACGTCCCACAATAATGCCTCTGGGTGGTTTAATACTCTCCTCATCGCCCACGACTTGAGACCACACGTCCCCAGCTCGATTCCACAGCTGGTACGTCTGCACACTTCTCTTCTCTTCGAGATATATCACTAGGGGTTCCCTTCTGACGGGAGCTCAACGGAGCGCGGCTTTCCCCTGCGATGTCTGGCACTCAAGTGAGGTCAAAGCCCCTCCAGAAGCGAGCCGCATGCCTCCAGCAAAATATCCACATCTCCTAGCCAGTCATTTACCTGTTTTCTTCTTCATTGCCCATAATCTCAAATTGTTATACATATCCAAGCAACTATTTTACATATGTGTTATCACCTCAATATTTGCTAGACCTTCTAGTTAGGTCAGGCTTGATGAATAACTCTCTAGGAGGGAGACTCGTTTCTCCTGCAGGCTGAGATCATAACACTTCCCTCCCCTTATTTTTGAGAGTTATTCCAGTGGCAAAGCTCGGGTTAATACATCCGCCACCACACTGTCTCATTCTTCAACCGACTGGTTCGACCGGTTGATCTGCTTATGTACTCCCTTAGGAGTCTACAATTAGTTCGTTGCACCTTGCAACATCTTGCTCACAAGTCTCCAGGAACATGATCTTCTCACAAACGATCTGACTTCTCTGGTACCTCTTGGCTTGGCTGTCCTCCTTGGACGCCTGTACTCCATCGGTCCACTCTACTTATTGTTTCCACCCTCCGTTTCCTCGTCTTCCTCTCTTCACGTCCAGAGTCAGACATCTACTGTCTGTACCTCCTCTGTCGTCTTCACACTTCCATCTACTGCCATTATACTTTCGTCTCCTGTCATCATACTTCACCCCCTCGTCTTCACCGACGATCCTCCCTTTCGTCTCCTCATTTATCCGAGA
Organism: Procambarus clarkii; assembly: GCF_040958095.1. Lineage (NCBI taxonomy): Eukaryota > Metazoa > Arthropoda > Malacostraca > Decapoda > Cambaridae > Procambarus > Procambarus clarkii. The sequence goes on from NC_091185.1 coordinate 22,822,021, forward strand.
CCTCATCCTGTTTGACTTCCATCGAGTCCTCGGCTTTCTTCTATTCCTCCATGCTTGTATCATCATCCTCTTCTCACACTTCTCACCTCTATACAACTCCATTTCTTCTCCTTCAACTCTTCTTCGTTCCCTAAAAGTTTCTTCGAGCATTGTACTACATCCAACAGCACTCGACCGTACATGTCGCTTTACCTCTCCTAGAGTGCTCGTAGGCATCTCTCCACACATACTGTCTCTTCTCCTTTCATTTCCTCGGTTATTACTCTTCACCATCTCTCCTCCACGTTTTCTGTGAAACATGTCAACTCTTGACATCTCCCACAACTTAACTCCACTATCCATATGCCTCTGTGCTCGTGGACCACTTGATGCTATACTCCCGTCCTCAGTATGTCCACATCTTTCCTCATTCCTACTCAGCACAGTTGCATTCACCTTCCGACCCTTAATTTCAGCAGTCTGGGCTCTGCTCAGGTCCGCTCTCTTCACATGATTCTTCTTCGGCTGGGCCATCTTCACTTTTGACCTCACCGAGACTTCATTTTCCTGGGCTGGACCTTCATCAAACAGCCATGCTATATCTACATCGATATCTTCCACCGGCTGACTCGACACTGTCTCATCTTCTCCAGCGTCTTCCTTGTTGGCCACCTCTGCCTTCATCACTACCGAGACAGGGTACTCAATGGCTTGGCGGTCTCCTGACTCATCTCCTCGGATGTCGGTCAGGTTCGCACTCTCAGGTGTCCCACCCGTGCCGTGTCCTTCTGGGCACTCCTCTGGCACAGTCTCCGCTATGACTCTTGGCAACACCTTTGTCCCGCACAAGTCATTCCCCAGGATCACTTGGACTCCTGGAACAGGTATGTTGGGGCACACTCCCAACATCACCTCTGCCGACACATATTCCGACCTTAGCTGGACAGTACAAACGGGCATGTCACTCTCAGACAATAACCCATATACTTTCATCTTCCCACTGCCAGCTAATCGTCGATCATTCCCAATCAGGCTTCTCGTAATCAAGCTCTGATAAGCTCCGGTATCCCTTAAGATACCAACTTCTACCTCAGGTTGGCCTCTTATACTGATCCAACCTTTACTCATGAACGGCCTATACCTCTCGTTCACTAAGTTCACCTTCTGTGGTTTGTCTCGGAACACATTAGTATATTTAGTTCGGGGGTCACACATGGCCAGGGTCACAACTCTTTTGCCCTGCCTACAATCTCGCATCACGTGACCCAATCCGTTACAATTGTAACACCTCACCTGGGAAAAGTCTCTTCTATATGTACCAGAGTGACTCTGACTTTGTCCACTCGCATGAGAGTTCCTCGGGCCAGGCACACTACCTGCACTCTGTGGGGCTTTACTGGACTCTTGGTTTCCTGGATAACGATCAGTTTCTCGTTTAGCTCCTCCATCTTCACTTTCAGACGAAGTGCGCGACCTACTCTTCTGAGTTTTAGGGTACTTACTTTTATCTGGCCATTTATCAAAATTCTTCTCACCCCAGACTCTTCTGGGTCTTTCATAATTTCTTCCTCCCCAGACTCCACTGGGTCTGCCATTGCTGCGTCTCGCCTCGCTTCTCACTCTGTTCTCCCTCAAGCTCTTATATGCTTCCGTAATCATATCCGCCCTATCTGCGGCATCTTTCACCTCCTTTATCCCTGCTTCTTGGATCTTGAACTTTGTTTCGGGATGCATCATCTCCAAGAACTTCTCCATGACCGTCAGTTGCTTCAGGGTAGCGTAAGATCCAACTCCAGCAGCCTCAATCCACTTCTGGAATCGTCTTTCCAGATCTCTTGCTGTCTCAGCAAACGTACACGCTCCAACTCTGATCATTTCTCTGAAGCGCTTTCTATAAGCTTCTGGGGTTAACTGAAACGAGCGCAATATGCTGCTCTTTACTGTGGCGTAATCCTGGCACTCTTCCAGTGACAATTGGGTGTATGCCTCCCTGGCTGCACCGGTCAATCTTAACTGGACCAGCTGGGCCCATTCCTCTTGTGGCCACTCCTTGATGCTGGCTACTTTTTCAAAATGCTCGAAAAAGCTTTCTGCCTCTTCGGGAACAAACAAGGGAATGTCCTTCTCCCTAACCCTAACATCTGGTGAGTGTGATACCTGGGTTGTGCTCTCTGGCAACCCATGTTCAATCCTTTGCTCAGCCAAGGTTCTATTCGCTTCTATCTGCATTTGTTTTGTTTTCTCTTTTTCTTTCTCCTGTTCCAACTCCAGTTCTCTTACTCTGGTTTTCTCTTTTTCTACTTCCAATCTGGTTTTCTCTTTTTCTACTTCCAGCCTGGTTTTCTCTTTTTCTACTTCCAGTCTGGTTTTTTTCTTTTTCCTTCTCGGCTTCATTTTTCATCTGGAGTTCTAATTTCATCTTTTCCAGCTGGAACTGTCTCTCCTTGTCCTCACGCTGCATCTGGAACTCTAACTGGAATCTCTCCAAGCTCCTATTCCGGCTACTCCTGCTACTGCGGCTACTCTTGCTGCTCCTACTCGATCCCTGGGATCTCACTTCATCCTGCCCATCATCCTCCTTTCCGCTTTCAGCTCCTTTTTGGTCCCCTTGCTCTGCTGCTTCATTTTTGGCTCTTAACTGCCTCAGGATCTCATCCTTCATCCCAGCTACCTTAGATGCCTTCAACGTGATGCCACATTTTTCTGCTATTTGCTTTAATTGGTCCCTCGTGCAACCTTCCAAGTCCTCAGGCTTGCCTGACTCCACAAACGCTTGCACCTTATCCATCTTTGTCTTGTGAGTCTTCCCAAGAGAGAGAATATACACCTGCGGTCATACAGTTTATTTCAGCAAGGGTGTACAAATCCACTCCTGGACAGGGTGTGGGTGTGTCAGTTCACTCTCCCGGACACAGGCCCCCAATTTATTATAGTCTGTGGGTTGGTTGATGTTGTCATCATTGATCCTTCTCTATGGACAACCCAACCCACCACTCGGTAGAGTGCTTATACTAGGAGATCACCCTTGGCGCTTCTGGCTCTTGGAGAGGGGCTCAGCGTCACACGTTTAGGGGATGCGGCTCCAACACTTAGCCTCGTTGTCACGTGCACACACCCACTCGAGCCGCTGTGACTCCCCACTCTCTCCTTATGAGATTTGATCTCCTCAATCCCCTATGACTTACTAGTATTACCTTCTACCCTGTCCACAGCAGTGGTTCTTGCTTCTTTCTCTCTCTCTCTCCTTCTTTACTACCTCCTGGGAAGCCTCACTAGGACAAGAGCAAACACCAGCAAATTGGGATACATTTACTGGACAAAGCACATACACAATACATACACACATATAATAATAATGAATCCTATACTCTATAATATTACAATCAGGTTGCTCTCCAACACCATCAGAACTCTATTATCAGTTTACCAAGTGGTATCCTATCTTCTGATTCACCACCTGATACTATCCACCTCCTCAAGTAGATCAAGTCTACATACACTGTTGCACTATCAACAAGAGGAATATATATATATATATATATCTATAAATGTGTACAATGAATATCAGCATGTGAATGCAATAACATATATCAGTATAAATGTTTCTTGATACACAACAATGATCAATCGATCACTCTATCAGTCCTCGAACACATAAATCTGTAGGTAATCCAGCCTACGCCTGCAACTCTAAACTTCAGTATAAAACACTCCTTGACATAAGGATGCAAACACTCACTCACCTCTCACTGCGTCTTGCACGCTAATGACAAGCAAACACTATCAACTCCCTACAAGTAATCCACCAGAACTTCCCTTCCACCTCTGGAAGTTCACTACCCTGATATCTTTAGGTTCTTCCGGACTTCACTACCAGGATCCTCTGCAACTCCTCCAGGCTGCTATCATGAAGTTTCCTTGAGCAACTACGGTGCTTCACCCTCCTGCTAGGGTCCTCCACAACTCTCTTGGCTGCTACACCATGAAGTTTCCTTGAGCAACTATGGTGCTTCACCACCTCTACAGAAGCACGTGACACTCCTCTTCACTGCTTTTCCTCACAGCTCGAGGTCCTCTGCTCCACTACCTTGGAGTCTCATCAACTACTTCATCTGTGCTGGCTTCGAAGTTCTCAGCAACTTCTTCCCCAAAGACAAACCTGCAACCCATCGACACTCCAATAAAATGTTTCCCCTTTAACACATAAACAAAAATAACCACACAATATGTTTGCCTCAAACCTCTATCTGTCCTCTACATACAGTGAGAGTGGACTCCCCCGTTTTGGGCGGGTCCATACTCCACCTCGCCCGGCGGGCCTCCTCACTCAGGGAGGGTCCTTCACCGTCAGGAGCCAGGCTCCCTCAGTCGCCCGCCAGCACTCAGAGGGGACGGACGTCGCTCCGTGTTTCTCCCTCTCCACTCTCTTATTTTAGGCTTTCTGCCTTATTAAAACATGTCTAACTTATCAATAAACGTTGCTACTGTCACTGGGCACACGACCAACTACAAGCAATCACTATGAACTGGCGTATATCGTGCTTACCACAGATTGTCTGGTCGAGGGCACTTCCACGGCCCACAATAATGCCTCTGGGCGGTTTAATACTCTCCTCGTCGCCCACGACTTGAGACCACACATCCCCAGCTCGATTCCACAGCTGGTACGTCTGCACACTTCTCTTCGAGATATATCACTAGGGGTTCCCTTCTGACGGGAGCTCAACGGAGCGCGGCTTTCCCCTGCGATGTCTGGCACTCAAGTGAGGTCAAAGCCCCTCCAGAAGCGAGCCTCACGCCTCCAGCAAAATATCCACATCTCCTAGCCAGTCATTTACCTGTTTTCTTCTTCATTGCCCATAATCTCAAATTGTTATACATATCCAAGCAACTATTTTACATATATGTTATCACCTCAATATTTGCTAGACCTTCTAGTTAGGTCAGGCTTGATGAATAACTCTCAAGGAGGGAGACTCGTTTCTCCTGCAGGCTGAGATCATAACACCTGATCTCCTAGCCCATAACCAGCCCACCCGATTGTGGGCCAAGGACAGTGGTTATGGGAGTATTCATTGAGCTAAGACAAGACCAACTTGAAGTGTTTAATGTTTACAGGTCTCCAAAAGCAGAAAAGGATCTTTCGTTGTTATTTGGAAACGTCCACTACCTCAAACACAATCATTTGTGGTAATTTCAATGCTCATCGTCGTTTGGCACTAGGTACGAACACAACAAATGAGGTCGGCGTACACATAGCTCATCTACGAGCCCAGCCACCAGAAATTTAAATCCTAAACAAGAAAGAGCCCACCCACATCCAAGGAGGTTCACTAGACCTTACCATCATTTTAGCCTCTTTCAGAGATGCAGCAACATGGTCAGTTGAGCCAACACTCACAAGTGACCACTACTGGGACCAAAGATGGATCAATCCACCCCACCTCCACCTCCACTAGAAGCCTGGAACTTCACTCTAGCAAAATGGGACCGCTTTCATATCTTCATCTCAGAGTGGCATGGAAACTATGTTGTTCCCGAAGACATTAATCAGACAGAACAAGATTATGACAAAGTAATTCAAAGTGCAGCCAGCCACTCAATTCCACTGAAAACAGACCTCCAGACACCACAAAGATCACTGGAACTAATGCAAACGTGTCAAAGAACTCAGTCATAGACTCAACATCACAAGCAAGCTATACAAAAAGCAGCCAAGTGACCGCAACAAGATTCTACTTTGTGAGGTCAATGAACATGTGCATCAAGAGACCAGGATAATCAAAGCACAAAAGTGGCTGGAATGGTGTTCACATCTGAAAGAACACACCTCTCTTGGAGAGATGTGGCACTAAATCCATAGGGGTCAAAGAAATAAAACACCAAAAGCCCCACACCCTAAAGATCCTCAACAGGAAACCGAAGTACTGGCAACCAAATTTGAAGGAAAAGAAGCCAATAATCAGCTTCCACCAGATGTACTAGCAGCGCAGAAAGGATTAGAGGAAGGTGACACAGAATACTAACAGCCTGTGCAAAAGCCTGACACAAACACCCCTTTCACATTGGACTCAATCTCAATCGGGCTCAGAAAAACTCCAAAGATACATCCTTTGGTGACGACAATATAAGTTATTAAATGAATAACCTATAAAATGTAAACTTTTAAAAATCCAGACAGCCAAGGCTCAATTCATCTGGATTCGAACCCTTCACGGGGAATGAGTTTTCTAATCCATATCCCCCTCCCTGTCCAGCTCGTTGTTGCCGTGAGGGGGCTTGGTGGGCAGCTGTTGGAGTGTGATGCTCCTTGGGAGGGTGCTCTGTCCTTTTGTAACCTTGTGCTCCTGCTGCTGTCATCTCTAATTGTGCTGGACAACTTTTCCTTTTCCTACTGTTTCGTTTTTCTTCCCTATCTTCTCTTTTCTCATTGTCATTCCCCACCGACCTTTTGCCTGTTTTGATTCTTCTTTTGGCCTTTTTTTATTTTGACGTCCGGGTGTTTGGGGAGGCATTCTCTTGCACCCGTAGAACGGTAGTACCCATCGTCTCGAACGAGGGAACCCTTTTATTGTCAATCCTCCTTTCGTCACTGAACTCGATCTCGACGGACTGACGGTTCTTAAGGTGGCGTTTGTGGGGCATATACTTACGATGCACTCCTGGGGGGGCGGTGGCAAGATCGGCAACATGTCTCTTGTTGGGTGTCCAGCCTCTAATTGTGGCTTGATGGTGGGTGTCGGGGCACATTCGTAAATGAAAGTCTTTCCTCGTTTTTATGTCAGATAATGTTTCCCTTGTACCTTCTCAGGCTCGTGGGTTGGGCGACCAAGCCCCCGAGTCGGACAGTGTTGGAAGACCAGGCTCTGTAGCCCCCGCTGCATTGGGCCCCGACCTTGCTCCTCCTTTGACTCTCCTTACTACTTCCCTCAGCTCCCCTCCCTCCTCGGAGGTAGGGTCGAGTTTCCAGCCCCCAGTGGTGACCACCTCGTCACCTGGCACAGCTCCATCTCTCATTGTGACTACTGCGCCATTTACCTCCTCTCACCCTGGGGGTTCTCAACGCCGTCCCCGCCACGGCCGCACTCGTACGATCCCTTCCCATACTAATACTTACAATGCCTTGTTTGGTCCTGCTACATGGGCTTAATAATTTGATCTCCACCATCTGGATTCTACTCCTCCTGACGATTTCTCCCTCCATAAACACCTTGTTGATTAAGTAGATGCCTCTGTTACTTTTAACCCCACCAGTTATGGTACGCGTGTCATCACTGCTCCTTCTCAGGATGCAGCTACTCATTTAGCCGCTTTGTTCTGCATTGGGGTGACCCTTGTTCGGGTCTCCAAAAACGCTCAATTAAATGCCAGTGTTGGCACTGTTCTCCTCCCATATCATTTTGCAACTGGTGTTAAGGACCTCCAAGACTGCCATGAGGATATTAAACGTACCCTCGAAGTCCAAGGCCATTCTGTCCTCCAGGTAGACACGTTAACTCGACCCCCTCGTGGTCGTCGCCGTTAGCCCCTTCGAGATGTAAAACCCACCTTTGAGAGTAGGGCCCTTCCGCCCTCTATTATTATTCTTGCCGGTGCCAGATGCTCCGTTCAGGAGTAGATTCCCTCTCCTAGACTTTGCAAATAAGTGTTGGATGTTTGGGCACGGTGTCCTCGAGTGCACAAGCACTGTGTATCTATGCCCCACGTGTGGGGACGATAATCATTCTAAGTCCGAGTGCACTTCTCCCCAAGCTCGCTGCCTCAATTGCGGTGAGGCCCATCCTACCTTCTCACGCTCGTGTATACACTACAAACTCGAGGAAGCCGTCCTCAGCTTGAAATATCGTGATCGCCTGACTTTTCCTGAAGCGAGACGCCAAGTTCGTCATCTCACCCCTTTCGCGGGTGTATCCTATGCTCTTTTGTTGCGTTCTACCTTTCCTCATCCTTCCTATCTTCCTCAGTCTCACAACCGTTTCCAGGCCTTAGACCCGAATACACCTTCCACCTTCTCTATTCCTTTGTGTCCTGTCCTGAAAAGTCTCCCTCCTGGTTCTCCATCTGGAGTTTCCCCCCTTCCTTCCCAGTCCACCGTGTCTCCTATGTCTTCTTTCCCATCTCCCCCCCACTCTTTCTTCCCAGTCCACAGTGTCTCCTATGTCTTCTTTCCCATCTCCCCCCCACTCTTTCTTCCAAACCCTCCCCTCCCCCTAGTCTCTTGACCCTCCACGCCGCCTGTCTGTCCAGGCTGATGTCCATCATCCTCCCAACAATCTACGTGTTGTTCGCTCGTGTTCCTCTTCTCCTGCTGAGACCATTGAGTCTGTCGCCGGGTATGTTGTTACTGGAACGCCTGTCTCTTCGATTAAGAAACGTAAGCCTGGCTCCTCTCCTTCTTCCTCCCCAGTGGTAAGAAGGTATTGCTTTCTTCCTCGCCCCCTCCCTCTGAATCTATCACTACGTCCCCTCCCATTTCAGTGGTCGGGCCCCCTGCCCCAGATATAAAGGTTTCTTTCGCCCCCAATTCCTTTTCGGTTGCTGCCCTTGCTGAGGTGCACTTCCTGACTTCTACCCTGCCCCTCTCAGTTGTCTCCTCCTCTTCCGGACCCCGTCAAACTGCCTCTGATCTGTCCTCCCGCTCCCTTCCCTCCATCGTTACTCAGCTTACCCATGCCCCCTAACCCTGCTTTTGCTGACTCTGTTCCTGAGCCTAACCCTGATCCTGAGATTCTTTAATAAACTGTGTTCTTCTTTACCTTTGTTTCTTTATTGTTCTCTGTTACTGTCCTTTCTCTTTGAAAATGTCTGTTCTTCAGTGGAATATTCGTGGATTTTATGCCAACTTCCATGAACTCCAACTTCTAATCACACAGTTTTTACCACTTTGTGTTTGTCTCCAGGAACCAATGCTTGGTGCTCGTCCTGGTCACTTTCGTGGTTATTCCTTTCATTCTCCCCCAGCGGCCCATAACTTTACTGCTCTCTTAATTCGTTCAGATATTCCCTTCGTCCCCCTACTTCTTCCATCACCTATCCATTGTTCTGCTGCCCGTGTTTTTGAGGGTAAATGGTATACAGGCTGTTCCATTTATCTCCCCTCAAATGTCCCGCTTTCCTTATCCTGATCTTACACACACCTTCTGGAATCCTTGCCAGAGCCGGTGCTCCTTTTGGGTGATTTCAACTGTCGACATACCCTCTGGAGTGATGTTCTGACAAACACACGAGGCCGCCTTCTCGAACCATTCGTCCTCGCTTCTTCTCTATCTCTTCTGAATTCTGGTGAGCCCACTCATGTGGACTCTTGGACTCGCACCCTTTCCTGTCTTGATCTTTCTCTCTGCTCATCGTCCCTTTACTTAAATTTCATGAGGCGGGTTTTTGATGACGTCCATAACAGTGATCATTTCCCCATCCTCGTTTCCTTTTTCTCTTTCCACCCTCCCCTCTCCTTCCCTATGTGGCAGTTTGCCAAGGTTGACTGGAACCTATTCACCCTCCGTGCTACTCTCTCTGACCTTTCCACTCTGCCTTTTCCTCACGCCCTCCTCCTTTTTCACGACAACGTCTTCGACAATGCCCTTCACTCTGTTCGTCGCTCTACCTCCCAAGGCACGCGGATGTGCGTTCCCTGGTGGAATGCGGACTGTGCTCGGGCTGTCTGCTGTAAGCGTGGAGCCTGGAAGAAACTCCGACGCCGGCAGATGGCTGATTCTTTTGTTTTGTTTCGGAAGGCTAGTGCGGTGGCATGTAGGACCATCCGTACAGCTAAATGTGAGAGTTAGAAATCTTATGTTTCCACCATTACGTCCGATACTTCTCTGCCGCAGATCTTGAAGAAGATCCGCAAGATTGTGGGTAAGTTCGTTCCCGATGTCTCGCCGGTTCTCTACCTCCTTAGTAATCTTGTGGCGGACGCAGTGCAGGTCGCGACCGAACTGAGTTCCCACTTTTCTACTGTTAGCTCTGGTTCTCATTTTATTCAATCCTTCCTTCTTTGTAAGCCTGTTCTTGATCTCATCCCTTAGATTTCCACACTCATCTCTGTCTTTCCTATAATGATCCTTTCTCTCTTTCTGAACTTCAGTCTGCCCTGGCCCTCTGCGGATCTACGGCAGTTGGCTCGGATGACGGACATTATGAGATGCTTCTCCATCTCCCTCCGTGCACGTGTCAGTCTTTACTGAGTCTGTATAACCAGGTCTGGGATTCGTCGTCAGTCCCTGAGGACTGGCTCGATGCCGTTGTACTCCCTATTCGGAAACCATGGTCTCTTGGTACTTCCCCTACTGACTTCCACCCTATTGCCCTCACGAGCTGTGTCTACACACTCTTTGAGCGTATGTAAACGTTTGTCTGATGTGGTTCTTGGAACACCATCACCACCTCCCTCCTTCTCAATTTGGTTTTCGAAAGTGCCGCATCACGACTGATGTCCTGGTGAACTTGGAGATCTATATTCGCACTGCTTTTGCTGCGAAGACCTCCGTTGTTGCTGTACTTTTTGACCTGAAAAAGGCTTATGCCACGGCTTGGAGATACCATATTTTGTCTCAACTTCGTTCTTTTGGCCTTCGTGGTAATCTCCCTCTTTTCCTTCAAAGCTTTCTCTCTCGTCGTTTCATTAGAGTCAGACTTGGTGCCAATCTCTCTGCCTCTTTTCGGCAATACGAAGGTGTGACCCAAGGTAGTGTTCTGAGCACTACTCTTTTTCTGGTTGCCCCTCAATGGTCTTCTCTTCTCCCTCTCTTCTGGCCTCTTCTTCGCTCTTTATGTTGACGATTTTACTCTTTGCTGTCGAGGTGATGATTCGCCTCTTCTTCAATGGTGGCTTCAACTTGCGATCGATGCCGTGTCATCTTGGGCCACCAATCATGGTTTCAAGTTCTCTACAACCAAAACTTGTGCTATGACTTTTACTCAGAAATGGGTCGATCTTCGTCCCTCTTTGTTGCTTTATGGTCATCCCCTTGTGTACAAAGATTCCATGAAGCTTTTGGGGTTATTCTTTGACACTAGTTTGTCCTGGTCGCCCCATATCTCTTACCTCCGAGTTGAATGCTCTAAGGCCCTTAACCTCCTTAAGGTATTGTCCCAAGCTTTTTGGGGTGCGGACAGGCGCACGCTCCTCTATTTGCCTTTTCTTCTCGTCCTGTCTAAACTCGATTATGGTTGCTAGCATACTCTTCTGCTTCTCCTTCTACACTTCGCTGTCTTGATCCTTTGCACCACATTGGGTTGCGCCTCGGCTCTGGTGCCTTTCCTTCCACTCCTATCCTCAGCTTGTACGTATACACTGGCTTCCTCTCTCTCTCCAGGACCGCCGTGATCGCTACTGTCTTCGCTATCTTGCACGGTCCTTAGAGCATCCACACTCTTGCCTTTGTCGTGCTTTGACTTTTACCCCTCCTGTGGTTTCTGTTCCTCTTCACCACGTTCATCTTCTGTCCGTTTGTCTCGCTTTCAAGATTCTCTTTCGGTTCTTCTTACCAATGTTTCTCCTCGTATTGTTCCGTCCTTGCCCCAATGGAGGGTCCCCCTTCCCAAATTTTGTACTACCCTAACCTGGGCCACTAAAGCTTTTACCACTCCTACGGTCCTGAAACGCCTTTTCCTTGAGCACTTTTCTTCACACTCCCACTCCGTTTCCATCTTCACCGATGGGACTAAATATGCTGATGGTGTGAGCTACTCTGTTGTTTTCCCTGACCATACTTACATGTGTGGCCTCCCTCCGGAGGCTAGCATTTTCACGGCAGAACTTTATGTTACTCTCTATGTGCTTCGTCTCCTGCTTCCTCGTTGTCAATCCTCCTTTGTGGTGGTAGTTAACTCTCGTAGTGCCCTCATGGCTTTGGAGTTCTTTAATCCGGTCCACCCAGTGGTCATTGAGATTCAATATTGGAGCTGTTTCTTATCTCCCATAAATTTAAGTCGGTAGAGTTTTGCTGGGTTCCCAGCAATGTTGGCATCTCTTTAAATGAGCGTGTGGATGCTGCCGCTAAGGAAGCTATCTGCACTTGTCCCATCTCCCGTAAAGGTATTCCATATTCCAACTTTTACCCAGTTATTCTTTCCTCCATCCTTGCCCGTTGGCAGGGTTAATGGTCTTCTGTTATTGGTAACAAACTGCGTACTCTTAAGGGTCGTGTGTCCCTGTGACCTTCCTCCTACCACCGTAACCAGCGGTGGGAAATAACTCTGGCTATTTTGAGATGATTTCGGGGCTTTAGTGTCCCCGCAGCCCGGTCCTCGACCAGGCCTCCACCCCTAGGAAGCAGCCCGTGACAGCTGACTAACACCCAGGTACCTATTTTACTGCTAGGTAACAGCGGCATAGGGTGAAAGAAACTCTGCCTATTGGTTCACGCCGGCGCCCGGGATTGAACCCGGGATCACAGGATCACAAGTCCAGTGTGATCCTGTGGTCCTGTGTGAAACACTCACACTTTTTGTGAGGAATACAAAAATTTATGTTCCTCACATGTGCCGCAAAGAATGAGGTGATTTGATAAAATGCTATGCCCAAGATTACCATCCGAGTGCCGGCGTGGAAGTGGTTCAAATAGCTTCGGCTATCACTTCCTTTTGTCCGGTCGTGATGGTCAAGAGGATTAAGGCATCCTGTAAATACCAGTTGTGTTGCTCCTGGCAGTATGGGTTCGAGTCACTTCTGGGGTGTGAGTTTTCAGACATATATATATATATATATATATATATATATATATATATATATATATATATATATATATATATATACATATATATATATGTATATACATATATATATATATATATATATATATATATATATATATATATATATATATATATATATATATATATATATATATATATATATATATATATATACACACAACTTTAGAACACTTTCCCACCAGGAGACTCGAACCCTAGCCAGCACAGAAGCCTTCCAGCAACTGGCATAACAGGTACGCCTTAACCCACTGCACCACCGCTCAGACCCTTAAAAGTCTGAGCGGTGGGTATGTTACAACATATATTAATCATTCTCTGCTGGAATCTGGTTTTAAAATTCTGGACACTTGTATGAATAGCCAGCTAGATTTGAGAGTAATGGAATTCCTTATATATAAAGGTGCTGCGGCCTCTGTTAAATAGCAACCTTTTGGCTGTTCAATTGTACACTGTATAGTGCACAGTAGGACCTGTAATTTGATTTATAGTTCATTCTGGCAGTTTAATTTTATTATAATTTTGTTTAGTTTACCATGTCTTTGCCTTTTCTTACTTATTTTAAGTCTTGACATTGTACATTTGTATAATCTTTTTATTCAGGATAAATAATACATTTTTTGGTATTTAGATTTGTTTAATATTTGAGTTTTTATAACATTTTGGTTAGTACTTTATAATTGTCGCTTATTCTGATTGAATTTTATATACATATTTTTGTAGAATTGTAGTCATTATATGAATATTTGTAATAGTGTTTAGTATCGATGTGTTAAATATCAAGTT